>NW_028321881.1:34118863-34445227 GCF_036245765.1 Copidosoma floridanum
CTTAGGGAGTTGTCATTATCTTGAGGACCCTTAATGCGTGAGGATGTCCGTTTTTACATTGGAAGTTTAACTAATTTTTTGTTATCACAGGAAGTCTTAAAATAATCAGTTTAGTATTACTGGTTTAAAAGGTGCTGAGGTATTTGTCAAATTTTAGAATGATATCGTTAACTTCAAATTTGAGCACTGAAAATTTAAGTAATGTTTTATAACCCAAAAAGTAATGTTTTTACGCTTGTCTCTATAAAATAATGAAGAAAGTGAGAAACCTAGAAGTAAGAAAGATGGATTTTGAGGCTATAAGGTTTAGTGGTCTGAGCAAAGGGTTGACTATGCCGTGGGAATTAATCATCTACAGATAATGTTTGTGTCTTTTTACACGTAATAAAGTATCTGGAAGGTACTCTTCTATAACATTTAATAACAGAATGGTTCTCATAAGTTTTTTTGGTTTATTCATTTTTTTTCTGACATGTGTCAAAAATCTTTTTATTTGAGTGATTTCTCTGGGATAGGTTTTTTTTTATAAATTATCAATTGATTTTTTGTTAGAAGCGCAATTGTTTAGTTGCGACATAGAATTAATTAATCGAACATCATTTTGATACATAAAGTTAGCCATACATGGGAATTTGTAGAACTCATTCTAAACATCATGTTTGGAAGATGGTCTTTTAAGAGAAAAAATGTTTTACAGATTCAAGTTCAAGTGATATGATTTCAGAAGAATAGTTATTTTTATTTCTAGACATACTGCTCTGATTTTGCTGATATGAAATGTACTTTAATCATGATTGCACTTTAAGCATGATACTGCAGTAATGTGAATGTTGAAACAATAAAAATTTTCGGAAAATACTTTCACGTCCATTTTTACAACTTCCAAGCAAGATCAAAATAAATATAGCAAGTATTTCTTTAGCAAGAAGGTTAAGGGCTCCTTGAGATTATAGCAAACATTGGCCCAAAATTGAAAATGAGACCTAGTCTTTTTCATTTGACTTGTCTTTTACAATCACTTAGAAATAGTTCAGCTAAGCTTGATAGATACAATGTCAATAGTATGTGTAATACAATGTTGTGAGAATCATCATTTGTCAATTTTTTTATTTTATAATCCTAAGCACCCAATAAATGCTTTATGATAATAAACAGAAAAAACTGTGCAACCATACATAATGTGGTCATACATATGATGGACTTTGTATTGTGCTTATTTACAGTAAATCTATAAATTAAAATGTTCAACACCTTAAATTTTTTGTATTGCATCGTTAGTTAATAAGATCTCATAATGTAAAACAATGCAAGTTTGTTAAATTGTTAACGTATACGTCTACGTACGTATACGCATTTCATACTATATTCTGAAAGAGTTTCTGAACATAAGTTACAAAATTGGCAATAAATATAAATAATTATTACAAAAAGACTTCACTTTGGCTGGCATGAATGCTATATAATGAGAACTAAATATTTTAAGATCCATCAACTTTGGCATTACATATTTCAATCAAATCTCATTTTTTTTAATAATTATATTGCAATTACATTTATTTTGTAAGTAGTATGTCGAAAGGCTCTATAAATCTTTAAACTGTTTTGCAGTGTCAGTTACCACAACATTTTAATAATTCATTTTTAGTCCTATACTTCAGCTTTCAAACATAGTGATAATTTTAGAGCACAACCATTGAAACATATCAGGGGATGAAATAATTGATTTAAATTAGTATATAAGAACCTTTTTTCTTAAATTTAAAGAAACAGTAGCTTTACTGTATTTTATTAAGTGTGTGAAGACAAAAATTTATCAGTGTCTTACTAAGTTATGACTGGACAGTCAACGCTGCATATATATGTATGCACTTTAAACTTCATAATAGAAAAATTCACCCTCTATGCTTCTAAGATTCGCAAACCATCTCTTTATAACAAGAATAAAACCAACTCCTTTCAAGTTACCGATCATTAACTTGTCATTTTAGTATTTAATTTCGGAATTGATAATATTCTACATACATTCTACGAATACTTTAGCAATTATTAGGCTTATTACATTATATTGATTATCTTCAAATTCCCCAAAATAACAAACATTATCTTCTTACTTCTAATGTTACTCCGAACATCCTCAAACTCCCATAATCTCATACAAGTCTAAATATAATCCTCAAACCTATATTTACATATAAAAAGCCTCAATCTTACATGACATTATAGTTCCATACTTTATTTTAAAATATTCATTCAATTAAATAACCAACAATTATGTAAACATAAAAAATATACTTTCAACAAAACGTTGGATGTTTATTATGGTATTGGTGATAAACATGTTAAGTAAATAAGTCTTAGTCTCGATTCAAATTTTTAATAGATAATCGTCGTAATCTCTGTTAGCACTCAAATCTCTCATTGTTAAAATAATTGCCATATTATTAATAATCTTTTGTTAAAGTTAAAACAAACAACATGAAGTTATTCCTAAAAGGTTTTGGCTGTTTCCTACTAACATAACTTCATAAGGTACATTTTGTAGCACCAATAATCAACGAAAAACGTCTTAAAATACAAATTTTTATTGACCTGGGTTTCTATTACTTTGGCTTTAATCTGTAAACACACGTTTCTAGAGACCGTAAAAAATTCTTAAAATTTCATGCCTGTTTTATCAGCCCGATTGTCCTTAAATTTTAAGTGTGACAAAAACTATCTTCAAATTTACAACGTTTCACCGACTATCTTTAAACTTACGTATTCACCTATTCGTTTGAATGTAATTCTTAATTTTACGTTGATGTCTTCAACTTATAGCTTGATACTAAATAACATAGTTTGCTTTTAACTAATAGTCTAACAAATATATAGACATGAAAAATATGTTTTTATCCATGCGCTTTAACGTTAGAAGAATCTTTGGAAAAACTGGGTTATAAATAAGAGAGACTTACTCTCGTTCTTAACTTTTGTCAGATTGCTGTCATAATCATAAGAAGTAATCATATTTTTTGCTGTAGACTGTTCATTATGTTTAGTTTATTCTTGCTTAAAAGTTGTCATGAAGGACACAGAAGTATTATGTAAGCATTAACATTAATAAAAGATTAACAATACTCATAGACGTATACTTTACGACATCAAAAGTAGAAAAAATTTGTATAAAAATAAATTTTTATTATTTTTGGGCTTATTGAGATTCAAAATGGTCACGTGACTTCAGCAATATACATAGCTCATTTGGGAAAAAATAACACAGGCCTAATTGGGACAATCTGTTTTTATTTTTTTATACCTTTAACGATTATAATATACGGTAAAAGTATGTGAATAACATGTTTTCGGGATGATAACTATACCTTAGATGATTCTTTCCCCAACTCAAAATGTGCGTTTTCGCACTTTCGAAAAAAAGTTTTAAGCTGCAAAAGACTTATTAATTAAAAGAAAAAATAGCTAAGCTATCGTTATCTCCTCGAAATTACGTTGTTCAAAGGCTTTTATCTTATCACAACCGTTGAACGTGTAAATAAAAAAACAGATTTTTATCCATAAGGCCTATCTTATTATTCCCAATTGGCTATACGTATTGCGAGAGTCACGTAACCTTTTGGAATCCCAGTACAGTTTGGGCTACCATCTGTAAAAACATGTTTCAAGTGATTGTACATACTTAATCCTAAAAAACCATTTCGTGAACATGCTCTTTAAAGAAAGGTTTGCAAAGGTCTATGGACATCTTAGCCTTATAAGTATTGTCAAGTTACATGATTACTTAATTTAGTACTATAGGTAATCAATGACGCTTCTAACAATGAATTAAAAAAGATTTTCTTTAATATCCTTTGCATGGCAATTATTTTAAAACAAAAGTTGTTAAGATATACACATTCTAAACTGATTTAAAAAAAACTTATTAAAACCTTTTTTTTTAATATGAAAAAAGAGTAGCTGTATTGTTTCTGAAAGTGTGTAAAGATGAAAGTTATCTGTTAATAATTCAGTTATCACTGGGCAATAAACGCCATGCTATGTATATGCTCATTGTAAACTTTAGAACAAAAAATTCACTTTTTCTGATACCATTGTTTCATAACCAGAATTAGTCCAATCCTGTTAAGTAAAAACGAGTTACTAGTCATTTCCGTCCTTAATATTAAAATTTACAATATTGTTCACATATTCTGCAAATACCTCAGCAATTCAGAGGCTTGTCATCTAACATTATTTATCGTGAATCTTCCTGAAAAAACAAACATTATCTTCAAACTTCCAGTACTACATCAAATATCTCTAAACTGTCATAATCTCATAAAAGTTCAAATATAATCCTCAAACCTACATCTACACATGTAAAGCCTTAAACTTAGATTACAGTGTGGTTCGATACTTGACAGCATACATACGACTTAAAACATTTACCAAGAAGTAAATGAGCTTGAAAAATTTCTTTTCTTTCATGTGTAGTATTATTATTGGTCAAAAACTTGTAAAACAAAAAGACTTATCATGTTCCGGAAAACTTCTCTTCTGAACTCCACGCCTACACTGTAAAGTTTAGTTATTAATGGAAAAAAGGTAATTGTAAAGTGTAAGTTCTTTCATTACAAATCTTTTGGTCAATTTTTTATTGTCTTAAAACAGCCTATTCAGGACTGGTCATAGCAGGTGCCTCAAGCACGCAACAAAAATAATCACAGGACTATTACAACCTTCACGCTTTTAATTTTTATTTACTGATCTTGTAGAATTATGACTAAGAACGGATAGTAAGTACAAAAGTGCAAGTTATGCAATGCAAACTCGTAAGGAACTATATAATATGTGTTTTGTGTGCTGAAGGCACACACTATGTCCGGCCATTTTTTAAATCAGTAAAATAATGACTACAGTATTTCCAATAAAATAATTAAATTTTCATTATTTCTTTTTTATTAATCAGGACGACTTTCTCTTGTTCTCGATTCTTGGCTGATGGTCGGCATAGCCTGAAAAATCACTTAAATTCTAAGTTGTATTAAATAAGTGCTGTGTTGAATTAAATTTTTCTGAAGAATTGTTACAAAGAGTTTAGAAGTGTTTTGTGACTATTTTTATTGTTATAACAATAACATAACATAATGATGTAAGCATGTTAGCACACCATATTTCACAGCATAAGGAATGACCTTTCATGCTTTCAGGTTGTACGCACTTATTTTTTTGAGACAAGAAAAAATTTACCATTTTTTAAGTTAAGAATATTTAGTAGTTATTTCTGTACGCAGTAACGAAGTTGACAATATTCTACTCATATTTTACAAATACCTTAAAACCTCAAAAGCTCGTAATTTTACATTAATTATTTTAAAACTTTCGAAAATAACAAACAGCTTCTTTAAACTTTTAATGATACACAGAATATCCTTAAACTTCCATAATCACCTATAAATATCCATATAATCCTCAAAGCTCCATCTACATAAAAAAGCCTGAAAATTACATCTCAGTATGGTATGATATTTGTTTACATAACTAACATTAAAATGATTAACCATCAAACATATCCCAGTATGACAAATCTAATTTTTATCATACATAATTGACTGTTATTTTATTAAATACTACATAAAAATCCATTAAAAACCTTTTTTAACTCATACATATTTTATTGTTATAACCGTATTTATGAAGAACATGTGGAAGAAAAACTTATCTCATTTCTAATTCCTGGCAGATAGAGTTGCTTAAGATTTGTTATCAACAAGGTTTGGCTGATTTTTAAATGATTTTATTGTTTTAATAGAAATATAACTAAATAACGAATATTTTATAATGTTAAAAAACAGAGCACTAAGTATATCTGGAAATACAAATTTCTATTCTGATAATTTTATATCGTTCGGACCACAATCTTCAAACACATGTTTCTAGAGATTATAAAAAGATTAAAAATTCTGAAGACTGTTTTCTTAAACAGATTATCCTCGAACTTCCAGGTTCACATATGAGTCTAAATATAATCTTTAAACCTCCGTCGATGTATAAGAATCTTCAAACATACATGACAGTATAAATTTATTCTCGACGCAATAATGAGAATTTCTTTGATGAAATAACAAACATGATAGCATTTAAAATTAATTGTAACTTATGTATTGTAGTATCATTATAACCGTATTCGTGAAAAACATGTGGTAACAAAAAGTCTCATTTCTAACTTCTGGTAGACGGTCGTCAGAACCTCAAAAAAAAACTAAATATTCCATGGTATAAATATTTGCTAAGTTACTTTTAATCTTTCTTTAAAAATGTTATAAAGGACGTGAAAATATTTTTTTAACATTTACATTGATTTAATAATAACATAACTTCATAATGCAGGTTAAGTAACGTTTAAAATCAATGAAAAATCTCTTGAAATACGAATTCTTATTTTCCCAACTTCATACCGCTAGGGTCACAATATTTAGACACATGTTTTTCGAGATCGTACAGAATTTAAAAATTCTGAAGTTTGTTTCCTTACATTGACAATTATTAGACTTTTAATGTTACATAAGTTACCTTTAAACTTCCAGTATTAGGCTCATCATTTTTAAACTTCTAGGTTCACGTATTAGGCCAAATATAATCCTCAAACTTCCGTCGATATACAAAAATCCTCAAACCTTTATTACACCTAAGCGGAAATAAGTTTTTTTGATTAGTAAGTAATAATTCTTTTTTTTTAAGTATTACAAAATGAATAAAAAGATAACAGTTTTTAGTGGTTAGATTTGAGATAAGTAATAAGACTCATTATTTAAAGTTATCTGTCACAAGTTATTAATAAAACTTTCTAATACTTATTAGTGTTTTTTTTTTTTTTCGTGAGATCAAATATTACAACCGTGCCCAAGAAGATTATGCTTTTTTATTTATTTTTTTTTTTTGATGTGATATGAGATATAAAACAACAAAAATAGTTTATCATTATTAATTATTAATAGCTGATACTTTTTGATAATTCTTAAAAGTCAAGTATTAATTAGTGATCATGAATCATAATAACTTTTTCTAGTTAGTACTGTTTTCGATAATTATATAATAATATTCATGACAAAAAAAAAGAAATAATAAAATATAATAAAAAATAACTACGAACAATAACACTCATTAAAGGCATTACAGTCTCAAATCTTGACTTTATAAAATGTAATTATTAGTTTTTATTTTCTTGTCGTAACTTGATCACAAAAAAATGCCACTTGGGCAGTATAGTTTGATTCTTGAAACTAAAATTCGCATTTATTTAATAAAATGACAAATACATAGGTCTAAAATTTTTATCATTATTGATAAATTGTCATCTTATTACAATATATCAACGTAGGCTTGATATATATTAACAAATACTCTATAAATTTTTATATATAAAAATTCTCAAACTGACGATTCCATACACACACACACACACACACACACACACGTGCGCGCATACACACACATGTATATATATCTTTTTGTGAGGTGACTTATGAGGACATTACGTGCTTTTAGATTATACACAAATAACATTGAAAATTTATGAGGACCATTGATATATACGCTCTCACTCCAACAAGTATTTGTTATTCTATGCTTCTTTAGGTAATACAAAATACATTTACATTAGAAATATATTAATGCAATATGAGACAAGTCTTGCTTAGAATACCTGCAATAATGAGAAACTGTTTGTATATAACTCTCATTTTTACATGTTTTTCTGATCCTGATATTTTTTCTGTGATAATACAAGAATTACTCTTTGATTTTATATGGTCTACAAGTTCAAAGATGTACCTAGTATACAGAATTTTCTGGTGGTGATTACCGAGCATATTTTGAATAAACCTACTGCTTTAAGCTTTATACACACGTTTGTTATTTTTCAACCTTTGAAGATAAGACTATAACAATTTCGTTATATTCTACTTAAAATTTGATGATTACAAAACTTTTTCATGATCATGTTTTTCATTTTACAGTACCATGAAATTGATCAAATCACTTCATGGTTTCGTAAGTTGACTCATACAATCAGCCTTCCTAATAGGGTAGTACTTCCGTGGATTGTATTATTACATTTTAAGGTGTTATTTTTATTTATGTGTATACTTATATGATGTCATACAAAATGAAGTAAAAAATTATTTATTTTAACGTAGTTGATCAGCCGTACCTTCTAAAAAAAGTTTTAAGAGCCAAAAACCTTGTACTTATGTAAAAACAAAAATAGAATGAGTATAAATAAACTTAGGATCTGACTATAGTTCTGTTAGTTAATAAATTTGTAATCATCCGTATGTATAAAATTAAGCTATTTGCGTATGAGATGGTACGGAAAACTGTATATTAAAAAGTCAATATTTCATTACATATTAGGATAAGCGAAACTGGTGGGGTATTGCAGTAAAAAGTAATATAAGTCAGAATAACAAAAACGATGTTTACATATGTTTACCATGTTGTAAATAAGTATAGGTTTCAAGCAGATTATGTCTACTAACATTTATTCAGTTGGCACTGCGCAACCTAGTCACAATTTGTCTCAACTAACTTTTTTTAAAAAAATTAGTAAAAGTGATTTTTTCGATCTGAAAAAAATATATTCAGTTTCTTTGAGTTATTCTGAAGAGAAACCAATTGAGATGTATATACCTTAACCCCACAGTTTTCGAGCAAAAAATTCCCAAAGATCTCAAAAACGTGAATTTTTAAATTTTTAAAGCGTTGGTGAGAAATGAAAATAAAACATTTTTGGAAGGTACACCATGTAAACATAAAGTGTTAATCTTCCTCTACAAATTACAAAAAACGAAAATTGAAAAAAGTAATGGCAACAAGCCATTTCCGCGCGCGCCCAAGCTGACTCCCAGTACTAGTGTATGACTATATGTATCATCACGAAAGAGCGATCCCGAGTGCGCCTGCCGCGTCGATGATATATATAGTCATACACTAGTACTGGGAGTTAGCTCGGGCGCGCACGGAAATAGCTTAAATGTTTATTGTAAAAAAACAGTTGCCATTACTCTTTTCAATTTTCGTTTTTTGAAATTGTAGAGGAAGGTTAACACTTCATGTTTACGTGGTATACCTTCCGAAAATGTTTTATTTTCATTCCTCACCAACGCTCTGAAAATTGAAAAATTCGCATTTTTCAGATCTTTGGGAATTTTTTGCTCGAAAACTGTGGGGTCTAGGTATATACATTCTAATTGGTTTTTTATTCAAAATGACTCAAAGAAACTGAATATATTTTTTTTAGATTGAAGAAATCACTTTTACTAATTTGTTTGAAAAAAGTTAGTTTAAACAAATTGTAACCAGGTTGCGCGGTGGCAACATGAAGTTTCTTTATGTGTGAGATCTTATGAACATTTTTATGCAAAAAAATTCCTTTGCCATTCATCTAGCACGACGCCGACAATTTTGATCCATCTAGCCCGGGATCTGTGAAAGTTAGATGTTAGTAAGAATCCGCAAAATTGGTGTAAAACATTGTGGGGCGTGGTAAGGAGAAAGATATGGTGGGTGTGTTGAATGCAACACACAAATAACTATATTACACAGGTAAATATACATTAGTTGGCATATGCACCTCTGATCCCTTCTTGTGCCACCCCCCATAAATAGACTATGACTTTAAATTGTTCTAAATGCTTTTTTTTGTATTTCAACTATCTAAAAACTTCTGTTCTATTGTCCTAATAATAATTAAATTAATTAATGCACAAAAAAATTGTAACGGAATGAATTTGTCAATTATAGTATTGTTGTCTAATAGCTTATCAGTGTTATTGTCATGCTTTTCTAATTTATCTGCACATGATTGCTTGGTGGATCAAAGCAAAGTGTTATAAGACATTGCATATTAAGTAAGAGTTAAATATTTTATATATGCAACAATTACATATAAGTACATAATATTTGATCTTTTGTATTACATTTAACCTTATAAATCCGTAACAATAAAATGCTTGTTTTTTTTAAAAATAATTTGTTAAGTAACCAAATTAAAATGTAAAACAATTATTTTGTAGTAATAATGAATTTTAATAACAAATACGTATGTTAATATTTCATTCTAACAGTCGTTTACAAAAGATTTTTTCACATATTATATTATCTTTTTGCAAATAATTTTCTGACTCTAACTGTATCAAAATATTTTTTCAATTCTTACACCTAGAAAGAGAAACAAATGATTGTCCATGTAAGAATAAAAGCTTTTTTTAGTTCAAACTAATGATGTTAAAACTTTGTCATTGCGATTTATTAACTATCACAGAAAATGATAAAACAAGCTGGAATTGCTTTTAACATAATAAAAATAGTTAAGATGTTGATGATCCTGAGCATAAGGTTATACGTGAGATAATTATTTAATTCCTTATCCTTACAACAGTCATTATTTTTGTTTGAATACTGTATTTAAATAATGTTGTTTGTTTTAACTTATTTAAATACATTATATGTTTACTATAATTAAATTTCCAATTAGTATCACCTCTGCTCCAACTTCTTAATTTAATTTATGAAGTGAAAAACATGAACGAGTATTACTTAAAACATTTGATGCAAAATTTAAATAAATTTTATCATCAGATTTACTAAAATTTTCAAATGTTACCATACCTACACTACAATAGACTCTTTACCAAATTTTTTTGACCACGCATAATCTGTTAACTATTTTCTTGGGATGATAAAAAAGTCAACATTTCTACTTTTTATTATTCATAAAAATTTTAAAAACTTGGCATCATTTAAACGAAGATTACCACTTAGTTTATGTATTTTGAATAATGCTTATGGAATTGAAAATTTTATTATTTCTGATATCATTACTTTTCAAATACTTGTCTTAATGACAAAAAGGATTTATCAAAAATCGCTCTCTAAAAAAACCAAAAGCCATTTTATTCAGATTGTAGTTTTTTTCATATTGTTTAATTCTTATGCTAATTCAAAAGTTTTTTGACTTGTCATTTTCTTAAGAAGTAATATTACGGCAATACTCGGCAATACTATAGGAAATTTTTTTTTTTGGTTAAAATAAAATAATAATTAAAATGTAATACAAAAATATCTTACCTGTACCACTGAGGCCACCAATAAATCTAATTTTTCAATCGTTGTCACATAATTGATCGAAAATCTACTTTTGTCTATTGATTAATAGAGGATACAACTTATCAAACATTCTACTACTATACGCTACGTTACTTGTATTATAATTTGATTTTTTACAATTATTTACGGGTATAGATACATGAAATTTCTCATGTGTCTCATTCTCTGACTGAGAAATCGTGTGCATCTGAACAAATATTTTTTTTTTTATCATTTAACTAGCAGCCCCCCGTCTCGGCTTCGCCCGAGACTTACTAAATGGAACACCCTACTGTGTTGACATGTAATTTGAAACGTTTTCAGTTAAAAATTTTACATTTATTCCTGACACTTTTCAGAACAAAAATATTCTTACTTAAAACATATTTGTTCGCAATCCATACAGTTTATTTGATCAAATAATAAGCTGTAAATAAAATTAAAAAAAAATAAAATTATGCTGAAAAGTATCGTGCCATAAAATAATCTTTGGACATAAGGAGCGGTTGATTATCAGTTTCTCCCACGTAATTTTCGAAAAGGGCTATTATTGAAAGATGTTAAGATTTTAAACTCCCAAAAATGTATATTAAAAAAATTTTTTTTCTCTTATCTCACAACTTTATTACCAGAGAAAGAAAGTCCTAGAGCTTAATCTCTACATTTTTTATTGCCACAAAAATACAAATACATTTTCTTCTTATTTAAAAACCTGAATTTAGATCTTTAAAGATTTAAGAGATAACTGTGAGGGTAAAATGAAAAGCTGATGTCTCACGTAATGGATTCTTTATTTGTCGATTTTGAGGTTGCTGTTCCAATATCGATAAATTTACTGTGTCAGTTTCTTGACGCCTACAATTGTATTCATTAGATACATTCGAAGTTTTCTTTCCGATTCACCCTCTTGTGACTTTTGTGACCCCTGAAGGCTATTTTCTGTCAATTTTGTTAAGTTCTAATATATTTGTTAGTAAGATAGTTCGATATCCGATTGCCCTAAAAAAGACTGGTGAGTTTTTTAAGTAAACTCTTTCTTGACTTAAGTTTACAGCAAATGTGACTGCCTGGATACCTCAGGGTGATCTTCTCTGGACTGAGACCAAGACTGATCGGGAGAAAAATTACAAAGTCCGAAGCATTGGGGCTAGTTGCAGTGCTCTTTCCCAACGTCTCCTGGCATAACGTCAAAGACGTTGGTGTCTAAAGCACCTATTTTTGCAGACTCAGTTGTTTTGATGATCTAAGGTGGAGAGATAAGTAGAGATTGGTTTGTGATGCTTGCCCGTTGGAGACTCTCGTTGGCTCAAGTTTTTTTTTCCTTCATAGCTGTTAGGTACGCCCAGCGCAGACCTTGGAGATTATCGGTGATTCCTGGTTACATGCTTAGAGTCGAGGGGGTAATATAGGGTCGTCGGTCACCGGGGTTCCCAGCCTTGTGACGAACAACTCTGCTCGTGACGTCTGCCAGTGAATGACTGACTTGGTTTAATAGTGGCCGGCTTTACGTAGTCTTTTAGTCGACGAATAATGTTTCCGAAAATTCTAGTAACAATGTATTTGTTGGCACGGTAGTTTAAACTTAGGGGGCCCTTAAAACAACCGATGAGATTGAAGGGTAAGTAATGAGCGTAAATACTCATATTGGCCTTCAAAAAGGCCAGTGATGAAATTTCTAGTTATCCCTTATTATTATGCTTGAACCCAATTGGACCATTAATTCTACCGTACATGCAATTTATCCCAATTAGCAAAAAAAAAGTATAAGTCGAAATTGAGGTGGATGAGTAGGGGATGCATGGGGGAAGATTGGGCAGTGGAGGAAATCGTTATAAAATATAAGAAACAGCAAGAAGCTAAACAAATAACAAGGTCTTTCGAGTAAAATGAGTGGAGGATTGGTGGGAATGCAAGGAGATGAAGGCGTCAGAGGTTGATTCTCCTTAAAATGACTATACAATACAAGAAGATATATGTATATTATGTAGTTGAAATACAGCTGCTAAGTAAAAGTTAACAGTGACATCATAAGAAACATGAGGTAAAGCAGCTTTTGCTTTTAGCTTTAAGCTTACTCAAATGCGCAAGTAACATCAAGATTTGATGCCATTTTCTCCGTTAGAAGTAGCGTACAATTTTTGCTTTTCATTCAGCGAGCACATCCAAATCATTTTATGGTTTTTTTTTGTTTAAAGTTACGGCTAAGAAAATAATAACTTAAGCAGGCACAAATATTATTTTTTGCTCCGTTGTCTCTGCTGCGTATTTTGCAGCAACTGGGTAGGTTGATCCTTACGCAGACAGGAACGCGCTGCGTAATCATGCGTGTGGACATTTATTTGCTTAAGATTAACAAAATGCTTTTTTTTTTTTTTTGGGCACTTGCAAGCTAAACTAAACTGGGTTATGGAGTGTAGTAAGCTTCTGATAAGGTGTTAAAAGTGGATAGAATAGTCATTGAACAAGGAAGCTTTTATTCCGTCGAAGAAATAAGACATTTTTGTCTTACTGAGAACTCTCAGTCTCTGTAATTGCAGCACACTGAAAGTATACCGTCGTTCTATCCTAATCCTTATTTATCAGGTCTCCCGTGTCTAAATAGTGGAGTATTAAGTTACTAACATTAGCGTTATTAAAAACAGTTGCAAAGCCATGCCTGAGAGACTATTGGGACAACTCTGGTTGAATGCCCATTTTCGGCACATCTTTTTTTTCTATCGAGGATGATCTAGACCCTTAAAAACGTTCAAGGTAAAAAAAAAATATTTAAAATTCTGTGACACAAGAACAAAAGCATTTTTTCTATTGTTTATTCTGGATTATTTCTAAGTTATTGCCACGTACAGTTATTTTTTTCGTATGTAGTCGTCAACGACATCTCAGATTTCCAGTCTGCTGCGCTTATTTGTAAAACTTATCACGCTGCATTTCAAATTGTGAAATGAAAGTTAATTTTTGATAGACCAACTAAGAATTTATTAATGTTGTTTACGTGAAAAATTTATTAATATATTGTTAACGGGGCAGCACAAATAACATTAAATTATTTTTATAGATTGGTCTATTGTTTTTTACTACCAAGGCTGACGGGTATTGCCTACCTGCATTTCCTGCAAAACGATTTGCCAGAACTGCTGGAAGGATATTCCCTTGGCAGTTTGAAAAGTCATGTTGTATCAACGTAAAGGGGCTTGTGTGTACTTTTTGGCAGGTATACAAGTACACTTGCATGAGCGATTTCTAGATCGCTGGATTAGATGATATAGTCCAATACATGGGCCTGCTCGATCTCCATACATAACCCCACTTAACAACATTTTGTGGGGTTTTGTTAACGAGATCATGTATAAAATTCTGATAATCCGTCGCTGAAGAATGCCGCAAACATATCGTATGGGCTTTTGAAAAAATCTAGCAAACAGAAATGCCACAGCAAGCCATTATTAATATCAAAAGCAAAGCGAATCTAGTCATAGAAAACAATTAAGGACGTTAAAAACACCTTCCATAAAAAAGAGATTTTAAAGTTGGTGAACTATTATTTTAAAAAAATTAATTTTTATCTACAACAATGCAAAAGTAAGACATCAATTTTTTATTTTTTGTATTTTTTTTGTATTTTTTTTTCCTAAGTACAATACAAAACGTTATTGGATACGTGATCCATGATAGAAAACGATAAGGATAGAGTGACTCTTGGCTTTCAGTCTGCTGCAAATCATAAAGACCAAGGGTCTCACATCAAATTTAAATGTTTTGTTTTTTTCAACGGAATAACAGCTTTCTGGCTTAATAACTATTTAATCTACGTTCGACACCTCACTATAAGTTGACAACACAACAAAATCCAGCTCAGCTTAGCTTGCAAGTGCCAAATTCAGAAAATAAAATTGCATTTTGTGTCTTTTACAGATATCAACTGCACACATAATGATGCAGCGCGTTCCTGCCTGCATTAGGACTAACTTACCTTGTAGCTGCAAGATACTCAGGAAAAAACAAGTGTCTGCTTCAATTATTTTTTAATGCCTAAGCTTTGAATAAAATAAAACCGTACGGTGGTTTTGACGTACTCACTAAATAAGAAGCAAAGATTGAATGCTACTTGTAACGTAAGAAACTGCAGTATATCTTGATGTTTTTGTATGTTCAAAAAAGTAATTAAACTGTTTAATCAAAAGCTATTTTGCCACGTACTTTTTACTTTGTTACTGTTAATCTTCACTTAGTAACCATTCTTTGTAAGTGCGTGTTCAACCTGCCAGGTAAAGATGAATATCTAAAATCTTACAAAGTAAATAATAAAATAAAATTAATTTTTCTGTTATAGCTGAATAAAATACTTAAAAGTATGAAAAATTTAACATTAAAAATGGCATCGAATCTCGATGCTTTTGTCAATTAAAAAAAATGTCATCCTTCAAGAGAATACTGTTACACCACGTATTTTTCACTTGTTGTCTTGATTGTCACTTGATAATTCTGCTTTGTGCGCGTGTACACGTACATGCAGCAGCAAAATATGCATCAGGGGAGTCAAAGCAAGTGTCTCCTTTAACTTTTAAATATCATTCATTTGTAGTAATAAAAAAAAATTTATTATATCATACTCGTTTGACAGCAAGAAAAAACGTTAAAAAAATTTATCAAAAGAAAACACACAATCACATCGGTTCTCAAGGTTTTCTTTTACATTGAAAAAGAATAAGATTCTTCGGTTGGACGCTTTTTTGTCATAAAGTCAACTCTTCTTTTATAAGTTGACTGTACTCTCTAAAATAGCTTAATACATGCACGATCAATCTGCAAAACAAGAAGAACCATAATATATTATTCTTTAACAAATTTAGAAGCTCTTAATCTCGCTCGTTAGTGCGCATGGCGTACATATCGACTTATGTTGTAGCAGCAGAAAAAGCTGCACAAAAGAAAGTACAATAATAGTTTGAACCTGCTTTAATAGATATTGAATTCTGTATAACTAAAATAAATTTTTAATAAAAAATATACAAAAAAAAAATTTCTCAAGGTGGTTCAAACATGGTACCTATAGGACCAAAAGAGTATGAGTAGCCTAGTTCGCTTTTATGCAAGGTAAATGTGTTTGTTTCGATTTAACATATGTTCATAAGCTAAAGCTAATAAATAGTAATTTTTTAGTATCTCCAAGTAGTTTTTAGTTTCATGCTTAGGTATAATGAAACGTATGGCGAACAAGCCAAACCAATGCACTCCACTCATGTGATGATTAGGATCATGTCTCACTCATGTCTTTGTTATTTAATTATTCGAAAAATCAGCTTATTTTGCCATAACCGCTTAATAAACGAACAAAGTGTTCGTCTAATGTTTGGTCGTAACTTTATTACTTTATTTAAGTAATTAAGGAAAAACGTAACAGGGTGTTCATGCTGATGATTCACAGATTTTCATTTATTTTTCGTTTAACTTATAATAGTATATTAGGTACTTAGGCCAGAAAGTGGGGCTACTACTGACCACGATATATTATTTACTGAGCTGAAGATGAGCATTAATAATAAAAAAGAAAATAAATCCTAACATTTAAGTCATCTTGTGCTCATAATTAACAGGCTTTATTATCAATAATTAAAATAAAATAATAACATTTAATTTGAGGAGTAGAAAGGCTCGCTCGCAACCTCTTTAATTTTTCCTAATCAATTAAAGAAAAATATAGTAGGGATCATTTTTTGGTTCAAGAGTGCATAGTGAGATGGATGACTTTACTGATTGCCTGTGCATGCTTATAGCCTATTAAGTAAGTACTTAAATAAAAAGAATTCCTTTTTAAATTTATAAGATTTGTTAATGCTGATATTACATAGCCATTTATTTATTTATTTATGACTCAAGTAAGAGTAATAAGATTATTTACCTGACTAAAATTTTGATGACATTTTGATCGGCGATTCTCCAACATATCAAAATAAAAGAACGCTACTTAGCATCGATGCTTGATGGCCTCTCATTGACAGCCCATAAAATAGAGAAAAAATAATTAAGTCACTTACCATTGATGCTTGTTCGCTGAAGATGAAACAATTTTTTTGTAGTGATACTTCCCCAATGTCTTATTATCAGCTCATTGAAAGAAAACACAAATTATAAAAGTTATTTACCGCTGGCATTTATTCACCTATTTTTTGATACTAAGTCAAATAGTTAAAAAAAAAAAAAAAATTAAGATTGTTGGCATTCAATCTCTATTGCCTACTTATTAATAATTTATAATGCTATGTAATGGTAAAAAATTATTTAAATACTTATTATCGATGTTTGATAACTTACATTTTAATAATTTATGCATAAGTGAGAAAAGACCATTAACATCTTTTTACCACGCTGTCAAGAGTGTGTAAAGTAATGATAAATAATATTTTTGTTACTTAATACTAAGCTTCTTTTATCTTTTTGTCAAACAGTCCTTCAAGTTACTTTAACAAAAACAAGAACTTAGTGCCTACTTAAATGAAAAAAACTGCACACTCACTACTTTACGTTCAGTTCATTATCGATTGCTGTCGTAGTCTTGTTCTGTTTCAGAAAGCCCGCTAGTTTCTTACCCTAATCAGATTAAATACCTGCTGTATCTACCTCTAATGTGGTTTGATGAACATCATTTTTGCACTGCGAACAAGTTTATCTCTTTTGCCTGCTTTCACTACTTGCCTCTCTTCTCTTTCTACTAAACAAATTCACGCCCCTACATTGCATACCTCTCGTTGATTGGTCAATTTTGCAAACAGTTTTTTCGTCATATTATTTAAACAACACATTTTATTGAAAAATTGCAATGAGCTTTTTTGTTCACCTCAGCAAGCCTAACTGTAACATATAATTTTCTGGGACCAATTTTAATATACCCTGTATATCTTACTAATATGTAAAGCAAGGTAGCTGAAATGGTCGTAATCGCTGACCACAAAAACTACTCAACTGATCTTGCTGAGATTTTGCTAACTAATTCTTAATACTTCCTAAATGGTTTAACCTTAGTTTTTACTTTGAAAAAAGTTAATAAGAATAGCAATAAATAAGGTTAAAAATTTTTAAAAATACGCTAACTTCTTACTTCAGTCCAGTAGAATCTGCTAAGTGGCATAGAAGTGAAATCATAGCTACCTGCAATAGAATTAAGTAAGTCTGGTTATTATATCCCCGAGCAAAGTACCAAATACCACAGTCGTTCACTGTCAGTACACGAAGCATAGAGCTGAGAATCGTGCAGCTGAGTATCCTGACTACTGACAACACTCTTCTACACTGGATAAGAGACTTGTGTCGAGCTCCATCCCGAATTATTAGATTGACGAGTACTACACATAAAAAGGTGTTCTAAATGCTAACGTCTCTGGTGAAATATCAGGAGATGTGTCTGGCCAGAGCACAATATGCCTTAGCATTTTAGGGTTTCACGGCCATTTCTTCAACTGTCCTGATACTATCAGAGCAGATTTTGCTATAACAGCAAGCCTGGGATAACAACCCTAAGCAGTTCAGGCAGCTATAACAGCCTTATTCTTAGTGGTTTGTCCTAACATTATACTACGAAGGAGATATTCTCTATGCCCGCTTTTCCGACTAACAATAAGCGGTTGGTTATCCAGGAAACGACTAGAAGATAAGGTATTCTTGAGGTGGTGTACCTTCCTCCAGCACGATCTCCGTATACAGAGACTTCAAGGACTAGAGTCAAGCTACTCGCATATCCAGCTTTCTATTATAAGGAATTATAATAAGGAATAGCTAAAAGTTTCACCACTGACCCTTTTCAGAGCCATTATAAGTATTTACGCTCTCTACTTGTTGTTCGTCGCAAGGCTGGAAACTCCGGCTACTGACGACCTTATACTACCCTCTTGACTCTTAGCGTTCAACCAGGAATAACCAATCCTCCGTAAACCTAACAGCTACAAAGAAAAAATAAAGGTGAGCAAACGGAACAGTCTTCAATGGGTAAACATAAGCCAATCCTCCACCTTAGATCACCAGAAATTTGATCTCTGCAAAAAAAGGTTCTTTAGACGCCAATGTCTTTGGCGTAATATCAGGAGATATTGGAAAGAGCTATACAACTAGTTCTAATGCTTCAAACATTGTAGTTTTTCTCCTGATCAGTCTGGTGCTACAACAAGAGGCTAGATAAAATTACCCTCAGGGATAGAGACAGTCATGTTGGCTGAAAACTTTAGTCAAAAAAGAGCTGAACTCACCGGCCTTTTTAAGTGCAATCGGACGTCAAACTATCTTACTAACAAATATATTAAAACTTAACGAAGTTGACAGAAAATGGCATTGAGTTCTCACAAAAGTTCTAACCATGCTAAAAGTCGTAAGAGGATGAATTGAAAGGAAAACTTTAAATGTATATGAAATGCTAGGCAACAAGTAACTGACGCAGAACGTTTATCGAGATTGAAACATCAACATCAAAATCGATAGTTAAAGAATTCATCATGTGAGGGATTAGCTTTATATTATAACCTTCACGAAAATCTCTTCAATTTTCTAGATTTTCAAAGAAGTAAAATATTTATTTGTATTTTTGTCGCGATAACAAGTGTAGAGATTTAGCTTCAGGACTTTAGTGATTTCATAATAAAGTTGATAGATAAAAAAAGAGAATTTTTGAAGCGATGCTTCTTATCTAGGGCCCTTGTTTAATGAAAATAGAGGAAACTGTTACACTTTCTCTTGCCCCCTTCGTCCCTTCCCCCCCCCTAACCGCATGCTTTTTTAACAGCGAGAGTACTATGTATGCAATATACGGTAGCAAGCGCGTGCGACTCTCTCTTTTTGTTTTTCTGAGCATCACCAAACGGCACGAAAATTCAAAAGTGAAACAAGATACGAAGCTTAAAAATAAAATGTATGAGATATAAATTTTTAAGATAACATATTTGCCAGAAAAATATTGAAAAACTCTGAACAGAAATTTTTTACGTAACAACAACACCCTAGTCAGCATACATTGGTCGTCGTGTGGCAAATGTGTTGCGTTCGATAGTGGAATGATGTTACGGGAAAGAGCGTGGCCCTACCTAGACATGCTAGTTAGTGAGATTCAAGGAATTGAGCAACAAAACGCCGGACAGTAGCTGTTTGGCTGTCACAACCCATAAGATTAACACAGGATTCTACTCGTTGTTTGTTAAAAAGTATAATTATGGATATATACGCCTTGCAGATTTTGCAACACATGGCAGCGGTTTTGCTGCTCATTTTCTTTAAGCTCACTCATCCTACTTTGTCTCTATTTACATACATAGTTATTGTTCATATTTATATGGGGCTTAACGACGTTGCCCTGTTTATGCAAATAACAAAGAAAACTACTTGAAACTTGAAAGTATGGTAAATTAGACTCTTCAATATTTATTTATAGATGACAAATTTTTTGTGTTCTTTTTTTCAATTTTTATTTCCATGTATTTTTCCATATGGCATTACATATGGCATAACCAATTCACAACCCCTTTTGTATCTAAAACCACATGAAATGCCGTATGGCTTTCCCAAACTAATTACACATGAAATTCTATCGTCCATTTTCTAGCTATGTAGCCTACTTAAAATTTTCGATCGAAAATATTTGTAAACCTGATGTTCCTGAACGGCAAAAAAATCTGAAAGCATATTAACAAGGCGGAAAAAGTACGCGCAATAAATTCTTATAAATATAAAATTTCGAATGAGCATTAATGAATTTTGTATTTTCAACATAAAATAATGTTTAATTGCCTAAAAATCACATAATTACAAAAAAACAGTTTTTTTATAATAACCTTACTGGAACTTCGCTTCTCCCATGGGTCCCATGGCTCATTGGTTTATTTTTTTTAAATTAAATATTATTTGTGAGTTTTAAATCTTGACAGCTTCCAAAAATAGCCCTTTTTGTAGATTATACGGGAGACAGTGCAAATGAACTGTCCTTTAGAGCCAACTATTTTTTTATGGAATCATAGAAACTGTATGGATTTCGAACAAATATGTACTAGACAAGAAGATTTTCGTTCTAAGAAATGTCAGGAATAGATGTAAGATTTTTAACTGAAAAAGATTTACATTACATGTCAACACACTACAGTGTTCTAGTTAGTGAGTCTTGGGCAACGCCGTTACAGATAAGATCGCTAGTAATATAATATTGTTCTAAGAAAAATAAGCCTAGGTGTACAATAAATTTTTATAGTGTCAAAGAGAACATTTTTTTTGTTTTACTAATCTTTAGCCATTACTTAGTAATTTTTTTATACGTAATTATGTGGAAAGAAAGAATTTCTTATTTTTTACAATGCATAAACTATCAAAAGTCTACAGTAAAAGTTTTTCAAGTCCACAAAGCTAATGTACTATTTAAAAAAACTTTACGTGAGCAGTGTCCAACACCCTCACAAAATTTTCCGCTATCCCTGTGAGTGGGTGTTTGGCGTGTTTGTTAGTATTTAATAGTTATCGACAAGCAGTTGCACCCTTATTCACTTTTCTATCGAAAATCAAGAAGCATGTAATATATTAGTATAATGATTGTAGAATTTTTTGCCATTTCGTAAACTGCATGTGATAGATTGCCAAAGCTTTCGCGGTGTGCTCAAAGAAAATGGTGTAAATATTAAGTTAGTATCTATTTAAGTGAAAGAATGAGCGTGTTTGGATTTAGAACACTTGTAGTACCTTAATAATGTAAGAGGACTCGAGCCAGTGCATTGATTGTGAAGACTTTCTACCTTTATTCAAAGTTTCTGCACAGTACGGCAGCAGATGATATAATCCTTATAACGTAATAATCTTATGTAGCTGTCTTTTTTATTCAGTGGTTCATCATTGCCCTAAGACTTAGACATATCTATTTGACATAATATAGTGCATTTAGTTTGATAAAAGCGGCCTATTAGTGTGGACAAATTTAAACAGAGAGAGAGAGAGAGAGAGAGAGTCGAGGGAGGTAGGAGTCGTTTTCGAGGGTGCACACTCAAAAAGGTTCGCACTGCGTAAGATAGTGCAGTCGGCACCTTAATACCTTGTGCGCATTTGCCTCGTAGGATGGTGTGTACTGCATGGTATTTTTACGTGTAGGCACGTCTACCTTCTGTGAATACCATACATTCTGTAGAGCTGCACTCACACGCTCTTTTGACCTGCGTGGACGGCATTTTCGGGTGTAAAGAAAAGTATTCGTCCTTGCGTTGAGCATCTATACGTATTATAAATACGATGACTTTTAAATCAGCGTATGGTTATTAAGTAACTCAGTACTGTTATTAATAATTGTTTTATTAAATTCAAATGAAAAGTAAAAAATATTATTGATAAAAAATATACAATCAGTAAGAGAATCACAATACGTGTCTACTTATAAGATATGAACCATCATTTTTCGAAAAAACAAGGGATAGAGTAACAGTAATTAAAGAATCGTAATGTATGTATTCGAACATTTCTTTTTCGAATAAACAGAGTCTGCTGAAAAATGCTAATTAAATCCAGTTTGTTTTATTGGAATGTACCTAGCAATAATTTACTTATCTACCACAAATATATTTATTATTTTGCTGTATTGTATACCGTCATTGTCGACAAGTTTTGCAACTTGGCACGTATTTTTTATAAAACCAAATTTATTATTAGTAATTTTACTTAATTCAGTCCTGTTACTTGCTAAGGGAAACGTAATATTTACTTCAGAATCAGCTATATTTAAGCCTTTGAATACACACATTTTATTTTGTTTTTCAAAAGGCTGCAACTTTAAACTAAGTTGCATTCGAATCCTAACAGTCTTTATGATCATGGTTTACATGTTATAAGTAGACACGTATTGTGATTTTCTTACTGATTGTAAATTACTATCAATAATATTTTTTACTTTTTATTTGTATTTCGTAAAACAATTATTAATAACAGTACTGAGTTACTTAATAACCATACCCTGATTTAAAAGTCATCGTATTTATTATACGTATATTTGCTCAACGCAAAGACGACTACTTCTCCTTACACCCGAAAATGCCATGCACGCAGGTCAAAAGAGCGTGTGAGTGCAGCTTTACAGACTGTGTAGTATACACAGAAGGTAGACATGCCTACACGTAAAAATACCGTGCAGTACGCGCCATCTAACGAGGCAAATGCGCTCGAGGTATTAAGGTACCGACTTCACTGTTCTACACAGTGTGAACCTTTTGGCGTAGAGAGGTAGGGCCCTTCTACCGGAATACGGTTTCACCGATGGAGTTATCGTCACTGATGGGTGGCTTAGCAGTGATTGGCGGCAGTTGAAAAGAGCCTGTTACCAGTTTCTTTCTACTTTTTCCTCGATTGTTAGACAGTAGTTCGGCAATAGAGCCAAGGAGAGTAGATAGTGGTTTGTGAGAGTAGATCAAAAGAGAGTCCACACACTGAGTGAGTTTAATATGGTAGTAACCATTGGTGTTTTATTGAAATAAATAAGCGCTTTAGCCAATGCCATAGCGTAGGTCTTGTCAGAGGAGCGAGAACCTAGCTTTGGGTTGAGACCAGATAATCCGAGAGGATGATTTTGAGAAGTTGCACAGCTCTTCTTATGTACTATTAGTGGGATCGAATTAGCTGAAATTCCGGTAATTTTTCATGAAACTCAAACTAGCGTGAAAATAATATGTTGTACGAAATAAAACAATAATAATCAATTGTAATAAGATTGAACAAAAAATGTTTTCGGACAAAGCATAAAAAAAATGGTAAAAATGGTAAAACACGCTATATATCGTTGGAAATAAACAATAAACCTTAATATTCAAAAAAAGAAATATATACAAGTATGTGTGGTAAAAAAACGAACAAAATAACCTCTGATTAATCCTAATTGGTCCAGTGGTTCCCCCGTACAATGCAAAAAAAGCTCGTTTTTTGAGCTAATATTAAAAAATTTATAACTCTCTTTCGCATTATCATTAACAGCTAAGAGTTGGCAGTGTTGTAGCTTGAGTAATTTATAACAACTACACTAAACTTTAGCAAGACCGGATCAATAGTTTTTCAAACTGCAGCTAAATGCAAAAAAAAAGACTTTGGCAAAATGGCCTAAAAAAAGTTGCTTACGTAAGATGCAATTTTTTTGCAGGATCATATTCTTTAATTATTATTCTATAAGTTACCAAAGTATCAAGTTTCTTGCAGTGTGGAAGTTGGTCATTTGTTTCAAAGGTATCGTTATTCTTCAGAGCACTTGCAGTTCGGACATACTTGGTCGATAACACTGAAGTAGACCTCCAGAAAGTGGACGTGGTTTATGCATTGGCGGCTACGGCGGCTCATTGCCCCACATGCGCCAGACCACCGTGCACAAAGTATACCCATGTAGTTTATCATTTTTTAAGCAACTTTCACACTGCAAAACAACTCAATACTTTGGTAAGTTGCAGAGTGAGTATTAAAGAATATGACCCCGCAAATAAATTGCATCTAACGTTATAAATGGTGGGCTGTGCTATCGAAAATAAGGTTGGAAATTGTAGCTGCGCACGACATTTCAAAATAAAACTTATGTCAAGGATTAAATTTAATGAATAGTAATTATTTTAATAATTAATAATCAATACTTAATAAAATAATAACCTAGATGGTAACAAGTTATACTACATAATTACTCGCTAGAAACTATACCAGAGAGCTTCAAATAGTGAGAGTTAATGTGGGGTTATTGCAGAGCCCAATTTTCCCTTAAACAAAATTGTCATACTTAATTATGATATTTTTATTTTAAACTGGGATGACAACTCCAGCCATAAAGAGATGACAAGCCAAATATACTACCAACAGAGCAATTGTATAGCTAATTGTCCTCTTACTACTTTCTTTATGAATTAGAAAATGTTTGTCTCAATCTTTAATTCTTTTTATTTATTAGGAAACATTAATATTTCTGTATTCTCTTATTTATATTCTTATTTTCGTATGTAATTCATAGTATTTATAGACACTATAAGGTTCAAACTGATAATTTAATAATTTTATGATATACCATTATTTTAGTGACAACAAGCGAGCTCACACGGTTTTCTTATACGTCTTTAGATAAGCATTATTAGTATCACTTTACGCAACTTGGTGAGCAAAGACGAAGGAAGTACGTTTGTTAAAATATGTAAATTATATTAAATAGTCGTTAGTTACAAGAAAGTTATTAGCTTTGACTTGTTTTAATATATAATTAACTAAAAACCATTTAGTAATTAGAGTATAATCTACTTTTTTAATTCATACCGTTAGCACTTTCATTCGTCATAATTTTATAATGATTAAAGTACTACAAAAACTGAATAATTTTTTTAATGTGATGGTGGCAATGTAGTAGCTACGCTAGGAGTTTTAAACTTTAACTCCATAAAAATAATAAGGAAACAAAATAAATCTCACGTCTTAGATTAAAAAAGGGGGGGATGTATTTAAAAATTCAACACAATAAAAATAACGGAGGATCTGATTAAAGTTGACTGTTTCATGAAAAACTTCTTAAAAGCTGCGTTGAGGTTACGGGAACTGTCAGAGGGGGGAGTAAAAATTCATTTGAGCTAAAAATAATGGAGGAACTAAACGAATTTTACTTTATATTAAGAGAGGAGGGTATGATAGGAGCTGCGAGTGAACTTATTTTACGACTTATCAAAATTTTTACAGTATAGATTGATACATGTATATATCTGTATGCAAGCGTACCTTAGTCACGTTTTTTATACCTTTCATATTTTATTTTAATTAGGAATGAAGCAACAACAGAGACGTCAACTTTTTTATTTCGACAAGAAAAAGACGATCAAAAAATAATTTTGGAGGACAAAGACTTAGAAGTCATTGGGTTACCGATTATTAAGTACGGTGACTCAACAGTTATTATGCAACACGCTACAACAAGCTTATGGGTCTCTTACAAGGTAATTAGTTATATTTGTGTGGATAATAAAAGCTCTTTATTATACGTTGACTAACATTTTTATCTAACAGTACTAAATTTCTTAATGTAATACGATTTAAATTTATAACAGTCGATTCGTAGGAAGAACGAGGTTGAAATATAGATATAATATTATATTTAAATATTTCATGTAAATTAAAAGGATACCTTAAAGTAAATTTTAAAAACGATTTATAAAGTCAACACCGTTTATTAATGATTTAAAATAGAAATAACAGATGTAATGAATATTAGGAACTTATTTTAATTTCTGGATTTATGAAATAATGTCAATACACCCTGTAATTCTGATAAATGACTAATATACTAGACATATAAAAGCTCGTACAGGCAACCTGCAAGCTGCGAAAAAAATTATGCACTTTTCGAAATACTATTAAAATATAAACGTACATATTTTTATATTAACAAGTGTCTTACTAAGATTACAAACAGTGCTAATATCGTGCTTTACTGAGTGCACACAAAACATCTTATATGTTATTCAATAAATAATTATAAGACTAACACTAAAAAAAAAAACAAAAAAAAACGATGACATGCTTACAGTTCTGACATAAGTTTCACGCCAAGATTTTTTTACTAACATCAAAAGACTATTTTTGAGATAAAGTAATACACTTACAACATAACGTTTCAAGACAACATGATTTTCAGTGATGTCCTAATCACGGAACAAACATTATAAAAATAAATTTGTAGATTCTACTAACCAGTTAACAAGTGATTGTAATAACGTTCTAGTTATACAGGTTTTAAACATAATAAAGCTAAAAATTTAATGTTACGTTTATCGCTGGAAAATAATACTAACTAAAATAACTTGAATTGATTTCTTTAAGAAAATTTAAAAAGTTTGTTGTATAATCTCACCTTTCTTAGTGATCATAATAGTAATAATGATAATAATAATAATAATAATAATAATAATAATAATAATAATGATAATAATAATAATAATAATAATAATAATAATGATAATAATAATAATCAAATTATGATTATAATCAAACAAAAATGATATTGATAGTAATAATTACAATAATGATAATGATTATGATATTAAAAACAATAATAAAAGTACTAAAAATAATGTTAGAGGTTGTAGGAGAAATAACAATAATAATAAAAATGTAATCATTTTTCTCAACTGCTAACGTGTCTTATCTAAAGTAAACTTATGTTAGTGTATAGTTTAATCAAGAATGTAAGTGACGTAAATTATCACAAGTAAGAATTTATGTACTTGAAAAAAGCTTGACAGCATTACCGGTGAGAGGGTGAGGGGTGATAGGGTATCCCAGAAGATGTAGTGTACTCATGAAGTTAACTGTACTGAGCATACTAAAAATGTTGACTTCGAATGTTTCAAAAAATACAATCGTGTTCAACTCGTAGATATTTGAGGACTAAAAGATGAAATATAACGCAAAAAACTGTTCATACTTTAAGAGAGCTAATTTATGATAGTATAAGTGAATAAACTTAGAAGCACACTTTTGTCAGTGAAAACAACTGTACAAAAAGTGTCAATAATTTTAACTCGCATTGATAAATCTTATATAAATTTTGGATAACCCAAACGTATGTTGTATGTTATTACGGTTTTAGGTTTTAAAAAGATTTGTGTAAAGTTCTGAATGATTTTTGATTAAATGAGTTTTAAAAGTGATTCCATGAACAATTCTCACTTCCCGTAAAAAAGCAAGCTGATCACATGCATTTACTTGGGTTCTTCGTGTTTAATATAGGTACATTTTGTTATTTTGCTAACGCTTGCTCCAAATATTCAAAGAAAATTCACATAATTATTTAACACTTTTTAATAAATATTTTCTTCTTGCATCATATCTCTGATGGTCTGAAAAAATTTACTTACTTTATAACTCTAAGCGAATGTCAACTAAATCTCATTCTTTTGTAACAGGCTATAAAAAATATCTATTTTAAGCACTTTTTTCTTACTTTTTCATTTGTTAAAAAATCTGAAAAAGTTTTAATCAACTTTTTTGTGCTCAAAAATAACATTTCATTATTTAGCATGCTTTCATATTTTTAAGTTTTCGCCACAACCTGCCCTCTAGTTTTACAGCCAAGAATATTATTTATTATAATATTTCATATGTCAATTTTTTTTTAAAGGACTGCATGCTTCTGTTTCAATTTTTTTCTATGCTAAAATTTAAAGAAACGATTTCTTATTTATCATGCATACTGAAAACGTATGTATGTACAAAGAATTCTAAATATTTAATATCAGTATTATAAACATTTTAGCTAATCACTAAAAATAAAAAAATGCACTGTGTGAGATTAAAACTATTATGAAAATCATTGATTTATTTCACAGTTTAGTAATTTTCTCATATTATAAGTCTGTCAAATAAATAAACATACTTCTTTCCTATACAATTAAAGGAGAAGCTATTTTGCCTCAGAAAAAATCTAGCATAATACTTTGTTATAAAAGTTTTTAGAAAATTGGTTTTTATACTTATTAATTTTACAATCTAGTCGTACGAGACCAAAAAAAAAGGTGTTGGCAAAGTAGAAGAGAAACAAGCAGTTCTACACGAGGAAGGTAAAATGGACGATGGTCTGGATTTTTCACGCTCTCAAGAAGAAGAATCTCGCACGGCTCGAGTTATTCGCAAGTGCAGCAGTTTGTTCACCCAGTTTATTTCGTGAGTAAAAATATCATCTAATTTTATATTTTAAATGTACGTATGTTCTATAATGAAACAAATGTGTTGTCGAAGGTATAATATTAAAAAAAATTGCAACAAACGAAAAAACAGATTAAAGAACAGGAAATGAACAAAATTTTCAAGAAGAAAGTAACTTTTTATAAAAGACTTTTCATTAAACTAAAGTTTAAAAAAAGTGTGAATCACGGTACCTTTAACGTAAGTGAAATTTCGAAGTCATTAAACATACTTCTTTTTAAGCAAAAATACAAAAACACGAATGAGTTATGGAACAATCATGAATTAGAAACAAGAAGAAATCTTAGAAGTTATATATAATCATAAATAAATGGAGATTAAAAAGTTTTGAAATTCTGATAGTTGTTTTGGTAAACATTGTAAAGAAAATATTAAGAATTTTTAGGGATTACTCGCTATTACTATAATTGCTTATCTTTGACATACAAATTGAGATTTTATAAAAAATAAAGGAAGAAGTAAATAAACTAGGCTCATTTTAGCTCTAGCAAAATTCAGCGTACCTTGCTTTTTGTGCTCACGTACATAAATGTACGCTGACAGCCACAACTCTACACAAAGTGCTAGGTAGTGGTATAAAGCTTTCTTCTCTTCCGTTAGCCTGAAGGAGGGAGGCTTTTATTGTATGCATTAAGAAAACCCCCAATCATACGCTAATGTGTGTGAGGTACAGCGACTAAGTCTTACCTCTGCAAGGTAGTATATGAACATGTCTATATATTAATTTACATACATGTAACAATACTTACATAAGGTGCATATTTGTATACATTTAAATTTTATATAAGTAATTAGATGATAAAAGATGAAGGCCCCAACCATACACCCTTACGTATTAGGCATAACCAGTATTTTTTTTTTAATAAATAGGAAAATTAAAAAACAACATGTAAAGAGAATATCTTTATTTCAATGAAAAATTGTCAACGTTTCGCTCGTCAAGGGGGCCTTTTCAATAGCCCACCCTGAGTAGGTGCAACCAGATCTGTTCATAATTCACAATCAGCATCAACCAAAAAACTAATTTTAAAAAAACTATTAGCTGTTAGCACCTAGTGTGAAGTAATTACCTTCCAGTAAACATGAAGCAATAGTTTTATCGGTCAATTATTTACCCAATTCTACTATGATTTTCGATTACATAGCTTTTTAGAAACAAGACAAGCCTTTTTTTCCAAAGAAAGACATAAAATATCAATTGTCTTTATCTTTATCTTACTAATATATAAAACAAAAACGCTGAAACCGCTGTAATCGTGAACCACGAAAACCGTTTAACTGATTTTGCTAAAATTTCGTATACTGATTCTTGACTTACGATGAGCGGTTGGTTATCCAGGGGACAACCCAAAGATGAGATATTCTATAGAGGAGACTGGGGAACGACAAGCTTACTAGATAACTCTATCACCCCAGTTTCTCCCGAATGATAAAATATTTTCAACTCAAACCTTGTAAATAGCAATTCTTACTGCGATTAATTTTTCTCTCTCCAAGTAAAACACTAAAAAATGCAGCGTAAGTTTAAAGAAAAACATGTAAACTTTCATCTAATAGATTGCCTGCTCTCGCATTTTTAATCGCACACACTCCATGCAAACGAACCTGTTTTAAACTATCTTATAATGTCTATTTTGTAGATTAAACCTTGAGCTTCATCATGCTTTTTTTTAATTTTCTCAAGGAGGCATGGAAAAAAAGTTATTTAAAAAATAATAACGTGTTTTATACGGGGAATGACTGGCACTTTAGGGCGGAGCGCTACTAGCACAGGAGGCCTCTATAATTACGGTGAGCTCTGACCATAAACAGATTTCCTAACGTTATCCAGACATGTAAGCATTGTGATACACAGTGATACACCGTGATACACGAGATGATTTAGTTTTTAAGATGTTGACTATTTAAGTAAATTTTACAAATGGTGCGTCACTACAAAAAAAAAAAAAAAAATAACCGAGGGAACTAGGATGAGAACCAAGTGTCAATCAAAAATCAAAACTATAATTCCAAAGATACAGCTTTAATGTGATTTAAAACATTTGCAGTATGTATACATGTATACATGCTCTCGTCATTTTTTATTTTAATTTTATGTGTACTCAATGAAAAAATACTTCTTTTTCATAATTCATTTTACGAGTTACCCTAACATATCATCGTGATTAATCAGGCTAGTGGTAGCCCACCCCCAGCTCGAAGTACCTTACTATGGGGCACTACTAGCAGTTTTGAGAGGTTAGGTTTGTGCCGTTCTTAAACAAAAATTTTGTTATTTTTATAAAATTTGCTTGTGTTGTGATAACTACGTTTTCTTTTCTTTAAAAATTGATTTTGTTGGTTAATCTTACTTTAAAAATAAAGCTGTAACTATCTGTTAAAGAAAAGGTATCCCTTATTCCCCAGTTCCCCATAGTCAGTGGCGTATCTCCTTCCAGCATGGTCTCCATACACAGAGACTCCGAGGATCAGTCAAGCTACCAGCAGCCAGCTCTTTATCATCAAGAGTAATAAGAAATAGTTGAAGGTTTCAGCACTGGCCCCTTTTAGAGCCATTATAAGTATTAACGCTTCCTATTTAATCATCAATTTCATCGGTTGTTTTAAGGGCCACACCTAAGGTTAAACTACCTGACCAACAAATACGTTTTCACTACCATTTCTGGCAACAATTTGTTGACTTAAAATCTGGTGCTACACTAACAGGCCGAAGCAAATCACCTTAAAGTAAAGAGGCAATTATGTTTGCTGGAAAATTCAGTAAAAAAAGAGTTTACTCAAGAAGCTCACTGGTCCTTTTCAGGGCCATCGTTCGTCGAACTACCTTGCCAACAAATATATTAGTACTTTAAAAAATTGACAAAAAATAGCTTTTAAGGTTCACAAAAGTTTTAACTATGCCAAAAGTTGCAAGATAAGAAATTGGAAGAATAACTTCAAGTGTATCTAATGTATACAATTTTAGGTGTCTAGAAACTGATGCAAAACATTTATCGAGATTGAAGCAGCAGCATCAAAATCGACAAAGAAAGAATTCATTAAGTGAGGGATCAGGTTTTTATCATAACCCTCACAGTAATTACTTAAATCTTCCAGATTTTTTAATCGGCAGAATATGTATTTGTATTTTTGTGGCGATAAAAAATGTAGAGATTAATCTCCAGGAATTGTTGTTTTGATCATAAAGTTGTAAGATAAGAGAAAACATTTTTTTTAGTTTCTTATTTTTTGTGAGTTTTAAATCCTTACAGATTTGAAAATAGCCCTTTTCGTAGAATATACGGGAGGAACTGCAAATCAACGGCCTTCCAGGGTCAACGATTACTTTATGGCATGAGGAATATACGGTACTTTTTAGCATAATTAAATTTTTTTTACTTTTCACAGCTTATTATTTGACCAAAGGAACTGTATTGATTTTGAGTAAATATTTTTTGTGAGAAGTATTAGTAATATATGTAAAATTATCAACTGAAAACGTTTCACATTACATGTTAACATATAACGGTTTCCTATTTAGTGAGTCTTGGGCGAAGCCGAGGGGGGGGGGGCACTAGTCCATCATTTGCACAAGTACCAGAACATCTTGTGAGAGACAACGTTAACTTTTTATCTTTGTTTTGTCAGGGTAAAGTTAATTAAGATGTCTGTGTGATAGTTACGTAAACTTAGATATGGCATACACTTAATTTTAAGAGTTATGCTCAAGTTGTTAAAATAACAATCGGTATAAAATTTTTGTTATTGTTGGATATTGACTGTAGTGGACTGTATTGTGGTTGGCGTGGCTGAGCTTGAAAAAGCTCATTACAGTGATCTGGGTAAGGTTTGTGAATAGATGCTCTTCGTGCACTCGAAAGCACACGAAGAAGCAGCAAAAATATGGAGGAAGACTGAGATGTAATAAAACTGTTGGAACTATTTATTTACAGACTATTTTACAGATTGGAAAACGCGGTCTTTATGTATATGCAAGGCGTCGAGTCTCGAGCCTCCTTACATATAGCAAGCGAGTACTGTGAGTTGCTTTAGCTGTACGCGCCGAAAGCAGACTGACTCATTAGGCTGCTTCGCAGAGCAGTGCGCGAACAGATATGTATTTGTTAGCATATATGTGTACTGCTACGCAGAGCAGTGACTCGTGTGAAACTAAAATATTGGAAAATAATAGAAAGAGAAAGAGAACTTAAGAAAAGATAAAAATTGTCTGTAACATGGGTGAAAGTCTTTGTTTACATTTGCAGTGTGACTGCTCGCAGAGAAATAAAGATGTACAAGTCAAGGTGAATTTCTAAGAATAGGTTTAATGTATAAACGCGGACTAAATTCACTTCAATCCTGAACAGTTATGTATAACGATGTATAGATAAATATTAGTCGCTATAGAAAAGGTACTGAAAATTTGGCTATCAAAAAAAGCATTAAAAAAGTGCAGTGAGTTGATGTTTGAAAAAAATGACGTTAAAAAGTACTTAGTACAACTTTCAAACCAATCCGAACACATCCTAAAGAAATTTTCAATACAGCAAATAAAAATAAAAGAAATTTATACGTAACCTACAACTACTTGAATAACGACAAAAATAACGAAGTTACGAAAGCAGAAACTGGCAGACAACCCAGTGATGATAAAGACATGGTGTTTAAGTCTGCTGTTAGTGAAAGTGATGGTAAAATGAGTCAAGATACTGTTAAAATACATAAGACTTTTTAACATTTAACATTTAACTATTAGTGCTTTAATAAATTAAAACCTATCTAGGTACTCGTATTCACAAATGCTTGATACTAATTCTACCAAGCTATTAGGTTTACCGTATGGGATAAGGAGGTGCGTAAAGTGGCGTATATAGATAACTAGCAGCCCCCCGTCTTGGATTCGCCCGAGACTTACTAAATAAAACACCGTAGTGTGTTGACATGTAACGTGAAACATTTTAAGTTAGAAATTTTACACATATTCCTGATACATCTCAGAACAAAAATCTTCTTATTAAAAACATATTTTTTCGGAATCCATATAGTTTATTTGGTCAAATAATGTGTAAAAATTCAAAAAATATTGCATAATTATGCTGAAAAGTACCGTGCGTTCTTTATGCCATAAAATAATCGGTGGCCATAAGAAGCCGTTGATTTACAGTTTCTCCCGTATAATTCACGAAAACGGCTATTTTTTAAAGATGTTGAGATTTTAAACCCCCAAAAAATTTATATTAAAAAAAAAATTTTTTTTTCATTTCTCACAACTTTATTACCTGGGTCCTTACCATATAACTATTTTTCTGTACATCGGCCTATGTTATAACATAGGCCCACGAAACTAAAAAAAATTATATGGTACGGCTCCAAAGCAAGAAAGTCCTGGACCTTAAACCCTACATTTTTATTGCCACAAAAACACAAATACATTTTCTACTCATTAAAAAATCTGAAGTAGGATCCTTAAAGATTTCAGAGATTGCTGTGAGGGTACAATGGAAAGCTGATCTCTCACGTAATGGACTCTTTAGTTGTCGATTTTAACGCTGCTGTTTCAATCTCGATAAATTTTCACGTCAGTTTCTTAACACCTAAATAAAATTGTATTTATTAGATACACTTGAAGTTTTTCTTCCAATTCACCCTCTTGCGACTTTTGGCATGCTTCAAATTTGTGTGACCCCTAAAGGCTGTTTTCTGTCAACTTTGTTAAGTTCTAATATATTTGTTGGCAAGGTAGTTCGACGTCTGATGGTCCTAAAAAAGACCGGTGAGCTTCTTAAGTTAACTCTTTCTTGACTGCAGTTAACAGCAATTGTGACTGCCTGGATACCTCAGGGTGATCTTCTCTGGCTTGCTGTTGAAGACCCAGACTGATTGGGAGAAAAATTACAAAGTCCGAAGCTTTGGGGCTAGTTGTAGTGCTCTTTCCCAACGTCTTCCAGTATAACGTCGAAGATGTTGGTGTCTAAAGCACCTTTTTTATTTGCAGATTCAGTTTTGGTGATCTTAGATGGAGAGATTGGTTAGTGATACTTGTCCAGTGGAGCCCGTTGGCTCAAGTTTTTTTTCCTTCATAGCTATTATAGGTTTGCCCAACGCAGACCTTGGAGAAGATCAGTGATTCCTGGTTGAATGCTTAGAGTCGAGAGGGTAGTATAGGGTCGTCGGTCACCGGGTTCTCCAGCCTTGCGAAGAACAACTCCGCAGGTGACGTCTGCTAGTGAATGGCTGACTTGGTTTAATAGTGCCCGTCTTTAGTTAATATACTCTTTTAGTCGACGAATCGCTTCCGGAAATGGTAATAGAAATGTAGTTGTTGGCAAGGTAGTTTACACTTAGGTGGATCCTAAAAAGAACCGATGAAATTGATGGTTAAGTAGGGAACGTAAATACTTATAATGGCCCTGAAAAGCGCCAGTGGTGAAACTTCCAGGCTATTTTTTATTATTATTGCTGATGATGAAGAGCTGGCTACGGGTTGCTTGATTCTTACCCTGGGAGTCTCGATGTACGGAGACTGTGATGGGGGGAGGTACGCCTGACCAAAGAATATCTCGTCTCGAGTCGTTCCCCAGATAACCAACCGCTTATCGTTAGACGGGAACATGTGGGTAAGCGCGTTGGGTACGAGACGACCAAGAAGGTAGCCGTTGTGGCTGCCCATGCCCCTCATAGCTGTCTTCCCTTGCTTACATTTGTAGCCACAAATTCTCTAACAGCACCAGGTGGGATGGTGGAACTACCACATAACTCTGATGAGTTGGAGCAGATTGTGCTCTGGCTAGATATGTCTCCTGGTATTGTGGCAGAGACAGAATCGGTTGGAATTAATTTTTTTTTAATTGATCGCACTCGTTGAGATTCAGGGTGAATGGACACCTAGGTCTCTTCCCCCTTAGAGAAAAGTGTTGTCCGTAACCGGGATGCCCAGCTGCAAGACTATCATCAGCATTCTCTATACAGCTCGTTGAATTGCCGAAGCTCGACTACAACACTATGGAGACGGTCCAGCCTATTATAACCACACTTATTTAATTATGTTGCAGGTACCTTTGATTTTATGTTGACGCCACCTAGCGGATTTTACTGAACTAAAGTGAAAAGCTGGCGTATTTTCGAAAAATTTTGAGCTTATTTATTACTATTGTTATTAAATTTTTTAAGATAAAATCTATACTAAAACCATCTAGGAAGTATCATGAATCAGTGTGCAAAATTTCAACAAAATCGGTTCAGTAGTTTTCGTGGTTAGCGATTACAACGGTTTTAGCGCTTTTGCTTTATATATTAGTAAGATAATTTAAGCAGTCATTTGTTTCAGTATTAAAATAAGTGTTAACGTATGTAATCGTAAAATAGCTTGGTCTGAAGGTAGTACTTAAGATTTTCCTGGTTTTAGTTACGAACTTACAACAAAAAGTCATTATAATTCAGATACTAATAAATTATACAATGTCGCAAAATCTAAACTACCTGAATATGCTTTAAATTCAGCCTTATGAAGAAAAAATTTTTTGCATTTATCTCGTAATGCTGCCCAAAAATTTTGTACAGATAGTTATTTAATAAGCTTTAAATGAATAAATTATTGCAACAAAAATATTGTTTTTAGAAAGGCATCGCTAAGAAGCACTAAATAACAACTTGATAACTTAGTCGATTATAATAAAAATGGGTTAAATTTCGTTTCTCAGAGGTCGTAGGGACTACTGATCATGATTATGCAGTTGGTGATAGCTTCTGAAGCGCCTGATGCCCCAGGTGGACGTCAAACACGTCGTTTTCAGGACTTTTGCATCCAATTCGTAAAACAACGAGCCACAATGTTTACTGGGGGATCGTGAGAGTTGCTGAGAACGATTATGCAGTCAGCGATGGCTTTCGAGGCATCTGAGTCCAGGGTCTCAGATGCCTGTGACATCTCCTTACATCTGACTGTGATATGTCCTTACATAACGGTAGCCTATCCACTGCGATTTTCTTCTCTTTCTTTAGTTGTTCTACTAAGCAAATATTCATCTCTTTTCTTGTTATATTCTGATTCGCTCTTTCTATCACTACTTACTTATTTTTAATAAAATTGGTTGTCTTTTCTCCTATTATTTTTTTACCGTGGTTTCCTAATCCCCCTTTGACTAATAACCTCATGGTAAAGTATCTACATAACTTTGTTGAAAACGTAATTTTTCGTCATGCATACTTATAGCATATTTTTGCTTCTTGTTCTGTAAAAAGCTGATAATTCCGTAATCTGACAATTTTTTGCTGTCAAGTTATACTTATATTTTTGCAAAGGCACTTAATGTAATTAAAGTTTATCATAGCCTTTGTCACTGAGTTCTTTTCACGCTTGGCTTTTTTTAATTTTCTTTTGGTCTTGAATCTTTGTGCTATACGTTTTGCTCATCAATCCTATGAATGTTGACATGACTTTTCAATTGCATTCATAACGCTAATAATTTTCTTATTACTATAAGGCGTGCCAAAATGATTATTGGTATGATAGTCGTATGTATTGAATTATATGACATTTTCATGCATCACATTGGGAAAATTATCAATTGTTATTTTATTTAGGAATCTACTGATCTCTGTAAGTAAGATTTTCCATTAGAAATTTCATAAAGTCATAATAAAATTCATATAGAAGTGTCTTAAGTAGGTCATTAGCTTTTTGATTAAGATTTTGGTACGTAACAACTTTATAGCCACTAATTGCTCATCATACATGCCATAGCTGTAGAAATTCGGTTAAGCGATATAATTCTCAGCACCGTAACGCTTTTTCTATGCACTAATAAACTTAACAATTAAATAATTGTGCTTGTTTTTCACGATTTTTTTATGTACAGCATGATTGAATAACTTATACAATATTTTCTCAAAATTATTTTTTGTATTTTAACGCTTTTAACAGTTAAGGTTTATGTATTCCCTTAATTATAGACCTTGACTGAACTAAAAACTCTGTAAATGTTTGTTATACGAAAACCATGGCTAACGGCTTGTTTAAGCGCATGATAGCGGATCCCATATCGTTATTTATCGAATCGTAAAGTCATCAATTTTTTTTGGTTGGATGCTAGAAATGCGATTTGTTTATCACAGAAAGGTAAATTCTTAACCTTAAAGAGTCTTAGAATAGTTAAGATCCACTTTAAGATAATCAGAACATTTAGATTAATCATGGAAGGAAAGTCGCAAACACAAAATAAAAGGAAAAAGAAGTATTTCTGCTTCTGTATAATATACTAATAGTGGTAGCAGTTTATCCAAAACTAACTGTGAGCAGAAATAGGGGGGACCTATGCTCTACGTCAACTTGCTGATAATAAGTATTTCAAAGGAAGATACTAATTACATGTATTCACTCACTGCACAAATCGAAGTATCAAAATACAGTATTCAGATCTCCGAGTTAAACTCTTTATCCCCCTTTAAACCTGTTTCAGTCGAAGCAGTGAAGGGTAGAGATGTAAAGAGAGATAAACTTTATACCAAGATAACAGAAAAAGAGGCTAGTCAAAAATTAAAGATTGTTGAATGGGAAGTTTGTATTCCAAATGTTCTCTGCCGATGTAATAAAATAGCTTATAACTTTAAATTTACGAAGTTTAAAGAAAATTTATAGTCCTTTTAGAAAAAACTTCAAGTGACATTACTCAACTTAGCTGTGATACGATTGAGCAGTAAAAAAATAGTAAATTCTAAACTAAGAAAATTAAAGATTTCTGTGACCAAAGTTGCTCATAGTATTAAAACTCTTAAAACTAAAAACATCTTATCACTTGTGTCAGACATGATATACCATAAAAAATGTAGTAGTTTTTCGACAGAGTGTGAAATTCGCTCTGAAAAAAATGTTAAAAACAGTATAAAAAATTGTATGGTTCTCAAGTAAAAGACGTGAGATGAGTTACAAATAAGCGTCAACCATGGTTATGTGCAAGCCCAGATGAGACTGTTGTACAAGGTGGGTGAGTGACAAAACTTGTTGAATTCAAATATCCCTCTACTTGAAAAAAATTTCAGTATTTGAAAGTAAGTCATTCAAGTGTAATGTTTAATACTTGCAGTGTATGAACAATATAATGAAATAAAAACTAAGTCATGTGTTCGTCATGCCTTATAGATTACTTATGTATGTGTGTGGATTCACAGTGTGTCACTAGTTTGTTTACTTACCCGTGTCTAATGGAAGTTGTTAAGTACAAGTTCATCACAATGAGTCTTTTCCAAGATATGTTGTAATCTCGTCTGAAAATTTGTATTATTGTCATTACTTAAAAGCTTAAAAAAGATTATGTGATGGTATGCTGACAAAACTTTAAGAGACTGGAGTGCTAAAGTTAACAAATGTAGATGTTAGTAAAATTATTCGTAAATGACTGTTAAATAGTAGAATGTAAAGTGTTGTTTATTGTAATAAATACATTATAAGTGCACAAAAATACACCATTACATAATGAATAAAATCAGAGCATGTTTAGTAAGGTAATTTATTTATTTTCTGATGTATATAAATTCTATGAAAATATTAGTGGTTGTAAATTTACCAAGACACAAAAAACATGTAGTATTTCGTTCATTGAACTGAATATATAAGTAGGAGTTTTTGATAAAATATAATAGAACCTGTGAGGGTCTAATTCATATAGCAAGTAATTATTTGCTTATCATCAATTGGAGTTCAAGATGCTACCCCTAAAACACTTGCTACCCGGTTTGCTAGAATGTTAATACGTGAGATGGATGAAACAAGCACCTATAACGCGACCATTCAAAACACTTATATGTATGCCGAAACAAACAATGATTGTGAATCGTGGCGAAATGTGCAAGTCATTCGAGCCACCTAATCAAAGCCGCGGACGCCACTGCGAATCTGGAGGGTATAAAAGGCCCATGCAAGCCCACGTTAATCACTTTTTGCCATCAGCAACGAGTCCGGCGCTTTAACTAGGGAGCTCTGCTCTTCAAAGCACTGTTGTAATATTATAGCAGTAAATAGCGAATTTATATATATACATTTGATTTTCATTTCTTATATTACACTGTTCATTTTAAATACTGCACTGGCTATAAGGGAGACGAAGAGGCTATTACAGTCTTCTAGTTTTCCCCGTGCACCAGTTACTCCTCTTTTGTGTTCCTCGGGTAAGGAGCGGATCTCTGGGGCAATACGAACCGAAGCTAACCTCTAGGTAAGGAAGCTAACGAACTGGCGGACCTTCAGGGCAATACGAACTGGAGCAATCCCGGTTCCTAGGCGACTTACCGCACCCAACAGGAACTCAAGAGAGTCCTAAGAATTTTTGTTTACTAATATATAAGACCACTGGACTTGTGCACCACGGGTCAGGGGCATTGCGAATCTGACTACGTCCCTGCACACATCCACTGAAGTATCTCGTGATACAAAATGGGGGCAATACGAATCCAACATTGTACCCACGAGTCCCCATGGTCCTCTATCCTTCTTAAAAGTTTATCCACTAATACTAGCTCACATGAATATATCACGTCACATGAAAGAACGATCAAATAACAGTTATTTAATTCATACTAAAAATATCTTAATATAATTACGACCTTTACAACCCTTAATATTTGCATAACTCATTCCATGTAAGTCGTAACTCTGGCAACATTGTAAGTCTGTAATGTTTTTTCTTTTAAAAATTCTTTTTTTTTAAAGGAATAGCATTGATTGCTTTTTTTATATCGAAGAAATTTTTTTCAGCTAGGGTGATGTCGTGATCCTGCAGCAAGTCTATTAATCTGGATTAAATAGTAATTTGACAATCGCTTCTTCTGCCACCAGCTGATTTTGATTTGAAACTGATGAATCCAGATGGTGTTAATGACTATCAAAACTTTTTTTCTAATACACTTTTCATAATATAAATGAGTTAGTACTTGATTTTCTACATCACTTGGCGTTTTGATTCTGAATTCAGTACAATCTTTAGTTACTCGTGCATTCCTTTATTATGGGTGAAAGCATCTTGGAGTAGTATTCTAAACACTGATTTTATGTAGCCAAAATACCAAGTCAGTTGTATTCAAGGGCAAGTAGTGCAGAGTAAAGAAGAAAATTTTGGAAATGGTTCTTCGATTAACAGAAAAAAATAGACTTAGCGCTGAAAGAGTCATACCTGTCTTCATCTTGATTAAAAAGATACGAAGTCTTTTATCTCATAAGACCTTATGTTTTGCTATTACTTTATGAATGCTGCTACCTTATAAATGTTCTTGTCCATTTTTTCGAGTGAAAAATTAAAATATCTCTTAAAATACTTGTCACGTCCGTTAGTTCTCTGTTATTTTTTATAGATGTAAAGCGATCCAAATGTGGAGTGGTTTGGTTAGCACTGAGTTCAGTATTAGAACTTACAGCCTCGTTCAGAAACTTGATTAATTTTTTACCATACGTAACAATTCTCAAATTTTTTATTCCACTTCTTGTTTTGCTTTGAATCATAATATTACTATTTTTACTTGTCAAATCAATTTAGATTTTAGGGTGATTGATTCCGCGTTTAAATATTATTCTAATACGTACTAAAATGTTTTCATAATTAACTGACTATTCAGTTATTTTAGTGACTCGGTAAGTTTGATTAATCATTGTCACAATTGTAAAAGTAACATTAAAAACTTCCATCTTACATGAAACATCTTGAGGGACTGTTGTGAAATCAGTAGTCTTATATAAGAATACTCGTTTTTTGACAGAATGCTTCTGTCTGCATGAAAATTGAGCGAAAAGATTGCACATTTTTTAATATTTTTTCTAAATTCATATACTTAATACAGAGCAGATTTATTTATTACTCATGCACGGCTTGAAAAACAAAAATGTTTATAAATTGAAAAAAAGGTAAAAAGGTAGCTAAAAACTCGTTTTTCATCTCCTTTGATGTTACCAATAAAATAATGGCTACAAATATTTTGCAAGACTTGGCACCCACGGTGAGACAAAACTAATAAAAATTGCAGCTGATTGGTTTTTTCGAGCTTGCATGAAACAAAAATAAATTCTAAGGTTGTGTATATTTACTTTGCTATTCCAACAGCTGAAATCCACTGATTTCTCTGTTTTCATTTAAAATCGTGCGTTGGAAACTTGCCAAACCTATAATCCTTATTTCTACTGATGTTTTTACATGTTACAACACGACAGTTACAGTTACTTATTTTTTGTGTGTGCCACCGTTTTCTTATCGACAGCAAATATTCGTGCAATGATGCATCTGCATCTACGTGACGTGAGCTGACTGTGTATGACAATTTAAAAACGCTTGCCTCGATTAACAAGTAATAAAAAAACCATTTATTTCTTATTTTATTAGCTACAACTTGAATATTTAAATTATCGACTTAAGAAGCATAGTTTTCTAGATTTTTATAAATAATTGTAAGCTACTTGACTTTTCAGCCTATTTTTTTTTTTTTTTTTTTAACAAAAAAAAAATAAAAATCTTCCGATATTTAATTTATTAGAGTTATTAGTTTATTTAATTTTGTAACATCATATGCTCGAATGAAAAAATTAAAAGATACATACCGTGATTCGAGTTATATTATACAGTTTGTTATATTTTACTGAAAATACGAGTTATGCTTCTAAAATGGCTTGTGTCATTCTATGTACATGCTAAATATCTTGTTGAAACAGTTCCTCATTTAACATTAACAGTTAAGTAATATTAAAAATTAAAAAATTGTCACACAATTCATGAGGTAAGCCGATTTTAGTATATGCCGAGTCCAGCACACCTCACTTTCTCTGCCAAAGTGCATGACTGCACCTGGGCAACCCTGACTCTACACGAAGTTCCAGATGCTTGTGTACAGCTTCTTTTTCTCTGGTCAGCCTGTATAAGGGGGTATTATTTTGTATGTATAGATGAGAACCCCAACTATTTGCTTGTACCTGTAAGGTACAATAAGTAAATAAACGTTATCTCTCTAATGTTATGCATACATTAACATATTAATCTACATACACATTGAAAGGCAAGAAGCGTCAGAAATTTTAGAGTAGGTACAAATAAACTTGTTTTTTTTAAACTATTTGTTTTTAAGGAGTTTAAATACATTTTTTAAGTGAAAACTTCTTTAGGTGCGTAGGACAACATTGGATGAGGAAAAACTCTTAGTTTCACGTCAGATCGCTGACATTTAAAAGTAACGTGATCCCTGCAGAGAAACGCGTGTGAGCATGAGAAAATAAAATGGTGACAAGGGAGTGGGAAAAGAGGGAGTTGGGGAGCCCGCTCTGTATATTGGCTGGTTATAGAGAAAGAGAGAGTAGCTTGGTGGTGCGGCGGAGTGCGGCGGGGTATAGCCGTATGCATACCCACACTACCATACCCCGCCGCACTCCACCGCACTGACAAAAGCTAAGTACTCTCTTCTTGTCTAACGGCAGGCACTGAGCAGTGCGCATAGTGAGCATTTAAACTTTTTCGAAACACTGATGAGACTACTGATAATAATTTTTAATGAAACTACGGTTTATGATATCTTACACTATACTAAAATTATTTTAACTTTTAGGGGTATAATTTTTTTTTTATTTTTGGTTTAATTATCTTATTCTCTTCCTGAAACAAATTTATTAGAAGTGATTAACAATTACTCTACAAATTACTTAACAACCGTCTTAGAGAACAGATTATTTATAACAAATAATTGAAATAACACCTTCTTTTACGTAAATATTGTGGGTTCCTGCTGGAAAATTAATTTGATTATTTATAAATTGCATGTTAAGGAGTCTAAATAAATTCATTAAAAAATGATAGTAAGCCTACATTGGACGTAAATTGTCTAAGTTTTTAAATGATTTTTTTTTCACTTCTCAGTATCTGTTGTAGTTAAATTTAAAACGAATATTTTCATGACAAATCGCATAATTTTCAGAATTTTCAGCTTAAGAAGTACCTGTATTATCGTGTAATAAGCTTCATAATTTATTATTCGAAATATGTATCATAAAGAAATATGCATGTTATTACATGTATTATCACGACTCATATAATTATATGAATGTCATAATTTCAGACTACTTATTTTAAAAACAGTAAATAAATTGGATAGCTAATTATTTATTTCAGAACTTGAGTAAAAGAATGATTCACGGTTTTAAGTTCTCACTACTGTTGGCAGTCGCATGACTGCCCACTGGTTTTTATAATATTTTTTTAAATTTTAAGTTAAAATGACACTTTAACATACTTTTTTTTTTTCTTTTATTTATCTCACTGCTTTTTGTTTTTTTTTTTCATGGACGGTTGGCTTGCCTGTAAGTTTGATTAGTTACAGTGTTGGTGTTGTATCCTGCCAATTTAAATTTGAAGTTGTTAATTCTATAGTGTGTATTAACGCACTATAAGAGCTAGTATTAGAAATGTTGCTTTTAACATTGTTGATAGTTTAATAGGTATTAACAAAACGTTATTTATAGCGAGTAATGTAGCAGGTGGTGGTGATATTAACGCACGTGCAGTCACTGCAAAATGGTCGGTAAATGAAGGAGTAGGAGCTAACACTAACATAAGTGGCAAAAGTTCAACGAGTAATATTGATGATAGAGTAACGTTTCCCTCTAAAAACAAATCGTCCTCGTCTTTGTAGTTGTTGTTGTCGCCTTTAACACAATTGAATTATAAATTAAACTCTTATGTAACTGATGGTGGTGACAACAGACAGTCAGCAACTTATGTTCTCACACTTTAAGAGTTAGCCGATGGTGGTGGCAATAGGTAGTATATGTTGAGTGGTCCTGCATCTTGAGAGTTAGCTGGTAAAAGTTTATTGCAAAATCACTTACAGACTGTGATTTTCAAGCACTCCATTAATTTAAGAGATACTTAGTGTGGAACCATATTCACAAATGAATAACTTTCTGAGTAACTGGCATCTCGTAAGAGTACACAATTAATTAACATATACATTTATGAGTAAAGAAAAACTACGTTTGGCGTCCACGAGACCATCAGACTGCAGAAATTTATGAGTAGAAAAACTGCTCTGTAACCAGAAATCGTTTTAGAGAATAATATAACTATGACTGATACTAACACTCTTCTTTAAATGTAAACAAAATGTTACGCGTAGAAATATATAAATAGGGAAGAACTGCGTTTCATATCCACTAGATCATTATTGTGTAGAAATCAATGAATTAGGGAAAATTTTACTCCCCATTTAATGTTTGTCTACCTAATACATACATGTGTATATGTATCTAAGGTTACCACACAATTGATTTTTTTAGGTCATTCATTTTTAAAGGGTAACAATTGAAATTTGAATTCTTATTGCAAGCTTTCTATTATCTTATTCTGCTTGTTTCTCTATACTCTTAGGCAGGAGTTGAACTAACAACGCTGACTGTTGCTGCTGTTGTGATGATATGAGTGGTAACATTTCTGTAGTATTGTAGTTGGAAGCTGCCTCCACTAATTTTTGTTCTGGTTAAATTATATCCCTGTGGAGTTCGTATTTCTTTTGTTCTGTTGTAGGTTGTGCTAAAAATTCATCTTCCACATTTGTTATTGTGAATACTGCTACCACCAATTTTTCTTTTAGTTGAATGACATTTGTCTGGAATAGTTCGTCTTACACTTTATAAAAGATCAACTATGAAGGACGATCTAATGCAATTGTTGAGACTGGTGGAAGTCATACAATAAGCACTATGTACATTTTGTTAAAGACATCATTAAAAAATAATAGTATCTGCTCGTTAAAGACTTTTGAAGTTAATAAAATTGACCTTTACTAATTAGCAAAAAAAAAGTATCAAAAGTAAGGTACCTTTATCGAACGTTTTTTTTGTTTCCTCTTTACTGATACACCTTTTTCTTAAGAAATTTGAGAGTTCAATGTTAATCCTTTTTTTCACTGCTGAGGTTGTCCTGAATAATGTGCTGATATTTGTTAAAATGAATACGTTAGCAAGCACTCTGTAAGCAATACTTACTGAATAAATTACGAATTATTGAAAGAAAATAATACTATATATGTTCTATCTGAAAAAAAAATGGAAGTACATACTTTGGGAGGAACATGACTTTACTAAAGAGTTAAAAAATTTTTTAATCATTTGTCGTAGCATGATATACTAAAAAGAATTATTGCGAAGCAGATGATACACCTTTGCTGCTTCATAGGTCTCTTAGGATACTTCAGTCATTTTTACAACCTTATAGCACAGTAACTGCTACTTTTATTGTTTTTACTGTCAAAATCTCTATCTTAACTTATTTGCTTTATGACTACTCATGCAGGTAAGGGAAATAAATAAAGAATAAAGTCAGGTTGACTATATCACTCGTGCTAACTGTCGAGAAGCTAAGATTAAGTAAAATACAAGTTAGCAAAAACAAACAAAAATTTTTAAAGTCAGTGTAAATAAGCTATGTGCTTTAAGGAGATGTAATGAATTATGTACAAGAAAAAGTAATTTCTAATTTCTAAATAAATAATGCTAGTGAGTAAAATAAACTGTAAATAGATCAGAAGAATAAAAACCATTTAGGTAGTTTTAGTCAAGTGTGTACAGGAAATATTAAAAATAATAATAGATGGACAAATTCAGTTAAATATTTAAGGGAAAAATTAAAAAAGGTTTCCAATATTTAGGAAAGTGAGATTTATTATCCACTAAGGCACTCTTACCTTTGCTAAGCCATGCTTATGGACTTCTTGGGGTGTTTACCATATCTCTTGTACTGTTTAGGCATCTGTTAATATTCTTTTATTCCTCTGCATGAAGTTTTTTGATTGCTGTTGTCATTTATCAGACTTGTTGGCTCCTTTAATGTTGTTGTAACAGTAAAAAAACTTGTTGTGCCTCTTAAAAAATCTATTGTGTGGTAACCTTAGATACATACACATGTATGTATTAGGTAGACAAACATTAAATGGGGAGTAAAATTTTCCCTAACTCATTGATTTCTACACAATAATGATCTAATGGATGTGAAACGCAGTTCTTCCCTATTTATATATTTCTACACGTAACATTTTGTTTACATTTAAAGAAGAGTGTTAGTATAAGTCATAGTTATATTATTCTCTAAAACGATTTCTGGTTACAGAGCAGTTTTTCTACTCATAAATTTCTGCAGTCTGATGGTCTCGTGGACGCCAAACGTAGTTTTTCTTTACTCATAAATGTATATGTTAATTGATTGTGTACTTTTACGAGATGCCAGTTACTCAGAAAGTTATTCATTTGTCAATATGGTTCCACACTAAGTATCTCTTAAATTGATGGAGTGCTTGAAAATCACAGTCTGTAAGTAATTTTGCAATAAACTTTTACCAGCTAACTCTCAAGATGCAGGACCACTCAACATATACTACCTATTGCCACCACCATCGGCTAACTCTTAAAGTGTGAGAACATTAGTTGCTGACTGTCTGTTGTCACCACCATCAGTTACATAAGAGTTTGATATATAATTCAATCGTGATAAAGGCGACAACAACAACTACAAAGACGAGGACGATTTAATTTTAGAGGGAAACGTTACTCTATCATTATTATTACTCGTTGAACTTTTGCCACTTATGTTAGTGTTGGCTCCTACTCCTTCATTTACCGACCATTTTGCAGTGACTGCACGTGCGTTAATATCACCACCACCTGCTACATTACTCGCTACAAATAACGTTTTGTTGATATCTATTAAACTATCGACAATGTTAAAAGCAACATTTCTAATACTGGTTCTTATAGTGCGTTAATACACACTATAGAATTGACAACATCAAATTTAAATTGGCAGGATACAACACCAACACTGTAACTAATCAAACTTACAGGCAAGCCAACCGTCCATAAAAAAAAAACAAAAAGCAGTAAGATAAATAAAAGAAAGAAAAAAAGTATGTTAAAGTGTCATTTTAACTTAAAATTTAAAAAAATATTATAAAAACCAGTGGGCAGTCATGCGACTGCCAACAGTAGTGAGAACTTGAAACCGTGAATCATTCTCTTACTCAAGTTCTGAAATAAATAAGTAGCTATCCAATTTATTTACTGTTTTTAAAATAAGTAGTCTGAAATTATGGCATTCATATAATTATATGAGTCGTGATAATACATGTAATAACATGCATATTTCTTTATGATACATATTTCGCATAATAAATTATGAAGCTTATTACACGATAATACAGGTACTTCTTAAGCTGAAAATTCTGAAAATTATGCGATTTGTCATGAAAATATTCGTTTTAAATTTAACTACAACAGATACTGAGAAGTGAAAAAAAATTCATTAAAAAACTTAGACAACAATTTACGTCCAATGTAGGCTTACTATCATTTTTTAATAAATTTATTTGGACTCCTTAACATGCAATTTATAAATAATCAAATTAATTTTCCAGCAGGAACCCTCAATATTTACGTAAAAGAAGGTGTTATTTCAATTATTTGTTATAAATAATCTGTTCTCTAAGACGGTTGTTAAGTAATTTGTAGAGTAATTGTTAATCACTTCTAATAAATTTGTTTCAGGAAGAGAATAAGATAATTCAACCAAAAATAAATAAAAAATTATACCCCTAAAAGTTAAAATGATTTTAGTATAGTGTAAGATATCATAAACCATAGTTTCATTAAAAGTTGTCATCAGTAGTCTCATCAGTGTTTCAAAAAAGTTTAAATGCTCACTATGCGCACTGCGCAGTGCCTGCCGTGAGACAAGGAGGGAGTACTTAGCTTTTGTCAGTGCGGCGGGGTATGGTAGTGTGGGTATGCATACGGCTATACCCCGCCGCACTTTGCCGCACCGCCAAGCTACTCTCTCTTTCTTTATAACCAGCCAATATACACAGCGGGCTCCCCAACTCCCTCTTCTCCCACTCCCTTGCCACCATTTCATTTTCTCATGCTCACACGCGTTTCTCTGCAGGGATCGCGTTACTTTTAAATGTCAGCGATCTGACGTGAAACTAAGAGTTTTTCCTCATCCAATATTGTCTTACGCACCTAAAGAAGTTTTCTCTTCAAAAATATATTTCAAATTCTTAAAAACAAATAGTTAAAAAAAAACAAGTTTATTTGTACCTACTCGAAAATTTCTGACGCTTCTTGCCTTTCAATGTGTATGTAGATCAATATGTTAATGTACGCATAACATTAGAGAGATCACGTTTATTTACATATTGTACCTTACAGGTACAAGCAAATAGTTGGGGTTCTCATCTATACATACAAAATAATACCCCCTTATACAGGCTGACCAGAGAAAAAGAAGCTGTACACAAGCATCTGGAACTTCGTGTAGAGTCAGGGTTGCCCAGGTGCAGTCATGCACTTTGGCAGAGAAAGTGAGGTGTGCTGGACTCGGCATATACTAAAATCGGCTTACCTTATGAATTGTGTGACAATTTTTTAATTTTTAATATTACTTAACTGTTAATGTTAAATGAGGAACTGTTTTAACAAGATATTTAGCATGTACATAGAATGACACAAGCCATTTTATAAGCATGACTCGTATTTTTAGTAAAATATAACAAACTGTATAATATAACTCGAATCACGGTATGTATCTTTTAATTTTTTCCTTCGAGCATATGATGTTACAAAATTAAATAAACCAATAACTCTAATAAATTAAATATCGGAAGATTTTTATTTTTTTTTGTGAAAAAAAAAAAAAAAATAGGCTGAAAAGTCAAGTAGCTTACAATTATTTATAATAATCTAGAAAACTATGCTTCTTAAGTCGATAATTTAAATATTCAAGTTGTAGCTAATAAAATAAGAAATAAATGGTTTTTTTATTACTTGTTAATTAAGGCAAGCGTTTTTAAATTGTCATACACAGTCAGCTTACGTCACGTAGATGCAGATGCATCATTGTACGAATATTTGCTGTCGATAAGAAAACGGTGGCACACGCAAAAAATTAGTAACTGTAACTGTCGTGTTGTAACATGTAAAAACATCAGTAGAAATAGGAATTATAGGTTTGGCAAGTTTCCAACACACGATTTTAGATGAAAACAGAGAAATCAGTGGATTTCAGCTGTTGGAAAAGCAAAGTAAATATACGCAACCTTAGAATTTATTTTTGTTTCATGCAAGCTCGAAAAAACCAATCAGCTGCAATTTTTATAAGTTTTGTCTCACCGTTGGTGCCAAGTCTTGCAAAATATTTGTAGCCATTATTTTATTGGTAACATCAAAGGAGATGAACAACGAGTTTTCAGCTACCTTTTTACCTTTTTTTCAATTTATAAACATTTTTGTTTTTCAAGCCGTGCATGAGTAATAAATAAATCTGCTCTGTATTAAGTATATGAATTTAGAAAAAATATCAAAAAATGTGCAATCTTTTCGCTCAATTTTCATGCAGACAGAAGCATTCTGTCAAAAAACGAGTATTCTTATACAAGACAACTGATTTCACAACAGTTCCTCAAGATGTTTTATATAAGATGGAAGTTTTTAATGTTTCTTTTACAATTGTGACAATGATTAATCAAACTTACCGAGTCACTCAAATAACTGAATAGTCAGTTCATTATGAAAACATTTTAGTATGTATTAGAATAATATTTAAACGCGGAATCAATCACCCTAAAATCTAAATTGATTTGACAAGTTAAAATAGTAATATAATGATTCAAAGCAAAACAAGAAGTGAAATAAAAAATTTTAGAATTGTTACGTATGGTGAAAAATTAATCAAGTTTCTTAACGAGGCTGTAAGTTCTAATACTGAACTCAGTGCTAACCAAACCACTCCACATTTTGATGGCCTTACATCTATAAAAAATTACAGAGAACTAACGGACGTGACAAGTATTTCAAGAGATATTTTATTTTTTACTCGAAAAAATGTAAAAGAACATTCATAAGGTAGCAGCATTCATAAAGTAATAGCAAAACATAAGGTCTCATGAGATGAAAGACTCCTTATCTTTTTAATCAAGATGAAGACAGGTATGACTTTTTCAGCGATAAGTCTTTTTTTTTCTGTTAATCGAAGAACAGTTTCCAAAATTTTCTTCTTTACTCTGCACTACTTGCCCTTGAATACAACTGACTTTGTATTTTGGCTACATAAAATCAGTGTTTAGAATACTACTCCAAGATGCTTTCACCCATAATAAAGGAATGCACGAGTAACTAAAGATTGTACTGAATTCAGAATCAAAACGCCAAGTGATGTAGAAAATCAAGTACTAACTCATTTATATTATAAAAAGTGTATTAGAAAAAAAGTTTTGATAGTCATTAACACCATCTGGATTCATCAATTTCAAATTAAAATCAGCTGGTGGCAGAAGAAGCGATTGTCAAATTACTATTTAATCCAGATTAATAGACTTGCTGCAGGATCACGACATCACCCTAGCTGAAAAAAATTGCTTCGATATAAAAAAAGCAATCAATGCTATTCTTAAAAAAAAAAAGAATTTTTAAAAGAAAAAACATTACAGACTTACAATGTTGCCAGAGTTACGACTTACATGGAATGAGTTATGCAAATATTAAGGGTTGTAAAGGTCGTAATTATATTAAGATATTTTTAGTATGAATTAAATAACTGTTATTTGATCGTTCTTACATGTGACGTGATATATTCATGTGAGTTAGCATTAGTGGATATACTTTTAAGAACCGTAAATCATTCTTTTACTCAAGTTCTGAAATGAATAAGTAGCTATCCAATTTGTTTACTGTTTTTAAAATAAGTAGTCTGAAATTATGCCATTCATATAATTATATGAGTCGTGATAATTCATGTAGATACATGCATATTTTTTTATGATACATATTTAGAATAATAAATTATGAAGCTTATTACACGATAATACAGGTACTTCTTAAGCTGAAAATTCTAAAAATTATGCGATTTGTCATGAAAATATTCGTTTTAAATTTAACTACAACAGATACTGAGGAGTAAAAAAAAATTCATTTAAAAACTTAGACAATTTACGTCCAATGTGGGCTTACTATCATTTTTTAATAAATTTATTTGGACTCCTTAACATGCAATTTGTAAATAATCAAATTAATTTTCCAGCAGGAACCCTAAATATTTACGTAAAAGAAGGTGTTATTTCAATTGATTGTTATAAATAATCTGTTCTCTAAGATGGTTGTTAAGTAATTTGTAGAGTAATTGTTAATCACTTCTAATAAATTTGTTTCAGGAAGAGAATAAGATAATGAAACCAAAAAATAAATATAAAATTATACCCCTACAAGTTAAAATATTTTTAGTATAGTGTAAGATATTATAAACCATAATATCATTAAAAATTGTTATCAGTAGTCTCATCAGTGTTTTGAAAAAGTTTAAATGCTCACTTTGCGCGCTGCACAATGCCTGCCGTTAGACAAGAAGAGAGTACTTAGCTTTTGTCAGTGCGGCGGTGTGCGGCGGGGTATGGTAGTGTGGGTATGCAAATGGCTATACCCCGCCGCACTCCGCCGCGCCACCAAGCTACTCTCTCTTTCTCTATAACCAGCCAATATACAGAGCGGGCTCCCCGACTCCCTCTTCTCCCACTCCCTTGCCACCATTTTATTTTCTCATGCTCACACGCGTTTCTCTGCAGGTATCGCGTTACTTTTAAATGTCAGCGATCTGACGTGAAACTAAGAGTTTTTCCTCATCCAATATTGTCCTACGCACCTAAAGAAGTTTTTACTCCAAAAATGTATTTAAACTCCTTAAAAACAAATAGTTAAAAAAAAACAAGTTTATTTGTACCTACTTTGAAATTCCTTACGCTTCTTGCCTTTGAATGTGTATGTAGATCAATATGTTAATGTATGCATAACATTAGAGAGATAACGTTTATTTACTTATAGTACCTTACAGGTACAAGCAAATAGTTGGGGTTCTCATCTATACATACAAAATAATACCCCCTTATACAGGCTGACCAGAGAAAAAGAAGCTGTACACAAGCATCTGGAACTTCGTGTAGAGTCAGGGTTGCCCAGGTGCAGTCATGCACTTTGGCAGAGAAAGTAAGGTGTGCTGGACTCGGCATATACTAAAATTGGCTTACCTCATGAATTGTGTGACAATTTTTTAATTTTTAATATTACTTAACTGTTAATGTTAAATGAGGAACTGTTTTAACAAGATATTTAGCATGTACATAGAATGACACAAGCCCTTTAGAAGCATGACTTGTATTTTCAGTAAAATATAACAAACTGTATAATATAACTTGAATCACGGTTTGTATCTTTTAATTTTTTCATTCGAGCATATGATGTTATAAAATTTAAATATGATTTACTCTCCTTAAGTTTTTCTAAGTCTAATCTCTTAAAATTACTACCGGCAATAAGCATGGCTGTACTGAAATGTACATACACATAAACATGCATAAACACACACTGTATGTGTAAGTGTACTTATGACTGTCATGAGATAAGTCGCAAGAGGTTTTTAAACTTTTTTTTCTAAATAAATTAAAAAAACATTTAGCAAGTGTATAAGTTAGGTCTTTAGAATTTGACTATCTGTCTTAATATTAATTTTTTCATAAAAAGTGAGAATAATCCACTTTTGTAACGTCCCAAAACTTGATTTTATGTCCGTGAAGACCACTGAAAATTTTTTAACATTTTTTAACTTGTTTTACTATTTCTTATCAGTATAGCACTTTCCTTAAGAAAAATTAGTAACAAAACAATCTTATGTGAAACTTTCTTAGTTTTTTGATAAAATTCGGTAACCTTCTGAAGTAAACTTTTTTTTGACTGAAGTTAACAGCAATGGTGACTGCTGAGATACCTCAGGGTGATCTCATCTGGCCTGCTGTTAAAGCGCCAGACTGATCAGGAGAAAAATTATGAAGTCCAAAGCTTTGGGGCTAGTTGTAGTGGTCTTTCCCAACGTCTCCCGGTATAACGTCCAAGACGTTGGTGTCTAGAGCACCTTTTTTATTTGCAGACTCAGTTGTTTTGGTGATTTTTGATGGGGAGATTGGTAAGTGATACTTGTCCAGTGGAGGCTGTTCCATTGGCTCAAGTTTTTTTTCTTTCATAGCTGTTAGGTTCGAGCAGCGTAGACCTTGGAGATGATTGGTTATTCCTGGTTAAATGCTTAGAGTCGAGAGGGTAATATAGGGTTGTCGGTCACCAGAGGTTCCCAGCCTTGCGAAGAACAACTGTGCTTGTGACGAGTGCCAGTGAACGACTGACTTGGTTTAATTGTGGCCATCCTTAGTTACCACAGTCTTTTATTTGACGAATCACTTTTGAAAACGGTAGTAGAAATGTATTTGTTGGCAAGGTAGTTTAAACTTAGGTGGCCCATAAAAGAACCGATAAGATTGATGGTTGAGTAGGGAACGTTAATACTTATTATGGCCCTGAAAAGGGTCAGTGGTAAAACTTCCAGCTATTTCTTATTATTATTCCTGATGATGAAGAGCTGACTGTGGGTAGCTTGTTTTGTTGAAATAAGTTACTTCAGAAATTAGTGTGGCCTGCTGATTACTCCAATGAAAAGCTTGAGCAGCATCTTATTAAGAGTGTAATTTTCTGAAAAGTCCCCTTACTTTAGATTTTCTTTACAATGCGTATGATCTTGATCATTTTCTAAATTAAATGTAGTGCAACGATTTTTTATGGCCTAGGTTTTATAGCTTATCTTTTCTACTCTTATTTTTTAAGAGCTTTTGACAAAATTTCTTATATCTTAGTTGTATCCTGAGAACTACCGTAGAAGCGCTCATAACACGAAAAAAAAGATTCTTACAAATCAATTTATCCATAAGATTTTTAAAACTATCCTTCTCGTTAACAAAACAATTACTTTGTTGAAAAAATTGTTTGAATTCACACCTTGAAAATTTTAACAAATACAAATAAATAAATTAGCAATTTGTTGTAGAGTATGAATCAAATATCAATTATATTTTTAGTTTTTACCTTCAATTATCAAAATAACATCATTATAAATGGATTAGACGTTCACTATATGAGTGCCACTATCCCCCAGTTCCCACTAATACTCAGTTCTAGATGTTTAACATAGAAAATTTCAAAAAGCTTACTTTATCCTTAGGATATTGTTCTTTATAAAATTTGTGTAACTTGAACAAACTATGTAAAACAGTTTTTTTTAAACAAACTTGCTTTCTATCAGCTTAAACAACAGAGCTCTAATCTTTCTTTTTGGATAATTGTTTTGAATGTTTTTTATTTATGAAAAATTTTATCTTCGTTTCCGTGGTCTCTATATGTCATCGTAAGTATTTCTATTATTTTATAAGTTTTTAGCCTTTTTGACTAGATATTCAGTAACATTTAATTCCTCGTCAACCTGATTAACAAGCTAGCTTGTCTTACTTATATATTAAACGAAGTCACTAAAACCGTTGTAGTTGCCAACCGCGAAGACTACTAAACTGGTTTAGCTGAAATTTCGCAGACTGGTTTTTGATAACCCCGAAATAGTTTTTGCATTGCTTTTTTCTTGAAAAAGGTAACAACAATTCCGATAAATAAGCTCAAAGTTTTTCTCAAGTTAGCTAGCTTAGCGTTTTAGTTCAGTAGTATCCACTAGGTGGCGTATGTTTAACAATTAAGCTACCTGCAATCAAAGATAGTGAAGAGTGATTGTAAAATGCCCCATTAAGTCGTTGATTACCGAAGTTGCTCATCGGCAATATTCTAAGAACAGAGTTGATAGTCGTAAAGATGGGTCTCCCGGCTACCACTGACACTCTTCTTTCATAGGGTACTGAAATAAATAGGCTTTTACCCCAGATCCTCGAGATAACCGAATGCCACGGGAAAGTAGGCATTAAGAAAGTCAACGTCTCAGGCGTAATACCACGAAACGTTCAGCCAAAGCTCAACCTGCTCCACTAACACTGCAGGGTTTCGAGGCCCTTCTTTCATCTGACCTGATGCTGCCACAGCATCTATTGCTACAAGAGCAAGCCAGGAAAACCGACCCTAAGGAGTTTCAGCAGACACATTGGATGAAAATTTTATCAGCCTTGATTTATCGCAACAGCATTCCCACGGAGAAGGTATTCTCTGGGCCTGCATACCTGACGAACAGACAGCAGTTAGTAATCTGGGGGACGAACCAAAGACGAAATATCCTTCGGCAAGCCACATACCTCCTCTAGCACGTTCTCCATTTGCAGAGACTCAGAGGACAAAAATAAAGCAACCCCAGGTTCAGATACCCGAGCTCTGTGATTTCCGTTGAATTGGCAAAGTTAAGCGTCAGACATTTTCCGTTTACTGAATGCTAGATCCAGTGTATCACATCATTGAACCTCTACCAGCTTTACATCATTAAAGATGAAAAGAAAAATAAGTATCACTACCGCCCCTTTTCAGGACCATTAGTAAGTTATGCCTTAAGTCAACTGCTATCAATATCATCGGGTCTTTTAAGGACCCTTTAATGTTGAACTACTTTTGCAAATAATACATTTTTATTAAGACTGCTATTTTAGACTAATGTTTCATAGCAACTTGCAACGAGCCGTTTACCAAGGATCTAATAAAGCCAGCCAATGTTAAAACAAAGTTATTTATTTCCTGGCAGACATCGAGAGCAGAGTTGTTCGTTGTGAGACTGGGAACCCTGGCCACCAACGACCCTCTACACTCCGAATACTTGAACCAGAAATTACTATTCCTCTAAGATTATCGCTCAGCTAACTTGGTCAATCTCATCAGCCCTCAAAAGGCCATTAACGTTAAAGAATTTTGTCAAAATATGTATTATAACTTGACAAAGTTTGCAAAAGACAGCCCATTTAACTTGCAAAAGTTTTTAACAATGCCTTGAATTACAAGAGGGTGAATTGGAAGAAGAACTTTTAATGCTTTAAATGTTTACAACTTCAGGCGTTGAGAAACTGATGCAGAACATTCATCGAGATTTGAACAGCAGCAGCAAAATCGACGAATAAATATCCATTCAAGTGACACATCCACTGTCTATTCTAACCCTGACATTTGTTACTTAAATCTTCCAGCAATTGAAATTGGTGAAATGGTTTGAATTTGCACTCATTCTAGCATTAAAAAATGGAGAGATGAAGCTCCAGGGCATTGTTGTTCTGGTGGTAAAGTTTCTCTTGATCCATTATAAAACTCTCCTGAATAAGTAAGGTGTGTGTTGATGGACGAAAATCACCTATTAAAACATTTCCTTGATAATGTCAGACGTTACAGTATTCAGTTAAAAATGACATCATTTGGAGGTAAAAAGATCCGAGAAGAAAATTTGATGCCAACTTTCAAAATTCAAGATCAAGAGAACCACTTTAAAGGTTGCTTACTTTTTGAACAGAACAAGAGTCCGCAGTGCTTATAAATCTATTTTATTTCTGAAGCAAAACAAATTCCTATTCGGTCAGATAATACCCTAAAAGATATTCATGTGGGCTAAACCCCTGTTGGAAAGCATCGAGGCTGATGCAATGCGCCCAGAGTGAATGAAGTTGCTGCACTAATAGTTGACGAGAAAAAAGGCCCTAGAGACATTATTCTACATGGTCAACATGCACGGTTAGAGAAAAATTCTGAGATCTACCAATTATACAACTCCTTGCAATATCCTTTTATTTTTGTTCTCAAAGAAAATGTATATTCTACTGATATACCACTTCACAGTCTTTCAAACAAAACTATTTCTTGCATGCAATTCTATTCTTACAGGCTTATGTTGAAAAATAATTGTGCAAATTACCTGCTTCATGATAAGAACTTACTCAATCAATTTGTTGTTAATATAATGGCAAAAATGATCACAGAGCATTTGATTTACTTGCGAACACATAAAAAACAACTGCGTGCCGAAAATTTCATTCATCCGCGAGATGCAATAAATAATGACAGTAAAACTGAACCCCCCATTATTGGACAGCCTGTAATCTTACCGTCCTTATTCACTGGCTTACCGCAATACATGCATGAAAAAACTCAAGATGCAATAACTTACATACGTTTGTTTGGGCGTCCATGTGTATTTATCACCCTCTTTGTAACCCTAAGTGGTTAAAAACAAAAAATGGATGTTTCAAGGATTTTTTACTTCAAATTAAAAAAACTTATAGATGTCCTTACTAAAGAAGCAATATACGGCGGAGTTGATGCTTGGATCTACAGTGTTGCATTGCAAAAACGAGGCCTCCCTCACGTGCACATACTTCTAAGGCTTGAAACAAAAATTGAGGTGGATGAAATAGACAATATCATTTTAGCTGAACAATCAGATCCTCAACAAGATCGCTTGCTATTTAATATTACTTCAAAAAGTATAATTTACGGACCTTGTGGTGAATTTAACATGACTTTACCATGTATGAATAATGGAAAATATTCAAAAAAGTATCCTCAAAATTTTGTTAGAGAAACTCTAACTGCAGATGACGGCTATCCAACCTATCATAGAAGAGCTCCTGCAGATAGAGGTCATAGTTTTGTAGTAACAATTTGTGGTTATGATGTACAAATTAATAACCGTTGGATTGAACCGTATTCACCCGTCTTATCTCAATGTTTTAATGCACATGTTAACGTCAAATTTTATTTTTTAGTGCAAGCAATTAAATATATTTGTAAATACATCAACAAAGGATCGAATTGTGCTACTTTTTTAGTTGGAAATATTGGTGAAACTGCAAACTATGCCAATGAACGCTATATTTGTTCCTCTGAAGGATTTTGGCGTTTTTTTGATTTTGAGATTTACGCATGGTACCCTACAGTCTTAGATTTAGATGTCCACCTTAAAAATCACCAAAGAGCTTACATTAGTTAGCAAAACATTTAACAGATTCTCGAAAATCCGAGAAAAACAACGTTGATAGCGTTTTTTGAACTTTAGATAGTAGATGATTTTTCTAAAACTCTTTTGTATTCCAATGTTGCCGTCTCTTACTGATAGGACAATCAAAAATTTGTATAAATAAAACAAGGAAAAAATATTTCAGGCTGGCCAAGAATAATAAAAGATTTAGCCATAGGTAGAGTTTATACGATTCATCCCACTCAATCGGAGTGCTTCCATCTTCGAATGTTACTCCAATATGTTTGAGGCCCAACTTTATTTGAGTACTTAAGAACCGTTGATGGTGTTACTTACGAAACTTTCGAAGCTACCTGCTACGCACTTGGTTTATTGAAAAATGATGATCAACGGAAGAAACACTCGCAGATGCTGCTTTGAATAAAAATCCATTTCAATTACGTGACTTATTTGCAATTATTTTAGTTTTTTTTTGTGAGCTATGGCAACTTCAAATTTTGTGGGATATGTTTCAACAACAATTATGCGAAGATACTTTTTACTTTCGACGAATTCAACTTAACGATTTTGAAATGGAATTTTATGAAGAAATGTTGAACAGGATTAATTAAAGTTGAAGACAAGATCATCTCTGTTTCAGAAAAAAGTTTGGTTGCATTTGGGCTTAATACACAGGTTCGGGATGAACTCTGTACTAATGATTGTTTTGAGCATTTTATCAGACGTGGTTATAATTATAACTAATTACCTAATTATGTTGAACGAAATCTTCCAAAGTTGGTTCCAGACTAACGACAAGCTTTTGATCGTATAATTGATAGTGTCTTAAACAGTACTGGAGAGGTCTTCTTTCTGGATGCTCTTGGAGGCACTGAAAAAATATTCCTTATTAATTTTATGTTGACCCAAGCAAGATCGGCTGGAAAACTGTACCTTGCTGTCGTATCTTCTGGAATCGCTGCCACTCTTTTGAGTGGAGATAGAACAACTCACTTTACTTTTAAATTCCCATTGTGTATTTTTTCCGAAGAAGATTACACGTACCTGATACGCAAAAATGGCCTAGTTGGAAAAATTCTTCAAGACACAACATTTATTGTATGGGATAAGAGCACAATGAGTCACAGAGCTCACATTGAAGCAATTAATCGAACGTTGCAAGATTTAAAATCAAACCAGGAACTAATGGATGGCATTACATTTATTTTTGCTGGTGATTTGAGGTGGACGTTACCAGTAATTCCAAGAGGAACAAGAGCTGATATTTTTTTGCTTGTTTAGAATCATCGTTTTTCTGGTATTATGTAAAGTCTTTTTATTTACGTTCTTATATGAGAGGACATCTCTGTAGAGGAAACATGGAATTTCCAACACAGCTGTTAACAATTGGCAGTGGCATGATGGAGAATGAAAACGATTTTATCACCCTAGATCAATCCATCGGAAAAATGGCTACAACTGTCGGTAATCTTATTTCTGAAGTTTACCTGAACATTGAAAATTTATCAAATCATACCAATGGTTATGTGAAAGAGCAATAATTCTACCGAGAAATTTTACAGCAGAGGAAATTAACAAAATTATTTTTCAAAAGTTTATAGCTGATTCTCAAGAGTAACTCTCTATTGATTAAGTTGTAACGTCGGTAAACTAAAAATTACTAATAATTTTTCCTCTTCTTATTCCCTAGGGATATTGTTTTCGAAGCACTTGAGCAAGGACCAACGTGCATCTGAAGAGAGGTGAATCACTTGCAAGTAACTTGTACCTGCAGTACAAAGACGATTCACGTACATTCACGCTGGCCTATGCTGATGCAAAAGTTTAACTGGGAACATTTTAACTGAAATATTAAAGGCAAATACAATTTCGGATAAGGATCAAACAACATAAAATTAAATATTAGGATAGCTTAGAATTAATACATATAAATAAGCGAAAATACTAGTAAAAGCCCTAATTTGTAACCTCGTTAATTGCTAACACTTTTTCCCAAATGTACAGGAAAAACAAAAGTTAACCCTTTCACTTTTCTTGACTCAGAGATGTCGAGAGAGAAAGAGAGAGAGAGAGAGAGAGAGAGAGAGAGAGAGAGAGAGTCTGTACGCCTGCCTCCAATTGGGGTAATGGAGTTTCTGATTTCCTAGGGTACCACGAGACGACTCCCTCTCCAACGACTAGCAGCAGAAAACATGTTGACTAAAATTCTACACGAATTTTGCAGTATTTTTGCAACATTACAAACATTCAAAACTACTGGTAAACCTAATTGTGTTAACTTGTGACAGGCAAATCACTATTATTCTCATCATTATTCTAACAACTGCTATTCTTATTATTATTGCTACAATTATTATTATTGTTATCATTATCATTATTATTATTATTATTAGTGTTATTACTACTATTATAAGTACCATCATTACTCTTATAATTCGTATTATCATTATAACTACCACCACTAATATTATAATTATAAGTTATTACGGCAGTGGCCACCGTTTTGGCGTTTAAGTAGTAGTATTAATTGATAAATAGTAACACACCGATCGTTTATTCACTCGAACATTATTTAAATTGTTAAGCGATTTTCACTGCCCTTTTTGCAACGAGTTCAGTTAAACAAACGACCGGTGCTTAGTAAATAATAATAATATTCTGTCTTAATATAAATGTTAAGTCATATTGAAATATTGTAAAATTTAGATGTAAAAGAAAAAGGGAGGGCAAGAGTAAGTGAATCATCTTCTCGTTTCTTGACGCATGTAGGAGAGCAAGCCAGATGTAGGAAGTGCCAATTTCTGCGTGACTAAACTGGAGCAGTTCTAGCCAATAAGATTTTTGGCTATTGTATTTTCTTCAAGATTTTCTCCTAGCAATTCTTCCTGCAGTGTTCTCGAACCATCACCACGGTCCCCTACTCCTTATAAAAAGGCCCAGAGACTCTCTTAACTGCTACCCCTCAAACGGTAGACTGAGGAGGAGAGTCTGCCTCTGCTACCTCCCAGTCTACCACGAGGTAAGGACATAGTTAATTGTGTTTTTTACCCTCAAACGGTTGTCTAAATAGTTAGAGTTCACCTTTACTATCATTCAGTCCTCGATGAGCACGTAACATTTTAAATACTTCAGTCGCCTCGGCTCGCACTAGTTCGCCGTGTACTTTTGTTTTATATTTAAATGAAAGTAAGTGTTAAAGTTTATATGCCAAATTTTTCGTATTTCTTGTTTTCCCGTTTTACTTTTTTTCGGCCGGGTCCATAACTAAGTTTGTTTTACGCGTACACCATTATCCGCCACGGTATTGGTACCTGTGGATCATCGGGAATTATTAAGTTTGTTTTACGTGCATACCATTATCTGCCACGGTATTGGTACCTGTGGATCATCGGGAATTATGAAGTTTGTTTTACGCGCACATCACTATCTGCCACGGTACTGGTACCCGTAGATCATCGAGAATTATTAAGTTTGTTTTACGTGCATACCATTATCGGCCACGGTAGTGGTATCATCGGAGCAATAACTAATCAGATTAAAGCAAAAATCAGTACTCACCGGTATTCGTACATCCGAGTCAGGTTGCGAGTCAAATTACTATTTTCCACTACGTAACCTCTAGAAACAATGCTTTTTCCGTAACGGTTCTGGTATCATCTAGATCACGGACGGGATACCCTTCGGAACGCCGCTCCGGGTAAAGTCAACCAATCTTAGACGAGCCGCGAGCCAGTACATTTGAATATTGCACAGCAGTCGGTTCTAGTCGGGTGAAACAGTCGTAGCCCCTTTGCAAATACCATGTTGTTAGTTAGAACTACCACTTTAGCCCCGTGTCTTATTTACGTGCTTAGCGTGTTTCCCGAGTTATTAAGCGAAAGCTTAAGCTCGAATAGTAGGTCACCCTGACGTAACACAGTCATTGCAACTAAAGATTATGTTAATCATCCTCAGGAATTCTTTAACTCCCTAACTCGATTAAGATTTCTACCCCATAAGTTAAGTTTGAAAGTTGGATCTCCGATTATGCTTCTACGTAATCTTAAATCACTGAACCTGTATAATGGAACAAGACTGCAAGTTAAAACTCTGCGAAATAATGTTATAGAAGCTACTGTTTTGATAGGTCTAGCATTAGGACAAATAGCTTTTATTCCAGGAATTTGGATGATACCAACTGATTTACCTTTTCAGTTCAAGCACTTACAGTTTTCTCTCAAAGTTTCATTTGCCATGACAATGAACAAGTTGCAAGGACAGACTTATAATTTCGTGGGTGTACATTTAAGATCAAACTGCTTTTCACATGGACACATCATCAGATTGTTTTAATACCTTCTGGAAATCTAACTTTAAATGTCATATATACTGAAATTTTGTGGTTAATTAAATAATTCTAAATTATATTTCTATCTTTTCAGCTTTAACAAGTAACCTTTTTTATATTATATAATGTGAATAAATACACGTTAAAATGCGGTCAACGGTCTTTTTCGAAACGAATACCTATTTTATGGCGTTAGGAATGCACGGTACTTTTCCGTATCATTACATTTTTTTCCATTTTTACAGTACATTCACTAAAATCTTTATTTTTTCAAGAAATGTCAAAAATATATGTAAAGTTTTTTACTGAAAAGGTTCTATATTATATGTCATTTCACATCATGGGTTCCACTCAGCAAGTCTCGAGCGAAGTCGAGACGGGGGGGCCACTAGTTAGTAATAAGGAAAAGTATGCAGGTTTACATGTACTAAACAATATTCAACGTCACATAGCAAAAAATATGTTTAAGTAAAAAACTTAGTTTTATATAAATTACTAAGACTTGTGTGTTCATCTGGTCTTACAGTTGTTACATTTTTTAAATTAACAATAATAGAGTTGTAATCATTAATTAATTTGTTGAATTCAATAACAGGACTAACGCTAAAGTAAAATTTAAGTTTTTTTTGGACAATCTCTTAAATTTCATTTAGTTTTGATGCAGTGGAAAATGGTCTGTCACATCTGTTTATGTTCATTAATGATAAAATAGTTTTTACGTTAAAACGAAGATGCCTGATTTTTTATTTGATTCCTTGTAAAATTGAGCTTTTTAGTTTATGACCAATTTTTACGTCAAATTTAAAGAGGCATGGATTGATCAGGTCCATTTCACCTAATAAAAGTTGGGAAATGCAGTAAATTTTAATTTTTCTTAAATAACGCATTTCTAGGTGACGTAATAGCATTTTTGGCTTCCAAATCTACTTTTATCAAATAACTAAGAAATCTTAACATAAGAATATATTTCTTACGAATTTTTTCTAAAAAAAGTCTTATTGGATAAATCAATAGTACAACAATTTTACAATTTACAGTAGACTTAACAATTTTAAGTGACCACCACGGGCATACTATCAAGTCTCAGGGCCTATTAAGAGTAGATTGCTCTCTTTTTTTAAGTAATCAACTGCTTTTAAAGTATGGGATAAAATTCTAAAGACTCGAGGTACACACATACCTAATAATTAAAAGAATTACCTACAATATAATGTATCTGTTTATCTTATTATCCAAACTATCTTCTGATATCACTCTTAGATCATTACTAAAAGTATGATATCTACTCAGTCAGGGTGACAGAGCTTTTGGGCATAGTAATATTCTTAAAAACGTTAATAAGTGTTTCAAATTAAAAAAAAAAAAATAATAAGAACGAGAATTTGTAGGAAATAATAAACATGAGATATGTTGTGAACATACGTGTATTGCATATTAAACGCTAAGTCCGATCGTAAAATGCTATAATGGCAACCTATTGCAAAATATTAACTTACAATTTTGATTCCTTGTACAGTTATCAAAACATGACGATTGAAGAACTGCATTTTTGATATTAGTAGATACTAGTAATGTCTTTATTCTTCAAAAAGTATAGGTTTTTTAATAAATAATCGAAAACATTATTAAAAAAAAAAAAAGGAACTTAATATCGTACATTATTTGTTTAAGTTGTAATTTCTGGTATCCAACTGCGTTAATTTTTTATAACATTTAAAAAAAAGTTTTTTGTAGGGTCAATAAAACTAAGATACGACGCTTTCACTTTTTGACCCTTAGCCACCATTAATTACATTACTTGAACTTTGGATTTACTTGATCTCTTCTGTAATGTTTACTGTACATGCACAGTTTTTTCTTCTTTAATTAGCTATACAGTCAGATATAACATTTATTTATAACATTTTAAGACTGCACCAATAGAATTTTTGAAATGTTTTAAAAAAATTATCTGATATAACAGCCAATAGAACTTGTCTTGGATCGTTGAGAGAGTTAAAATCACTTTATAATCTAAACTATCCTCAAAGTGTTACGTAAGCTTTAGATAATAAGAAAATAAGTTAGCTATATATAATGAGATACACGTATCGAAAATATTTTATGAAATCAGTTTAAAAATAACTAACACTCTTTTAGAGGACTAGAAACCTTGCAAATTGATAGAAGAGCATCCATATTCTTCAAGTCTGTTAATCTGAATGAAATGGTGATGTGCCTTGAGGACCTTATAAATTATTTTGCACAGCCTGAAGATGACATGGGTAAATATTATGATTCTTGATTTTTACAAAAAGCTTTCTACTATATGTTGCTTATTAAAAAGTTTTTGTAAGTTATCACAAATTCAGGCATTCGCACTTTTTAATCTTGTTTTATTTTAAACTTATGTCAATCAAAAAATTTTTATCCCATCTAAAACTGTTTTACTTCATAAATTATACTAAAATTTTCTTATTGTTAGAACACGAAGAAAGGCAAAATCGCTTCCGTGCTTTACGGAACCGACAAGATCTATTCCAAGAAGAGGGTATATTGAATCTGATTCTTGAGGCTATTGACAAAATTAATGTAATAACGTCACAAGGCTTTCTCGTAGCACTATTAGGTGATGAGAGTTGTCAAGCTTGGGATCAGATCTCTGGATACCTTTATCAGTTGCTTGCAGCAATTATCAAAGGAAATCACACAAATTGTGCTCAGTTTGCCAACAGTAACCGGCTCAATTGGCTTTTTAGTAGACTTGGTTCCCAAGCATCTGGTGAAGGTACTGGAATGCTAGACGTACTTCATTGTGTGCTTATTGACTCACCAGAAGCCTTAAACATGATGAGGGTAAGACTACAAATGTAACTTACAATTTATTTAATATATAAATGTCGTACGGATTGTGATATTGTCACATTTGATAGACTTTTATTGAAATTTTTTTCCTAAGCTTGTTCTGTTTACTTTAAAAATCATGATAATTTTTGAATTTTTTTCAGGACGAGCATATAAAAGTCATTATTTCTTTATTAGAAAAACATGGTAGGGATCCAAAAGTATTGGATGTACTGTGTTCACTTTGCGTTGGTAATGGTGTAGCAGTTCGTTCGTCTCAGAATAATATTTGCGATTTTTTATTACCTGGAAAAAATTTATTGCTTCAAACTCAATTAGTAGACCATGTGGCAAGTGTAAGACCTAATATATTTGTTGGTCGAGTTGAAGGATCTTCTCTGTATCAAAAATGGTACTTTGAAGTAACAGTTGATCATATTGAACAAACGACTCATATGATGCCTCATTTAAGAATTGGTTGGGCGAACACAGCAGGGTAATAAACAAACTTTTTCTTTGAAAATTATTAAATAATATAAACAACGACAAAAGTCGACAGTAAAGTAATAAAATCACTTATTAGGTACATGCCATATCCAGGAGGAGGGGAAAAGTGGGGTGGTAATGGTGTAGGCGATGACCTTTATTCATGTGGCTTTGATGGAGCTTTTTTATGGACAGGAGGTAGAAAGACCTTAACTATGCAAAATAAAATTGAACCATTTATTCGTAAGAGTGACGTTATTGGTTGCTCCCTCGATTTAACAGTTCCAATCATCAACTTTACTTTTAATGGCGTACCATGCACAGGCAACTTTCGAGATTTCAATCTAGATGGCATGTTTTTTCCAGTAATTAGTTGTTCTTCGAAACTGTCATGTAGATTTCTCTTAGGTGGAGATCATGGAAGGCTAAAGTATCAACCACCAGATGAGTTTTCTCCTTTAGTGGAAAGTCTCCTGCCACAACAAATCTTGTCGCTTGATCCTTGTTTTTATTTCGGAAACATGAACAAAATGGTATTAGCTGGTCCTTGGTTAATGGAAGATGATACAGCTTTTGTTCCAGGTCCTGTTGATACATCTATGGTTAATTTACAACAGTATATTGAACAAATTAGAGATAAATTGGCAGAAAATATTCATGAAATGTGGGCTATGAACAAAATTGATGCTGGTTGGGTTTATGGAGAAATCAGAGATGATCTTCAAAAAATACACCCTTGCATCGTACCTTTTGATAAGCTACCATTAGCTGAAAAACGTTACGATACTCAACTTGCTGTGCAAACCCTCAAGACTATTCTGGCCTTGGGATATTATATATCTATGGATAAGCCACCATCTAGGATCAAAACTCTCAGGCTGCCACAGGAAAAGTTTACTCAAAGTACTGGATATAGACCAGCTCCACTTGATCTAAGTGCGATAACGCTCACTCCAAAAATGGAAGAACTAGTAGATCAATTAGCTGAAAATACACATAACCTATGGGCTAAAGAGAGAATTAGTCAGGGTTGGACTTATGGATTGAATGAAGATTTACAAATGAGGCGAAGCCCACATTTAGTACCCTACCAAAAAGTGGATGAAGCTATAAAAAAAGCAAATAGAGATACTGCCAGTGAAACTGTCCGAACTTTGCTTGTTTATGGTTATATGCTTGATCCACCGACTGGAGAGCAGCATGAAGGTAAGGTCATTTTCTACAATTCTCATTTACCAATAAGCATATCATACCCAAGATTCCCAGATTTTTGGCTGTGAGATGCATGTATAGTAGACAATTACTTTTTTTAATACTCAACAAACCCGAATAAAATAATATCTTAACTACATTTTATCTTAAGCCCCGTTCACATTTTACAACCTAAATATAAAACCTTGAATAATCCAGATATGATCGGTAATGGTCAAAGCACTACACTCTTTACTTCGGCCTGACCAAATGGCCTGATTGTAGGTTACTGCTGATGCATGGTTTTTTTATATTCTCTTATTACATCTAATTATAAAATGTAAATTTTTTTTGTATTAAAAAAAATTATAACTAATTAAATTTCTATTTTATGGTTAGTGATTAAATAATAAAATAGCAATAAAAAAAAGATAATGATAAAAGTGAGTTTAAAAACTTAAGAATTCTGAAAAAGTTTAAAACTTATTTTTCACTAACAAAGATTTACCATTAATTTTTAGTTTCACCTTTACAATGAATGCTGAAGATCTTATTATACATTGGTTTATTACATTATTAGGTAAAATAATAAATACATAGACTCAACTGTGATTAAGTTTTTAAGGTGAAAAATACTAAATAACAATAATACTAAGTTTTTCTCAATTGTCAAATATAGGAGATGAAAAACACAGAAGCATGTGCTTGCCATTAATTTTTTGTTACTATTTTGCCTTGATTTATGATTATCTTTGTCTGTCAATACAGATATGGGTAACTAAAAAGAAAAATTACTTTTACGAATAATACTCTTGAAAATCTGCCGCTTGTTTACCACAGAGTTCTTAACATATTTCCGAGTTACTTTTGAGTAAATTTCAAAATTAAAGAAAAGTAGCATTCGGTCGTCGGAAACCTTGACTACTGTATTATTCTGAATTTTTCAGATTAACATACGACGCTTTAGTTCTAGAAACTTTTTTAGCTTTATTCTTTCTAATTGGTTGGTTAAAATGTTTTCCATTACGGTACCTGATGGAAAATCTAGACGTCTCCGTAGCAATTAGTCTTCTTAACACATACTCGTAAACTATCTCATAGAAATTAGAACTAATAACGAAAGTAAGTTTTTGAACCTTTTATAGAAACAATATAATATTATTATGTTTTTTCTAGATCGTGTGTATATAAGTAGACAAAACCTTTGCAATATAAAGCACCACAGTTATCTATACTCAAAATCCCTTAAATAATGTCTATTACAAATAAACATATTTATAAATATTTCGTAGGGTAAAAAATATGTATGATATGAGTAACTTAATAGCAAGATCAATGAAAGTATCACTTATGGTAAAAAACTCAGACGAAAAACTTTAGCAAAAGAAGTCTAGATAAAAAATATTCCGTAACTAAAAAGTAGTTTTGCGCATAGCCTAATCCATTGAGACCTTATATACTTATTCATACTCTGCACACAACTTTGATGAAATAAATTCCTTTATTTTCTTTGGTTTCGAAGTGTTGGATGTATTGTTGGTGCTCGTAACTGTATTATCACGCATTCGCAATAGCAAGAAGACGAGACACTGTGACGCTGCACTTCAGCGTCAAATATATACAGTTTTTTTACTCTCGTGCGGTCAGTCAGTCTGTTTGTACACGCACTCTCTGTCTTCGTATAACCTTTATATTTTATCCTACCTTGTCTGTTTGTTTAGTTACTGTACTTAAGATAGTGAAGTGTTAATGATAGTTAAGACTAAAGATAGTGACAATAAACGTGCCTGTGTTTAATTATAAATTACGAGTGTTGTACTTTTATTCGCCAAATCTCCTACTAATAAACCCATACTGCTAACAGGTTATGGGCCCTTCATTGTAGTGTGGGTGTGGAATTTTCTCGATCGCGTCTTGTTTCTCTCTCTTCCTTTTTCTTCCCGCTCCGCGCTTGAGCTTATCACGCGTTCCCTGTGTGCTTTCTTCTTGTTACTTTTACGTGATAACGTAATAGTGGAAGCAACCAGGAGCTCTGTATTGGGTGGCGAGCACTGTGGGACGGAAGAGCTTGGCAGTCCTCTCACCCTGACTTCCTCCGAAAAGGGCGAGGGTCAGCCCCAGGAGGTGGCAGAGCAGAGTCAGAATGGAGATGCAGCAGCTGAATCACCTCGAGATGTAAACGATGGCCCAACTCTCGAAGCCTCGGGCGAAGCAATAAGAAAGGACAGCATTAAGAACAGAGTGAGCAGCAGTAAGTACTAAAAATATATATTGCTTTGAAGACTCGGTATTTACGTGAAGCATTGTTGTCTTTAACTCATGCTCGTTTACCGTTCTCCTTAAAAGATTTGTGTCTTGCCTTAAGATGGAACTAGACAGCTTACTTAAGATTACATGACTGAGGTTTCCTTTATTAGAATTCCCTTATTGAGAGATTCGTGGAACTCTAGAGAGCCGGCACGCGTTTGTTTATGTGAGGGAAAGGCCCGCTACGTGACAAAAAAAACGCGTTTCTCGCTAAACCTGCCAATCATCGCCAAGGGGGACGCTTTAAGGCAAGGAGGAGAAGTGCGCGCTTTGGTTATGGCTTGCGTTCGGTCGAACTGAGCGTACGCGTTCTCTTACGCTATGGCTGATATCACGCGTCGTAAAATAAATGCTGTTAATCGGCCATTTTAGTTCTCTCTTTCTATGCCTGTCATGTATGATGCTAGCCCCATTTTTCCTCGAATTTACTGACGCTCAATCTCCGTGTCACTTCTACAAGGAAAACACTAGCCTTACGCGCACGCAAACATAAAATCAAGTACTTTTGCCTATTTATTCCCCATTAATTTTAGGTCAGAATGCCATCAATATGATGAAGGATGCATATAAAAAGATTGGAGACGATCTAGGGGAACTAGACGAGGTGGTAATTACTTGTAAAAACAACCTGGCCATGTTTTTCATAAATAATGAAACTGTTGCATACATGAGAGGAGATGCACATCCCAATCAAGATATGTTGGACCTGCTTGATTTGATAGAAAAATGTGTTAGTCAAATTTGACTCGTTCCTAAACAACAGCGCATCCAAAAGAAAGGCCCTGAAGATAAAAAAATTAATTCGATTGATACCTCATCTAAAGATAAGAATAAAGATTTGAGAGATAGAAAGATAGATTTTACTGATATCTCGATTCACGACAAGGTTAAAGATTTGAATAGCAAAAATTTAGATTCGTTTGGTAGCCAATTTAAAGACTTGCTAAACAGAGAAGATAACCTAAAGAAAGAGCTAGATAGCTTACATAAAGAAATGGCACATGCAAACCATGAACTTTAGAAAGAACTAATAAAAAGAACCAGTCAAAATATCCAATCTAAAAATCTTATAAACTCACGAAACAAAATTTAAAAAATCTCAAAGAAAGATATCGAGGTAATCGAGAAATTAATGAAACAAAAGAGGTACCAGCAGAGCTCCTAGATGTCCATGAGGTTTAAGGCTGTTGCCTTCCAACACAAAAAGGTCTTGGAAAAAGAAAGGGAGGAAAATAGAAGAGCCCAGAGACACTCTGAACCGAGTTTAAGCAGCTTTTAGCCACTCAACGAAGGAAAATGGAGGCTCTTGAGCAATAACTAGTAAGGAGTCGAATACAAGAGGTAAATAAATTTACTACATCTACTCCGGGACTTTAAGTATGTAAACGATTAATTACCCTAAACTCCGACTCCATTGATAATTCACTGATGTTTGAACGCGCTGTGCCTATCGATAGTCTAAAGATAGAAGTTGTCAATGAAGATAGCCTAGGGTGCTTTAATTATTCCCTCACTAATGCAACTAAACTAGAATTACTCTTTAAGTAATTATGGTCAGAACAGAAAAATAAAAAATTGCTTCACACAATTGATTCAAAACTGGAAGCCACTATAAACATTACTCAAGAAAAAATGAAAGAAGATAAAGAACAGGCCCTAAACGTAACACAAGGTAGGTTGGTCCTAGATTACCAAAACAAAGTACATCACATTACTGGTCCATCAATAATGATACGAAAAATTAAAGATATGAAAAGGAGTGACATAAAAATGAGCGCATATCAAATACGTAACAAAATACATTTCGTTAGATTTGACCCCAAAAAGCAAAGTGCTACTAAGTTTTGTAAATTTTTTGATGGACTGGAAAGAGACTTTGAACTAGCTAGTGAAACTAACAGTTTTCCCGAAGATGAGAAGAGAGATAGTTTCTATCATGCGATTATTGATGAAGTACTGGACATAAAAATAGCCGATTTTCATAGGCTGTTTGAAAGCGAGGATGGCTTATCTTTTAAGTACTTAAGACAATATATTGTAAAACAGGAGGCAGAAGGGTCACTCCTATGGCCAACAATGGATGCTGGAGGAAGCTGACGTGGGGTGAACGCTGGACCGAGTCGAGGTAGGACCGGCGCTGGGCCTGTCCACCAGCTACCAACGTAACTGCTGCTAACTCGGCAACCGCCAGCGCCCTATGCTACAAGTGCAATGATAACGGGCACTATTTGAGGGACTGCCCGAAAAAGGGGCAGAACCTTAGGTGGTGCTACATCTGCTAACGGTTTGTTCAGAACCTGCGGGAGCATATAGGGAGGTGCAGAGGTAATTCTAACAAAAGGAACGATTGGGATTTTAAATGCAACACTGGTAATGGTAACTATAAGAATAACAGTAATTTTAAAGATTGTAGTAAACGGAAATCTGAAATACAGCATACAAATCATAACAACAAGAAAGCCAAGGTCAATAACAAGAAACAAGGCAAAGAAGGTAAAAAAATGTAGAAATACCTAGGTCTAATGCATGCAGTGGTTTGTTTGCTGTTAACCCTGAAACTTTGCTCTCTACGCGCACGCAGGAAATACGAGATAACGGTTGCAATAAAATTGAGTTCGTAGTAGATTCAGGTGCTACAAAATACTTTGCCAATTCTAAACTCTATTTAAAAAATTTTAATGACTGTGAAAAAAGATTAATTAAATGCGTGAACAAAGATTCCTCCGCGGACTTGAGAGCAGAGGGAGAAGGGTGCGCTTCGAGTAAAAATAACCAAAACAAGATAGTCCTGGATAAAGTTGTATGCACTAAGGCACTCACTGGAAACTTGCTGTCACTTCGCCGTTTTGCTGAAAGGGGCATGAGTATATACCTCGATAACACAAAGCTGATCCACGTTCTAAAGAGACTATAATTTCTGGTGTCTACAAGAGCCCCTACTGGATAGTAGAACTACTGCAAGATGGCCAGAGCACAAGCAATAATGAGAAGTGCAAAGAAATTATAGACTGTTTACTGGTAGAAAATCTCCCAAAAGCAAAGACCAAGAAGGTTCAACAAGTCAGCACTAATAATAGGAGCTGCCCTGAAATCTCAAACAATGAATCGGAAAATGCTAGTCTACACAGCTCTCATCAAAGTGAGTTTAAGAAAACTGTTAAAGATAGAAAAATCAATAATTGTGATGACCTTATAATAAATGAGATTCCTGAAGCTCAAAGCCCGTTTACAGAGAAGTACAGAAGGTTTGAAAGAAATATCAGAGCCATGCTTTGGCATGTAAGATTCGGACATGCCTCAGCAGAATATCTCAAGGCGCTGCAAAGAAAGTATCCAGACAGTAAAGATTTGAACAAGGCCGTCTTCGACAGCTTCATTACAACATGCGAGGTGTGCCAAGTTGCTAAAATCGAGAGATTGCCTTTCAGTACTAGAAAAGATAAGGCAATCAAACCACTCGAGATAGTTCATGCTGATACAATAGGACCAATCAGTTCAGCCACTTATCCTGAAGGATAAAAATTTATAATCGTTTACACGGATGACTACTTAAGATTGACAATGGCACATCCAGTGAAAACAAAATGTGAAGCAGGACGTTGTTTGGACGATTTTGTGTCAAGCGCACGAAACCTGCTGGGTTTTGATGCAAAGATATGCTATCTTCGAACCGATCAAGGCACGAAGGTTACAGGAGGCTAAACGGTAGAAGTTCTCCAGAGGTTGGGAGCAGAACTTCAGTTGGCGTGTTCAGACACCCCTCAGTACAATGGAGTCTCAGAATGAATTCATCGTACCTTACAAAACAAGGTGCGAGCCTATATGTACTACTCCGGGCTCAGGAAAAACATGTGGGATGTAGCCCTGGACAGTGCAGTATATGCCTACAATCGAACACCTCACCGGTCTAACGATATGATAGCCCCTTTGGAAAAGTTTGTTCCCAATCTAAAAATAGACATAACCCAAATCAGAAGATTTGGCTGCGTTGCTTTTATCAAGATACAAAGGAACACTGGAACCAAATTTAATCCACAAGGGATACGAGTTGTGCTGGTTGATTATACCACCACTGGCTACTCTTTCTTAAGACCTGAAGATAGAAAATTCTATGAGAGTCAAGATGTAAGATTCCAAGAAAGACTCGTATTCAGAGATATCTGTGAAAAAGATAAAATAGCAAACTGGGGGAGCCCCAAGGCAGATATTAAACAAGATGAATGGTTCATCAAGTTTGATAAGACTACCCCTTAAGAGTCTTTGGAAACGGAGGGAGAACTGGTAGTCAAGAGAATGCGCGGTCGGCCCAAGAAAGTTAGAGAGCTTGGTCAAGAAAATCCTAAGCAACCCATTAGAGTAGATGATACGAGCTTTGCAAGATTCATCGACACAAACAAGTTGGATAAACTGCTTCAATTGAGAAGCAATGTTGACTGTTTGATCGTAGAAGTCGAAGATGAAATAATACATGCCCTGATTGCTGGACTAAACAAAGATCCCGCAAACTACAAAGAAGCTGTTTCATCTCTGAAGTGCGAAAAATGGCTCATAGTAATTAACGATTACCCGGAATTAACGCGAAAAAACCAAGTGTAAAAACTTGTAGAAAGACCAACCATAAACGCTGAAGGAGGCAAGCTAAACATCATCGACTCTAGATGGGTTTTAAAGAGATGAATAGACAAAGATGGAATCACAAAGTTTAAAGCGAGGTTGGTGATTCGAGGTTTTAAAGATAGGAACCAGCACGATCTGCAAGAAACCTACACCCTGGTGTCTTAGCTAGCTCTTGTAAGATCAGTAATCTTAATAATTAATAGATATAATCTGGAGACTTGATAACTTGATGTCAAGACAGCCTTCTTAAATGGATCTATCAAACAAGAGATATACATGGAGATTCCTGAAAGTCTGCTTAATGGCGACAGTTTTAAGAAAGCTAAGGTTTGTAAATTGGAGAAAGCCCTTATGATATGGACTTAAGATCAGCCCAAAAAGATGAAATGAGCGGTTTCACGAGACTTCATCTAAATTGAGACTAAAGTCACATACGAGCGAGCCCTGTCTCTATACATGGAGAGAAGCAGATGACTTTCTAGTCCTGATCTTATACGTGGATGATATGATGATAGCCAGCAATTGTTGTGTAAGCAAAATGAACAAAATTAAGAGTGGTCTGCAATCTGAGTTTTAAAAGTCAGATCTTGACGAGGTTGGCACATTTCTAGGCATCAAAGTGGAAAGAGATGGAAAACATAATACAATTCTCTTACATAAACACCATACATAGACAAAGTTCTGGAAAGGTTTGGATTTAATGACTCAAAATCACAAAGAACACCAATGGTGACAAATCAGGTCCTGAATTGACAAAGAAAAGATAGAGAAGAATCGGAAAAACCTGGAGAACAGAACAAAACTAAAACTCAAGAAAATGTACCTTACACAGAAACATTTGAAAGCCTGCTGTATCTGGCTAATACAGTCAGACCAGACATCTCGTACTCTGTGAACGTACTAATTAGACACTTAATCTGCCTAACTGAAGATGACTGGAAAATGGTTAAACAAGTCTTTTGATACCTGCAACACACCAGAACTCTGAAATTAACCTACAGAGGCCGAGAAAATAGACTGGAAGCCTTTCCAGACGCGAGTTTGGCAGACTGTAAAGGCTCAATTAAGACAGGTGGATACCTTATAAGATTGTATGGCGATACAGTTGCTTAGAAGACAAGAGAACAGAATGTTAAAAGTGGCCGTTGGGATTGGGTGACTTTGAGTGGTAAAGTATGGTTGGAAGAGATCAGAGTCACTCTTGAGTGACTTGAGCCGTTTCTTTGAGTCGAACAACTTTGAGTCGATGGTGGCACTGCTTCCGATGTTGTTAGCGTTGTGGCTTCATTTGATTCATTGGAATCCAACTCATCGGTGAGGTGCAGTGATTGGGCGGTAATTCGTAGAGGCCTTGACGAGTTGGTCGCCAAGTTAACTAGTGTGTGTTTAGTTTTTTTTTTTTTTTTTGGTATTTATTTATTTACTACATTATTACAAGATACCATCTCCCCTACCCTTGTCGGGATCTTTTGGACTCGCCTCGGTGATCTTCTCGGTGTCGAGAGGTCTCAGGATCTTGAAGTGGGGGTAATACCTGGACTATACTCTGGATGAGCAGCTTGGGATCCTCCAACACCTCTGGGCTCGTAGCTGGAGAGAAGGTACCTGAGGGGGCCACCTAAGTTTAGATTACCCTGCCAACAAATACATTTTTACTGCGATTTCTGGAGACGATTCGTCAACTTTAAAAGACTTTGTAAAGCCGGCCACTATTAAACCAAGTCAGTCATTAACTGGCAGACATCACGAGCAGAGTTGTTCGTCGCAAGGCTGGGAGCCCTGGTGACCAACGACCCTGTATTACCCTCTTGACTCTAAGCATTTAACCAGAAATCACCGATCCTCTCCAAGGTCTGCGCTGGGTGAACCTAACATCCATGACGGAAAAAAAAATTTGAGCCAACGGGAGTCTCCAGCGGGCAAGCATCACGAACCAATCTCTACTAATCTCTCCACCTTAGATCATCAAAACAACTGAGTCTGCAAAAAAAAGGTGCTTTAGACACCAATGTCTTTGACGTTATACCAGGAGACGTTAGGAAAGAGCACTAAAACTAGCCCCAAAGCTTCGGACTTTGTAATTTTTTTTTCGATCGGTCTGGGTCTTTAACAGCAGGCCAGAGGAGATCACCCTGAGATATCCAGGCAGTCACAATTGCTGTAAACTTTAGTCAGGAAAGAGTTTACTTAAGAAGCCCGCTGGTCTTTTTCAAGGCAATCGGACGTCGAACTACCTTGCCAACGAATATATTAGAACGTAACAAAGTGACAGAAAATAGCCTTTAAGGGTCACAAAAGTCGCAAAAGGGTGAATTGGAAGGAAAAGTTTAGATGTATATAATGAATACAATTTTAAGCCTCAAGAAACTGACACAAAAAATTTATCGAGATCGGAACAGCAGCCTCAAAATCGACAAGTAAAGAATCCATTACGTGAGAGATCAGCTTTCTATTGTACCCTCACAGTAATCTTTTAAATCTTGAAAGATTTAAATTAAAATTTTTAAATAAGTAGATAATATATTTGTGTTTTTGTGGTAATGAAAAATGTAGAGTCTAAGCTCCAGGACTTTGTAGCTCTGGTAATAAAGTTGTGAAATAAGAGAAAAAAAATATTTTTTAATATATGTTTTTTGGGAGTTTAAAATCTTAACAGCTTAAAAAAATAGCTTTTTTCGTAAATTATACGAGAGAAACTGCAGATGAACCGCTTCTTATGGCCAACTATTATTCAATGGCATAAGGAACGCAGAGTACTTTTCAGCATAATTATAAATTGTTAATTTTTACAGCTTATTATTTGACCAAATAAACTCAATTGATTGCAAACAACTATACTTTTAATAAGAAGATTTTTGTTCTGAGAAGTGTCAGGAATAAATGTAAAATTTCTAACTAAAAACGTTTCACATTACATGTGAACACTCTACGGTGTTCTATTAAGTAAGTCTCGGGCGAAGCCGAGACAGGGAGCTGCCAGTATATTATAAGGATCATTACGTTTTAAATAATTTGCTTCTATCAGAGATAAAGTAACAGTCCATTTGATTCTAAAAACCCTGAGAGTTCTGAATTTACTTTTTTAAAACTAATCAAACGCAGTTGTGAAGATTTCGTAAACATTTGAGAAAATAAAGCATTTTCTATATGAAAATTGAAGTAAATATTCAGTCAAAGCTCATAATAAATATTGCATACTTTGCTTATGTTGTTATTTTTTATCAAGAAGTCCAGACAGTAATCATTTGAGTATGGTGAAGTTTTTAAAGCAGCAAATTCGATGGAGAGTATAAATCTATCTGCATCATCATTATGGCCACGAAAACCTTAATTGCGTTTAAAAATGTATATTTATCGCGTTGGTTACTTATATTTCCCTGGAGGGATACAAATTTGATATATTTGAACCGCTTAAGTAGGTAGTAAGACTTTGACATTCCTTCTACAAACAAATTCTACTTTTGTTCGTCGTGAAACAGCTGAATCACGAATTAGTTCAAAAGCCTTTTTAATTGTCACTGACCGTGTGCTTTTTTTAAAATCTGTTGAATTAGCGTTGTGGTGGTAAGTTTCATTAAGTAATATGCTGCAGGGACTAGACGCGTGGGGCCCCGACCGGGGGCGAGGAAACGCGAAAATGCCCGAATACAGGCATCAGTTTCAGTGGCTCGCCACAGGGAAAGGAAAAAGTAGGGAGAGGCTAGAGAGAAAAGACGGGAGTGGCATTCAGTGGAAGAGTTTTTCATGAACTGGATCTAATCGGTCGAGCGGTTGAAGGGTGCTCAGCTACCGCTGGCTTTCTTCTCTGGGTCCTTTCCGGGGACAAGGCCTTCTTTATCCCAAGCCCCTCGCCTCTGCCTGTTTTCTTTTCCTGGTCTGCGTGAGTAAAAGGGGGCTATTTAATAGGTAATTGAAAGGAGTTCGCAAATTATCTTTATGATAATTCCTTACCGCAGAAGCAATAAATCCCTTGCGGTGGCTTCGTAGGCGTACTCATCTCTCTTTGCTCACTAACTAGCCTAGCTCCTTCTTTTTAAAGTTCATTTCTTCTGTTGTTTTTATATACCGTGCTACCGTGTTGTATAGCCGATACATCCCGTTGATTCTGCGAGGAGCCCACGATTGTACTCCTTATGTTTTTATTATATTATATCTGAGATATTATTGAGTCTAATAGAGTATAGAGTGTAAGGGATTTCGATTACTAGTTACAACTATTGTTTTACGTTCAATGGTGATTAATCCAAAAATAAAAACGAAAGTCTGAAGTGCGTCATAGTAATTGACGATTAACCGGAATTAACGCGAAAAAACCAAGAGTAAAAACTTGTAGAAAGACCAACCATAAACGCTGAAGGAGGCAAGCCAAACATCATCGACTCTAGATGGGTTTTAAAGAGATGAATAGACAAAGATGGAATCACGAAGTTTAAAGCGAGGTTGGTGATTCGAGGTTTTAAAGATAGGAACCAGTACGATCTGCAAGAAACCTACACCCTGGTGTCTTAGCTAGCTCTTGTAAGATCAGTAATCTCAATAATTAATAGATATAATCTGGAGACTTGCTAACTTGATGTCAAGACAGCCTTCTACCGTGCTACCGTGTTGTCTAGCCGATACATCCCGTTGATTCTGCGAGGAGCCCACGATTGTACTCCTTATGTTTTTATTATATTATATCCGAGATATTATTGAGTCTAATAGAGTATAGAGTGTAAGGGATTTCAATTATTAGTTACAACTATTATTTTGCGTTCAATGGTGATTAATCCAAAAATAAAAACGAAAGTCTGAAGTGTGTCATTAAACTAATTAAAATAATGATTTATTGATATTAGAGCCACGTCAATCGTGAATATTGTGTAAGACTCACATAAAAAAAGGCGTTTTCTCATTAGTTAAACATTATATCATTGTTATAGGAGAAGTAGCGTTGATGTGCTACGAAGCGAGTTTATTCAAAAAGTTATATAGACTTAAGATACTAAAAAGTGAGTTGTGCGAATCAAGAAAAGCATATTATTTAGTTTGTTTTTAATCCACGATTAATTGGGGTTGAATGGTATTTGATAACTGCGTTATGTTTTACTATGTTTTCATTTTCTTTTTCATTAAATAGATAAATTAGTCTTTGCGTCGAGATCAAAGTTTGTAACTATTTAATAAGACAAGAGCTTTGAATATATTTTGGAATTGAATCATAACCATTTGTATTTTTGTTATTTAAAACATTGTGCCTTGGTTCCATTGTATCCTGTATCCCATACAAGGAAAAAACCCCGCAATGCATAAAATGTTATTAGTGTGTCAAAAGGTTAACTGATGACCCATATAACATACATCTATGCATATCAAATTCTGTCTGAAATATGCGTATTTAGATCGACTTTTATCTTAAGCCCTTGGTTAGATCTTTATTATACAACACTTCATTTATTTAAAATTTATATTTAATTTTTAAATAAAACTTTAAACATTTATTTTTATCCGTAAGACGTTTGAAAACTTATAACATTTGAATTCGGAAAAACATGAGTTGTAGTAGAAGTCTCATAAACAACTAAGTTCGGTCTTATTTAATTTAATGAATCAAGTACAGTGTAGAATATATAAGAATGCAAATTATAAATTTTGGATTTACACTGACCATATCTTTAACAAGTTCCAATTTCCCTTAACTTACTTCTTTAACTGTTAGGTAGCTCCTGCCACTGCTTGCGAGCAGATAGTTGAAAAATTCACCGTTGATCTCAACGATATTCCTGTAAGAGAAAAAAAACACATAAAGTTGATCTGTCAGATTTGACATTTCCGTACGAATGGATTTTAACATATGTACAACATTTATTCCATACATAGAACTTTATAATAATGTTGGAAAATTGTATGATTGAATATTGAAAATTAAACTTTTTAATGGAAGCTTTTCTAGAAGAAAAGACGTTATCAATCGCACCTTTACTGAAGCTTACAAGTACACAACTTAATGGTTAAAATACCTGAGCACTTACTATTCTTCTTTGAAGACCAGAGAAAAGTATTTATCAACGTGCGTTTCAGAGCCACTATCTGTAGAAGCCCATGGATATTTATAGGGTAATCTATTGCTAAGTATTTTTGGGCAGTCACAGAAAAATATGCCCCCAATTACCTTTATTGTCATCGTGACATGACTTGCGCAACCGGCAACTATTCAACTGGTTGCGGTGAAACGCTAGTCAAAGTAATTCAGATTAAAAATAAAATTGATCGAAAAAAAGCTTGTTTGGTCTATAACATTATCTCAAACGCAAACAAAAAAATGATAAAAAGAAAATTTAAGTGAACTGAATTAATTTACGGCTTAGTCTCATCAAAACACCATTAGCAGTGCAAACTTCTGCAACACGTACTTGATCATCTAATTCATGAAATACTTAACTAATCTTACCTTTCTCCTATAAGCTTTTTTCTACTTTACCATCTAGAAAACAATATTGTTTACCTATAACACTCTCTCACTTTTATGCCGCTTCTTACAAGGGATCAAAGTTGGAAAATCTTCTGGGAGCCAATGTTGCCAAAAAACATCTGCTAGTTGCTGCGATAATAACCATTATTTTCGTATGCAAAGTGATTGAACATCACAGCTGTTTTTTTTGTCTTTCTAGAAAATTTTTCTAATAAGAAGTGATTTGAGGTAAGACCTTTTTTATTGCGTGAATCGAGAGAAACATGCGTAAGCGGTCTTGAATTTACTGAATGCTCAATTTCTATCAACAGTGTAATAAGAACTTCTTCTATCGGCGTTTTTTTATGTTAAAATGACTTTTAAATCTGCTTTTACTTATCTAATAAGACGTTTTTATGCTTCTTCCATATGAGACGTGGTTACTGGATCAAAAATACAATTTATTTTGTTTTGAACTGCATAATCAGTTAGCTGATTGCAATCTAAATTTTAAAATACTTGATTTTATTCTCTGTCCATTTTCTTCAAACTCATGCCATTATTACAATAAATAGTGAAAGAAGTGCCTCTTTATGCTGCAAAACGCCCAAGTGCCATTGTCCTGGAGTCAGCGTTTAATGAGTGCAAAAACTCGATATAAATCACGCGCGTTGTCAAATATACAAACGGAACCCCCCAGCGTTTTTTAAATTTTCGACCAACTTTTACTGTTATTGGGCCAAAGTAGTCTAGTTCACAACTAATTGGAGGGTGTAATTGATAAGCTAATCTCGACGAAAGTAGATCAGCCGTCTTTGGGTTTGCAGGTAAAGTGCGCGATGCTTTAAATTTCACAAGTTATGCATTAATTCAAATTTTTGAATGCACTGTAGGTGGAGTTAAAAAATCCAATGGATTAAAGTTTAACATGATGATTTGTAGGAATTCCCTTTCTGTTGGCCTTTCATTTTTAATAAGTAAATAACAATTTATTTTAATTAAATTTAAGTTAAAAGTTCATTCATTTAAACAGTTTAATAATTTCGAGTCTTGAACTCTTAAACTTTCGTAATTACTTGAATCGGTTCTTATTAATTTATTTAAGCTCACGCTTTTCTATATACCTGATACATCAATCTCATCATTGATAGCTCAACCATGCATAGATCATTTAGCATTCGCGTTTATTTCAACGACCTGTCAAACTCGTAAAAATACGTCTTCCTTGGAATCAGTACAATGTAAAAAAGTCGTCTATGTATGAATTAGCAATCAAATTTCTAATCGTATTTGTATATTTTGATTTAAACTGTATTGCATTAGGATTTTTATCGTACAAAACTAAGCAAAGAGATGATTTAGAACCGAATCATACCAATTTTTTTTTTTTTACTCTTCTGATTCCATTGACCAATTCTGTTCACGCCACAAGAGTCGCTGAGCATCACGGTCTTCATCAGGAACATATAGCTTAAACCAGCTTTAATAGCATTGGAATATTGTCTAAAATGCATAATTATTTTAAGTAAAGATTTTAACAATGTAAGCCCTGCAAGTAACAAGTCATTAAAACTCCTACTTTCTGATTTTGCTGCAGCGTCAAAAACAAGTTAAATTTTATCTGGTTTACTTGCATTATGTACTCCAAAATTAGGTAAGTACCATACTCGCTTCTCATTCGGTATTTCCTGATTTTTTTTGCAAAACGTCTTTCAATCAATCTTTCCATTTCTTTATCATACATCCATGCGTAACTATTATTCCTATCAAGCTTTCGTTCTAACAGTATTAGTCTACAAAGTGCATTAGGCCGGCTCTCTGGAATACATAGGTTCTTGTCTTTAAGACCTACTTTCCATTCGTTTTCAATGTATTTACAAGTCTCTTTTAGAATTTTAATAGAACGATGTTTTTTTAAATTTTATTTTTCCTGATTTAAAGTTTCTAGATTTCTGATTTCAAAGTAAAATTTTATCAGCCTGTTTAATTCAATACTGCATTTTGAGTCCGACTGTCTTTTTAAGTATTTTTTTTATTTGACGTATCAATTCGTTGAATATTTTAATTACCATAAATTGTACATTCTAATAGATAATAAGACATAAAGAGTTTTTGAAAAATTTCACGAAATCCACGAAGCATGATAAATACAACGTGATCTTGAACTACTAATAGAGCAGAAGAAGTGTCAAAAAGCTTTATTCAAATACTCGTATTTTTAAAACACAAATACGTCAAATTTTTTTCTATATTTTGTCGGAAGAGGTTAAGATTTTTTACTATTAACATGCCATTAAGATGAAACAACTTAAAAATGCTTTGTGACGTGGCAAGTTGGAAAGACGTCTGAACACGTCACAGAGCCCTTGTCACCAACAATAAATAGTAAGAGTCTCGTAAGTAGCTTCTTCTCTCTCCTGCATGTGGCTTACTATAATGTACGGAATCCTGATGTGAGGCCTGGAGGCCACAGCATTAAAAGTAAGTATAGAGCTCGGTCTGACTCCCCTTCCGTGCTTCCAACCCGTATCCTGAAGATTTGTGTGAGTGTGCAATGTTGAGAGAGTGGATCTGTGAACGGCAGCTATTAGTGTGTCGGTATCCCAGGAGCAAACATAGTATTGGTGGTAAATCTGTAGTGCTTTGTTAGCTGATAGTGAGTGGTAGGCCGCATAACATAAGGCACGCCTGCGCGGAGAGACAAGGATAGACACTTGAGCTCACTGCAAGGCTAGCACCGGAGCAGCGTGGTGTGGCATCAGCAGACTCTTGCCTGCCAAGCTACAGAAAAACCATAACGCCAAGATTTCAGTGCCACACTAGCGAGCCCTTGCATGGCCACCCAGGTTTTCCGGTGCCCCCGACGCAGATGGTATCGCCGAGAGAATCAAGGAGATCGTCACCAATAAGTGGTTGTTCAGAAAATTAGAAAATATACTTGATCAAATTAAGAAAGTTGTCTTTAAGTACTTGCTTGGCTTGGGTGATGTCAACTGTAGCTACCACCAGTTGTGACCTAGAGTAAAAGGGTGATTGCAAGTGTTTGAAATAAGACTCAAGAAAAAACTATTACACATCGTTACCTACACTAGACTACAAGTTGCTGCAGTTGACGCCATACACGACTGTAAACAACCCAATTTATTCCTGAATACAATTAACGTAAAGATATAGTAAGTTAAAAAGTTATACCCTCATCTGAATGGCATTAACAACTTGAGATGCTTTTACTCCTATGGTTTCAACTGGAATTACTTTCAAAAAAGCCCCACTTACAAGTCAACTCAAGTAGTTTTCTGACTTAAAATTATTCGTAGCAGATGACGGAATGGACGGATTCTTATTTGTATTTTTAATTCTCTGATGTCTATTATCATTATTCAACTCCATGCAATGATGCAAAAGGGAATTGTAAGTCTCTCTTTTAAATTAATGCCGTGTATGACCACTTTTAAAGCAAATATGACATAATTTGTTTAATCGAAAGATCTTCCTACGCTAACGTATAATAGCTTTTCTAGAAACTTTCGATACTATGGCCATTTTTATCACAACACGCGCAAGAAAAGTGTAAATGAGAAGTTTTTTTCGGTGAATCATCGTTAACTTGTGCGGTCAAAATGCATTACAATTTGCGATTACTATTGTCATTCCTAAGGTATCTATTGTTTCTATATTTGTAAATATCTTGATAATTTCTGAGATCTTTCTACTCTCTACACTCTTCGGATAAATAGTTATATTTTAAACACGTCTCACCAGAATTTACAGATGTAAGGCCTGCTGCTAAAATTATTTTAGCTTCTTTATAAAAAAAATTACATAATTTCTCTAAATCTGCTTTATTATTACTATCTAATGCAACAACATAAGCATAAACATCTAACATGGGGCCAGGTAATTTTTTTAAGAAGCTATTTGTTAGTTCTGGTGAGAATAAATTACCCAATTTGTTCAATGATTTTATTGCAATTACTGCATTGCGTAATTTTGAAGCGTTTCCCACTAAATAATTTTTATTAAATCGATTTGAGGTAAACTTTAAAATATTATAAATTATTTTTTTTGAACACTTTTAGTATATCCGAAACGCATGGCTAATGTTTTAAAAATACTAGTCACACTTAAACCAGAGGCAAACAAAGTTTTTGTCGCTTCTTGAGCTTTTCCTTTTAATGCTTCTAATAATTACATAGCGTTTTGTTTATCGGGATATGCTTCTAAGTTCATTGGAGGTTCGTATACATGTTTGAAACTATTCCAGTTAAGTAGATCACCATAAAAAAATGGTAAAAATTTTGCTCAAGAAATTTTATTAACAAATTTTGAGTTTTGCGAATTCAAACTTGAGTCACGAACAGCTGTTAGGGTTGATTCAATCACTTTTACCAAATGTTCAGTTGAATCGCCCTTACTTGACTAAAATCTACTCATACTTTTGAAACGATTGTTTAAAATATTTTAAAAATCCGCATAGTCATGTAAGGAATAAAATCAGTTGAAAAACTATTGGAATTATTAAGCCTGCCTTTTTAAATTAATATTAAAATTGTGAGAATTAAGATCTTCATTCACAAAAAACTCGCTATCACTGCTTTCATCTTTGTCACCGTTAATGTTTTGAAACATTGTCAAACGATTCAAGAATGCTGAGTGATTAAGAACGGGATCGGCTAAGTGCAAGTGGTGAAGCGCACAAAATTTTCGGCACCGAAATCTTTTCACACAAATTTTAACAACAAGCTTATGGTTTCGTTATTATTTATTGACGTGATAGTACAAATTGTTGAACAATATACTGTTTTTAATCAAGAGAGCTTGCAAAGCTTTTCACAAAACTTTTACTGTTCGCATTTATGGTTTTAAAACATCTGATCGGTTAAAACGAGCTTGTCGTTACAACAAAATGTAAACATACCAACTGAAAGAGAAAGAAAATTGAACTCGTGAATTCAACGAGCGCTTCAGAGCCGCCATCTGTGGAAGCCCTTGGGTATACACAGGGTGCTGCCTCACTATGCATTTCTGGACAGTCATAGAGAAATATGCCCCCAACGACCTTTACTCTCATCGTGACACGACTCGCACAACTGGCAACTATTTAACCGACTGTGATAAAATGCTAGTCACTGAAATTAAGATTAAAAATACAATTAATTGGAAAATAGGTTATTTGATCAGTAACGCATGGAATATAACACGTGCTCAATGGGACTATCTTTGGTATGCCAGTCTTAAGCCCAGAAAGACTAGAGAGAGAGAGAGAGAGAGAAAGAAAAAGAAATAGATGTGAGGAAGAGAGTTGATACACGCTTATATTATGCAATAATTATATCTATAACACACATGTTTCAAAAAAATTACAATGATAAGTGGAAAAGTAACCATATTAAAAAAATCAGTGTATTTTCCAAGGTATCTTGTGTAAAGATAACGTCTCTGTCACTATAAAACTGATACCACTGCATTGTCTTCTGCTGCTTTACATCTATACTTTTGCTAGAGCATAAAATTTTCCACTTATTTCGCATGAATTAAAAATAACTTACTGTTCAAGTTCACAAGGAATCTACGGAGAGTCCCTCTTTCTTTAAAGATTACGTAAAACATAAAAGTATTACAATACTATGAAGAAGTTTATATAAATAACAAACAAAATAATTTCCAACTTATACTTTACTAGAAACGAATTAACTATGACACAAGAATATCAATCAATAAATTTCTATTTTTTTCTTTTTTTCTTTTTTCTTTAATAAAGTTTATTCAGTGACATTCGGTGATAACGTACATAATGTAGCATGCAATTAATTAGGTACGTTATTTCGCAATTTAAAAAAAAAAGTTGTAATTTACGGTAGAGCATTTTATTCTTTATAGTGCAACACATTCTTGCTTCTACTTTTATACTTAACTGTTTGGCCTCTTTATACATATAACCATCAGAAATTTAAACATATTACTAATTTTCCAACATTATTTAAATGTTGATTAAATGGAAATTAGCACAGTGGCATCCTTATATAGGCACGCAGCTATGTCTTGCTTCAGAAGAAGATCAAACTCCAGTTATTAAAGTATGGAATAAGAGATTTGTAACCTGACTATCAAGAACTTTCCGCAACTATTAATTAATTTAAAGGGCGTACTGTCCATTGTCTGGAATTCTTATGGTCCAAATTTTCTTCTGAGTTGTGCAAAACACAAAAGAATTTCGAAATTCCAGTACGAGACAGTTAAATTTTTTTCACCACTTGAATTTTTAGTTTCATAATGCTTTCTCTCTATCAAAAATCTTATCTTAGGAGGATGATTTTGATTGACAATTGGCTCAGATAAATTAGTAAAATTTATAAGTGTCTTAGTGTCCAAGCTGTGGGTACTAGTTTTGATGGCCGGGTGATGGTATTTTCTCTGATAAGTAAAGCTAACCATGTATTTGTTGAACTACTTCCATGGCATGAACCCATTCTTGCAAATTCCACCGATGATTCAAACAGAAGTAAACTATGAGAATGATGCTGTACACTCCCCAGTCTCTGGTTTAATGGTAGCTAACTATGCAAAAAATACTATAGTTAAAGGTATATCTATAGTTTAACTAAAAATTAGAGTAGAAATAAAAAATAAATTATTAGATGAAACAATTAGTATACCAGTTAGTTCAGACAGCAAAAATAAGATCGAATATAAAACTGCTTAGTTCAAGCTACTCCAAGGGATTAAATTCAAACGCTTTAGACCATATTGTTCTCGTACTTTATACAACTCCAGAAACTTCCAAATCAATAGTTTTTAGCTAATATATGAAAATATATTTAATGTTCCTTGAAGCAATCAACACAGTTTGACACTATTCTTATGTTTTTTTATTACCTCTTCATCCCTTTGAAAGCTTAAAGTTATCTTAACCGTGAAACAAACATGCTGAAGACTCTGAAGATACTTATCTCACAAAAATACTCAAGTACCAAAAAGCTTTGAAGAAAAAAAAATGTAAGTAGGAGCTGTTCCTTAATCTACTGTATACTTGTGATGATTGATGCATCTGCAACATTTAGGGATGTTGTTAACAACGGAACTCATTAGGACAACTTGTGTTACAAGAAATCTCAATACCAAAGAGAAAAAAAAATCTCAATTCAATACTCCTCTGTAATTTACAAACGTATTGTTACTATAAATGTGGTTATTAAAGAGAAATAAAGAAAAATGATACATTTATAACCTCATGATACTTACATTTAAAAGCAAACTCGTACAAGCTTACAGTAATACAAATTAGTCACGTATCCAACAATTAGTATAAAGTGACTGAATGAGCCTAATCAAAACAGAGTTACAGTATATATAAACATACCCACATAAGGTTGTAAAATTAAATTTATGAGGTACAAAAAAAACTATGTTTATGTGGTTAAAAAATGCAAAAGCATTGATTTGTATTTTTAAAAACTTATGTTCAATAAAAAATGTAGTACACAATCTAGTGTTAAGACTCCAACGTATATCCATCTGCACGATTTTTACGCATTCTGATATCCCTCCCCTCTTTCATCCTTGTCTTCTTTCTAATTTTGTTTCTCTCCTTTCTCCCTCAGAATACGAGTCTTTTATGCGGGCCTCTTGCAAACTTGTCCTTAGACAACTTTTTCATCCATTCTACTGGGTACTATTTAGAAGGTGCATCGATCGTCATAAGTGTACAGTAGATTGAGAGACAGTGCGGTGGATGGCCACCATTTATAGCACATGTCAGTGGCTGTCAATTTGAAATGACTTAACTAGTCATTTGAATGATCTTACAATTTTTTAATGTCATACTTCTATAGGCACGTTCTGCGAGAGAGTAAATCAAAGATTTAAGATTTCTAACCTTAAAAAAAGTGTGACATAAGTGGATGATACATATTACTCTCCCTTTGATCTCCCACCCTTGCCATGTCGTGCCGTCCCATTCAGCACCAGTCCCCTCAATACCCCACAACGCCAGACCACCATATTGCACATTTTTATTTGGATTGAATGATTATCTTATTTCTGTAAGCCATTGTATGGAAAAAAAAAAATCGTTTCCAAATGGTTTTAAGCCCACGATCTCTTGCACACTAGTTAAGATCCCTACCCACTCTGCTATGACCAATCCCCACACGTGAAATCGGATTGCTTTATGTTATCGTGTGGTTTGTAACTTATTTAGAATGTAACCTTTCATATACTGTTTACCAATTTGTCAGCTTTTTATTTTCATACCAACAGAAATTGGGAGGTTTCTATACATCTTATAAATGCCATCTTACGTGGTTTTATATCAGGTAAGAAGTTAAATTGCTTCTTTTCATAATTGAACACATGAAAAAAAGTTACAGTTAAACGATCTGCTTTTCTTTTGTTGGTATTTTTTATGCTATTTTCAATAAATTATTGGTGTTTGAATAATATCTGTAAAAAAATCTATGTGTGGTGAACGTCCTAAAGCAACATTTACAGGCATTTAATGCTACCTTGTTGAAGAAAGTGGTACTGCAGGATGGTCTCCATTTTTTAGATACAACTATATTTTGGGTTTTAAATATGAAGTAGAAATGAGTGTGTGAGTGTATGTAATAGATGCAAGTGTGATGATAAAGATTTTATCAGTGTTGGTCGTAGTATGTTGTTTAAAATCGATTATTTATAAGATATTAATATAATCATTGAAACTACACGTAATTAATATAGGTATACTTATTCCCACGATAACTGCACCACTTTCGTATACAATACTGGTATTGAAAAGGTATTTTGGTACTTATAAATATATCGTGTACCACATTATGCCACATTACTCCTTAGAAGATATGCATAGAAAATAAATCTTAATACTATTTCAAAATAAAGATAAAAAACAATGTATGAACAAAAGCTAAAATGATTTGTAAATAACATTTTACTTCATCACTTCACAGGGCCATTCTAAAATTACGTTTTCCTTGCACTGCGCAAGTGTACTTGGGCACCGCAATTATAGAAAAAACCTGCAATTAGTTACTTAGGTACAGAAGTGTATTCTTATATACACTGAAAAATAGTCGGGGGTTGAAAGATAGCAGAGCTTATTAGTACAGCGTGAGCCTATCTATTAAACTGTTTCTCAACACACTTTACATAAGTGCACCTCAGCTTTTATTAAGTTTCATAAGAGAATCTCTTTTATCAAACTATCTAACAAACTGCACTGACCTTTTTTAAGCTGATAGTGACTTCACCAATAAGCTAGCAAGATGCTTTATTGGCTTTTCTCGAAAAGAAGTACCTGGAGGTCCAAATATCACCAAAAAAAGTACTGTTACTTGATAAAAATAGAATACATAGTTTCTCAGCATGCTAGGTAAGTGTTCATCCTATCGAAAAAGCCTGAAAAAATATTTTGAGAAATTTCGACCAAATTTGAACCCATGGCCATTTGAGTTTCACAGGCTAGGATACTAGTTCACTAACCATTAAGTCATTAAAGTTCTTCAGAAAACATATTTTTAAGTCAATATCACAATAGTTTAATCAATTGGAAGAAAACTCATACGATTAGTATCTTTAAACATATTGTTTGTCGACATTTGAAATGATTTTAGTCAAAATTTTAAATGTACCATTTATCGGCCGATGCTCAAAACAGCATTTTTTATTGTATGACTGTTCTTAACACTTTTACTAGGTTGATGAAGAAATATTAAAAATGACACAAATAGCATGTTTCTATAATTTTTCTTAGATTCTTAAGTTTTGTAATTAAGTTTTATACATTAAAATCAATGCCATAGTAGATTTCGAATAATTTCATAAATTTGACAATTAGTTGAATTGATAGTCAAGAATGGTTCTACTAAAAATTGTCAGGGCTGCAATTAACTTGCTTTTTTAAAATCACTTTTTCGTACATAATAATTAATAAAATTATAGTTGTGCATTAAAAAAGTAAAGAATACATAAGGATTTTTTTTAATGTTTTGTAATTACTGTAATTTGTGTTCAAAGAAAGAACTTACAATAAGCGTTTGTTAATAGTAACACAAGTTACTCATTATACTTATGTTTAACAAAAAAATATTAGAAGGCAAACATTCATCAGTAGAAATTAAAAATCAAGCCACTAGATCTAGTAGAAGTACAGGATGTAGTTACTCGACCATTTCCGATCATAATCGGAATGTACAAGTTTTCATATCATAGTTGTGAGAAGCGGTTAAAGCTTAGATTTGAGCTCTCTTACTCTGGCTTGGTGAGCATAGAACATGGTGGTTTTGCACTGCGCACGCGATAAAATACTGATACACTAGGAGCCTCGAGCAAGTACGCTGCAATAGGTAAACTCATTATTTAAAATATTTCATCGTAGAAATGTCATACCAGAAAATAGTGTACTTACTATTGTGTTCAAAGAAAGAACTGACAATAAGCGTTTGTTAATAGTAACACAAGTTACTCATTATACTTATGTTTAACAAAAAAATATTAGAAGGGAAACATTCATGAGTAGAAATTAAAAATTGACTTCCTGTCAAAATTATTTAGTGTATTGTATCATTTTTGTCAAATTAACATAGCGTTTTACAAAATAAAAATTATAAAGATAAGAAGACTAATTTTTGATACCGTTTTTTTATGTTTTATTCTTTACGAATCATAATAAGATTGCTGAATATATATTTTAAAAGATGTTTGTTTATGATCTTTTATCTTCATATTAAAATTAGTATAATCTATACTTCAAACTAATTTTTAATTTTCTTAGTATCATACTTTTTATAAACAGATGAAAATGTGCGTCCTCATACTATAACGTAAAAATCCTCTGTTTATTTTATTTCAAGGACATTTGCATGTTGCAAGATCTAACTTAAAATTTTTATTTTAGCCGTTCTTATACTAAAACAGTACCGCATAAAACATTTTTTTCTGCTATGGATGGTGAAGATAACACTACTGGAGTCAGGAATACAAACAATCGTTTACTTACCTCAGATAGTTAGATCAAGTAAATAATGCTCAAATTTCACGTTTACTACCCTCAAGTCTCGCTTTAGGTAGATATGAATATGAGATTTAGGACGGTGTTAAGTTTTCCATTTACTTACTTAGTGTATTACTTTTAGGGTAATGGAATCAAGAATAATCTTTTTATGCATTATTTTGAATAAATGCTATCTTATTTCTTTTAAAGTATAGTTTTTTTTAAGATGCAAGCTTTTAGAATTAAACAGCTTGTAACTTTTAGAATTAAGGTGAAAATTGAAAGTGATTTCTTTGGTTTGTACCTTCCATAACGAGTTAATAAAATACGAGTAAATCAGTACGATAGAGAGTTTTACCGAAATGTTATGATTCCTGTACATACGGGGTGTATTCCGTTATTGTCTCGAGACTCACAAAGGAAATCGAAACGCTCCAATATTTTCTCGCAAAACTAAAATGGAGAGATTCCGAAACCTACGATTGCGAGAGTGCCGACTGGTCGCGTCGATGGCAGCGCTGCGCACCTTTAATCATGTTCGTATACATGTATATTTATTTATCAACATTACGTCGACAGCACACACATGTCGCATATTGGTCTCTTGCCTCTCAACTTAACCTTTTTATCTGTTCATTTGACAATAGTGACCTTTCCTCGTAACCGCTCTGAAAATACTAATTGTTAGTTAATAAAAATTATTTGAATTGATTTTTTTTTTTTAATTTAGACTTATACAAATTTTAATGATGACCTTGTGTTGAAAGCAGTTATCGAAGAGAAATAAATACACCAGAAATGGACCATTTACAAAATGTTGGGCCAAGGGCCATAATACTTATGAACCAGTTGTTGGAATCTACTGATGATTCATCGAGTGGGGAGGAAGACGTTGCAATCGCGCTACTAGCACTCAAAAAAAAAAAAAATGAAAAAAAAAATTTTGCATTTTAATTAAATTGAGATAGTTGATCAGCACACTGATGAAGGATTCAGAAAAAATTTTTGAAATTATTGAAATTAAACTAACAAATACACGTACATGCGGTCGGAAACAAACTTCTCCACGAGTGCAGCTGCTCGTGGCGTTATGGTTTTTGGCCAATCCTGACTTTTATAGGTAAAAACGTGTATTTCGGTTTTGAATTTCACTAACATTGCTTGATCTTTTATCTTAAATGTATATATTTTCTTAAAAGGGAAGTATGCAGTCGCTTTCCTATTGTAGCAGCTACTGCAGTGAGAGCAATAAGAAGAGTCGTTAATGGCTTATATGCCATTGGAAATAATTTTATTTTTTGGCCTGAAGATCCAACAGACAATGCTGAAAGTTTTCAGTTACTTTGGGAATTTTCTGGAACTGTTGCAGCTGTTGATGGAACCACATTAATATACCATTGTATATAAATGGGCAAGGTTATATAAATAGGAAAAATCAAGCATCAATTCAAGTACAGGTTGTAGCTGATCACACCATGAAATTCATTCATTGTTATACAGGAGAGGTTGGTTCTGTTCATAACCAGCGTGTGTTTCATCTACCTGGACTTCAAGATATTTGTAATAATCATGAGTTCTTTCCTAACAACACTCATTTGATTGATGAGGCAGCTTACTCAATACAACAGCATTTATTGGTTCCGTTCAAGAACAATGGTCATTTGACCGAAGTACAAACTAATTTTAATACTAGATTATCTAAAGCCCGATTGGTCGTCGAACGTGCCATTGGAATGTTTAAATATAGATGGAGGAGACTACTCAGAAAATTGCCAATGTTACGCATTGATTTGATTCCTAGGTTTATTATGGCTGCTTGTGTTCTTCATAATATCTGCATTTTTCAAGGAGATTTATACAATTTTGGACATCAACAAAAGGATTTGTCGGATAATTCAAAATAATGTAAGATCTCGAGCAAGTCGAATCGCTGGAGAAGCAAAAGGAGGTGAAATCGCCAACCTTTAATACAATGCTCATTTGAATATGTAATTTTTTTGCGTGTATCAGTGTTAAATAAATAAAAATTAAAAATGCAATTATTTTTTTATCTAATTTTAATTTTCACTGATTAAATCCATAAATTTATTACCTAATACTACAGTTATTATCGCTATCAAGTTTTTTAAAATGCGAAATACAAATAGACGCTTAATGCTCATCAAATAAAATTGAGTGTTATTATAATTGTCATAGAAGCAAGGGTGTAGGAAAAAGGGGCACATAATTTGGAAAAGGAAGAATGGTATATTTCCTACCTGGGGCGTTTTTGAGGGTTGGGTGTGCCCTTGGTAGGAAAAATAGGGTTCGCACCTGGTGCGCATCTAATCAGGGCGAGCACAAGGAGTACCTCGGGCCCTGCTTTGCAGGTCTCTTAGGCCTAGTACTTGCCCTGGCAATATACGCCACCAGGTACTAAAATTACTATTTTTTACCCAGGGCAGAAAGTAAGACTTGTGGACGGTAAGTATACCTGAGGACACAAAGTATTGTGCCCGAGAAATGAAAAATCAATTAGAATCGTTGCCTTATGTATTATAACCCCTAATAATTAAAAGTAAGAGATGCATATAAGTTTTTCAGATCATTTCATAAAGCTGTAAACCATACAATACTTGTACAATATTCAATCTATGTGCATCAAACAGTTTAAGTATATTTCATGAACAATTTTATTAAGTATTTAAAACAACACGTAGAATATTATTTAAATGAATTACAAAAGACAAGACTACAGAGTTAAATTTTTATGAAAATTTTTTTATTATTATTAGTAAATAGGACATGTACAACACAAATTCTTTTAATCGCGTGATTACCAAATAGTTTTTTAATTTTTTCCGTACTTCTGATCAATTTTAGAAGCATATTTTTTGATATAGATAATAAAATATTTTTCTATAATATCCATTCATCGTTCATACTCATTGGATTTCATCTTTTTGGCCTTTTTTGCAGAGTAAGACTTATGATAATTTAAAATTAAATTTCAAAAAACAACTTGAAAATGACATTAGCTTAATAATTGGTTTTTTAATATAAATTAAAAGGTATGAAATTAGTTAAGAATTGTACTATACGTACTTTAAGCGCATTAATTAATTTTTTTTGTGTGATTGAATTGCCCAAGTGCAGTAAGAATCGCGTTTGAAATATTCATTTTTGTCTTGAACTCAGCTTCCTTACGTTTTCTATTTTTTTTTTTTTTTTTTTTTTTCATTAACCAATTCGCGTACTGCGTCTTCAATACTTGGTTTAGCAGTTTTCGACATCTTCCTTCTCTTAACTACTCTCTCCTCTTCTGATTCTTCGCTGCTATCAGAACCTTTAACCGAAGAAGCAGTTGGTCTGGTGATATGAAGACTTCCTTCTTAAAAATACTATCCATTTCCTATTAGCAGTACACACACACACATAAATATACAAGTATTAAATATGTACATAACTATTATTTTAATTAAAAAATTTTACCTTCATATACTCAAAATCTCGCTGATCATTGCCACTTTTACCATTGTAGTCTTTTACTTCTTTATATTTTGTTTTTAAGTACTCTAACCTTTGGCGACATTGCTCAGCACTCACGTTATATCCATATTTTTCCATATTTTTCGCAATAGCTTTCCAGCAGTTGGTTTTTAATGCTTTAGGATCTTTGAATAAATAACTTATTTCATCATATTCATGTAACAAGAGAAGTGTCATAGCCTTGTTCCACCGAGACACTGAAGCATCCAAATACAGCTTTTTATTAAATTAAACACACATGAAATATTTGGGCAAGAAGAGTATACACTTATACTTGTTGATAAATACATGTGATGAACTTACTACATTGTGATTCTTTTACGGTAAGCATTGCATCACGTGTCATTTCACTTTCGTTTTCTACATTGCCAATCAATTTTTTGCTAAAATTTTTCTTCGTTTTGTTTTTTGTGATACTTTCTGCTAGGTACATTCCATCTATATTATCATCATCATCGTTATCGTCATTTAAGGAATCTACATTAAGTTGAACGCTTGCAGATGAGAACATGGAAGAGCCTCGTGATTTTGGTTGGGCCTTTTTCGCTGTAACTAGTGCCGATTTGTTTGAATCATCGCTTTCATCTGTGGATGATATTTCGAAAGACTTGTCTTTCATTTTTGATGTCCGTCCTTCTTGCATGCTCTTAACATTCATTAATAAACAGCTTCAAAATTGTGGGTCTAAATAATAAACAGGTTATGTTAGCATTCAGTAAACTATCAAGTCACAATTACTTTTAGAATCTAGCTCAGCGACGTAAGTCCGAATACAATCATTAAGAGGACAAAAAAAAAAATTATACGTACCACTTCGAGCTTTCTCAGCAGTTCTTTGGCTCACATCCACCACAAAATGCTGGCCTGTTTTTCAGGATCAGTTAATCGCACATCTATTTTATCAGATTTCATTTCAAGTAAAAGAAGCTTATGCGTCAGTAGTAAATAGCAAGTGATTTGCATGACAGAAGAACAAAGTAACGAAGCAAAGGACCGAAATGCGATGTACGGCGTATACTGTCAAAGGCTAATAAACATACATACGAACATAATTAGAGGCGCGCAGCGCTGCCATCGACGCGACCGGTCGGCGCTCTCGCAATCGTAGGTTTCGGAACGCTCCATTTTAATTTTGCGAGAAAATATCGGAGCGTTCCGATTTTCTTTGCGAGTCTCGAGACAATAACGGAATACATCCATGGAACATGAACAGATATGATGTGAAAAACAAATTGTTTGAATTCATATCGTAGTTCAGATCACTTGTAAAACGATAATAATCATATGTATGACAGCTACAAATACTAATGCATAGCATTTTTTTTTATAATTAAATACTTATTTATTTTACATATAACAAATCACATATTTTCCCTAACTTGGATATTTTTTCAACTCTAAACATTTGCAGTGCCTTTTTAAGGAAAAAAAATCACTCGATGATGGTGTATATTTAGCCAGAGCAAGCACTAAAGTTAAATATATTATAAAACCTTTAAGAAATTAGCAATCATGTAGATTATGTCCCCATATCAAACAATCTTTTGTGACTTTATATGGGCGAGTTTAATATCGTATGGCTGCATACAGTGTGCGAAGTGTCTGATTCCAGTATCATATGACAAGTACACTTCAAAAAACTAAGATGTGAATTTCGTGACCTTTAACAAAAGTGAAACATAAGAGCTGCTTGTTGTAAAACTTCATAAGGATTAAATCTAAATGAAATTTAATTTTTTTGTCTGTATTGCTTTTCCCTTAAGCTTAATATTTTCGTTGTCTTTTTACAATTGTCAGAATTTCTACTGTATTTTATTTTTAAATTAAAGATTATGTTTTGCAATTGTTAGACATCACTTTATTCGTGTGGTTTATTTTTTTTCTTTTTTTTGCTTAGAAAAACGGTAAGAGTTTTATTGTTTATCTACTTTCTTTCCCGTTTGAGAAACAATTTTTTTTTTACATACTTTTAGGCAACTTTATTATTCCTTGATAATTTTACACTATTTTATGCGCAATTATTGTAACATTTTAAGCTCCCAGGAAAAATTCTTAAGTTTCACTAAACTTTTGGGGAAGTTCATGTTCGGCCAAACGTTAACCAAGCAAACTAAACAGGGGCAGTGAAAAACATACCAAGCTGGGAGTTTGGCTAAAGAATTTATCTTAAGATTAGCTCATGTGTATTTTAACTTAGTGGCACAAACGGCCAGAGTTCTGTTTAAATGATACAACAACAAAAAATCAGAAGGCAGTGGGTACTTGGGTACCCAAATAAGAAGTTGTACTTCAGTAAAATTACATGGCAGATAATTTTATTATAAATATATATATACACGTCCAAAAAACAATTTTGTATATAAAGGTGGTTCAGTTCTGTACAATTATAAATAATATATTATAGCATGACACGATACACACAAAATTTGTAGGCTGGCCAGTACAATACTGTGCTTTTCCATCAACTCTTCCAATGGTTTTAAAACAACTTCCTTAAAAAAAATAAAAAATATTCTTAAAAAATAGCAGATCATTCAACTGTACCCTTTTTTACATATTTAGTTTAAAAAATTTGCAATTTGATATGTAACCTTATAAAAAAATCATTAAAAATTGCAATTATAAGTTGAGTATAAGCCTCCCGAATTTTGGTTTGCATGAAAAATTACTATTAGATAAACATGTTTAATTATCAACTTTAAGCAGAAATTCACCCCTTCTAACTATGTGATAAGCTCTTTAAGTCAAAAAACCACCTTAATCATAAAGGAAACAGTGTGAAAGAAGAAAACGGAAAATCTGTTAATGTATTTATACAAAATAAACTTTTTTTTTAATTATGAAAATTGAAAAAAAAAATATATAAAAAATTATTTATTTATTTTGTAAGTAACAAATTAATGATAAGTAAATGAATGTTTGTTATTACAAATAAAAACTGCTGTGCTAATATACGCTAATTTCGAAATTTTCAAAATAAACCTGTACCTAAAAAATATATTTCATTATATACATTGTCTATTTATTTAATAAATAATCAAAGCAAATAAACTAATACGTAGTAAATAAAAATTTACATTAAAAATAAGCAACGAACTGTACGATACCATAAAGTAATCAAATATGTTATATCGGACCTGCTCACAGCAGAGTGAGGAAGGGTCTTGGCTAGTATATAACAAATCGTGGCTTCAAATCTAATTGGAAACACTTTTTTTTTTCTTTTTTTTTAAATTGGTTCAAAGAGCAAGAAATGTATTCAAATTGCGTGTTTTAGTAAGTGTGGTGCTATGACTTTGTGTGGTGTTGTGTCTTGGGAGAATGAAGCGAAATTCACTATCGTTACACTTTTTCTCAAGGTTACTAATCGGAAATCGTGCATATATACTCTGTAGGGCAGAAAGCACCCATAGAAGTATAACTTCGATAATGAAAAATTTATAATTGTAAATATTCTAACATATAATATTTAGATTACATACAAGTGATGTCCATATACAATTAATGAAAAAAGCCTTTTAAGAGATAGTCTCGAACTTCAGCCACTGAGATTCCGTATGTAGCACGAGCACGCTTAACTACTTGGCTAAAATGAAATATTATACACTGTGATAAGAATCACCTAAGAATTTTACCAATACTATGATTTTTTTTCTTGTTCAACGTTATAAAATATATTTTTCTTACCTTGGGCGTTTTAAAGAGGCTGATGTGTCCTCGGTAGGAGAAATATAATTTGCCACATAAGCGCCATCACTCCATGGCAACCTAACGTCCCTCAGGCCCTGCTTTGCAGGTTCCTCGTGCCACAAAATAGTCCCGAAAATGACGGCACTTATCCGACAAAAACTACTATTATCGACTTCGGGCGTTTTTTGGGACCAGGTGTGCCCTCGGTACGAAAAATAGGATTTGCCTCATAAGCGCCATCGCTCTGCTGTTTCCTTACGTCTCTCGGGCCGCAAAAATAGCCTCAGAGATGATGGCACTCATCCGACGATAACTACTATTTCTTACCATAGGCACAAAGTGCAACTGCCGCTTTGCACCCTCAGGTCACACTTTGCCCCCTCGTAATCATTTTCTGCCCAAGGGCCCAAAGTTATTTACAGGGCACAAAGTGTGCCACGGGCGATAAATTAAAGTTTTCGCCCTTGATAAGAAAAACACTATACGTGACTCAGGCAACCCTTTGGGCGCTTATGCTTGTACTTGGTTTCCTAGTGACGTAATGTACCATTGAAATTGTATTAAAAATACTTTTATGTGAACGTATTTAGTCAAAATTCATCATATGTGAAATAAGAAAAAGTACTCACAATGTTAGCAGATTTTTTATAATAACAATATTTATTGTGAACCATATGCTTGACAATACACTAAAAAAATTTTGTTTTACATATACTTAATTTCAAGTGAATATATTTACGTAGAAATCTTTTTAGAAAAATTGTATAGTTATTTTATAACATGTAATTGGAAAAGTATAGGATTGGTAGGATATGTAGACGATTCGTATCACAGTACGCACCATCTCGTCGTCGTAGCTGAGAGGTGAAGCATGCTTGTGTCTTATGCAGAATCCCAGTGGCTAAGACCATCTGCCATACGGTTTTTCAATAAGAAAAATACGTACATATCTTGTATGTTGTCTTAATGATAAATGTTTTGGAAATTGATGAAACCAACTTAAATCTCTATATAGGGCCTTAGATAAAGGTCTGAACTTTCTCCTGCATTTTAAACGTAGATACGTTTACACACACGTACATAGATACACACTACTGTTCGTAGTATTTCTTGAATGGTGTGTGTGTATGCATATGTGTGCGTGTGTGGGTATTATTATTTAAATCTTAATTCCAATGCTGCTATAATATAAGGTCGAATTAGCTAAAAAAAACGTGAAAATTGTCGATGATTCCTATTGCCACGAAAACATTTTTAGATCGTTTGACAAATCCATCTATGTTTAGTTAATTAATAAACAACCAGTATTTTTGGCATAAGTGGTGGTGAACCGATGCCTTTATTTCAGTCAACGGAGCTCTGAAATGTAATTGACGGCCCACGGATGCTTTTTTTGATGCTATACGTAATTTGGATCGCTCATTACGGAAAAAAACTAAAATTGTAATTTCCTGAACAATGTTATAATTGTTTTTATGACATTTTTTAAAATTAATTTTTTCAATTGAAGGATTTTGAATCATCCACCATGCTTATTTACTTATCACTTATCACGTCGATGTTCTCTGACATTTCATGGTTATAAGCTTTCCATCTTTATGGATATATTGACATACAACGGTACCTAAGACAAGATGTGTAAAGGTGTGTGTTTGTGTGATCATGTAAATGTATGTGTATTTTACGTTTAGTTTCTTTTATTATGAGTTCAGATATGTGTAAAAATAATGTTTGAGAAGAGAATATAGAATTCTTATCCTTCATTCTTCACTGTCAAGAAACCACCAAAATCAAGTGACCTAATTTTTTTTGCACTACAACTCAAAACAAAAACAAAAAGAAGATAAGTAAATAAAGGCGCAAGATGGCACAGCAATTTAAAAAAATTTTTTTTAAATTCACTTCAAGTACAATAAAGTACAACTCAAAAAAAGTTTTATGGAGGAACAACGTGGAACAATACATTTTCTTATTGTAACGTGAAATAATGAAACGGTTTTAAACAATAAAATTAGTAATAGCTGTCGTTCCACTAATTTATTGTACCTAAAAATTATAATTTTATATACTTTTCTTATTTGACAATAACCCAAACTAGATACTTTTTTTTTGCTTTTGGCAAGTTTTTTTGGAATTGGCCACACTGTGGGATGGTAGCAGATATAATAAATAAAAAAGTACTACTGGGTAGGGCTAGAATTTTTAAATTTTTTTTTCTCAATCCATAAACTAAATTGCTTATCACATAAAAAAAGCATCTGTGGACCATCAATTGTTTAACGGAGCTCCATTGGCTGGCCTACGGTGACGTCATGCCACCACTTACGCCCACCTTGGTCGCACAAAAGTTACTGGTTCTTTATTAATTGACAGAATACAGGTAAATTTTTCATACGATCTAAAAATTTAGACATTTGTAGCTTAACTTTTCCTTAACACATAGGAACTAATGTTATAACTTTTTTCAAAAATTTGAGCTCCCCTTTTAATCACATTAGGAAAAGGTCACTTTTTAAAAATGAAAATGTCAACCGTTTGCAAAATGCTTACTACATTTTGATCTAAAAATTTTACTGTTATTTCAAGACCATGATACTAACAACGTATTTAAATTACAGTACTCTAGAGTTATCAAAATACAAGTTATAAAATAATCAATTATTGCAAAAAAGAGAGTTTTTTGCAATTTGCAAGCAATTCGCTGGTCCAATTTTGTTTACCCAGAGCTTATTATCTTTGTTTTTTCATCGAACGCATTTGTTATCCACAACTTTAATTTGTAAAAGATATATTTTCTGCTGTAAATGCAAAAAACTGGTTTTTAAAATGTTTACAATTTTTGGAATTTTCGCTGACATTATAATGCTCTTAAAAGTATCTCAATCTATTTGTATTACAAAGATCTTTCAGAAAAAATTTTGTTTGTATCTATAGAAATCATAAGGACCAAAAACGCTTACTCAACCCGTCTATTAGGAAAAATACAGTAAGCATGCCATATAAAATTATATGTTAAATTTCAAATTAAATGTAGCACCAGTACTTAGCAGTGCAGAAAGAAAGAAAATACATAAGCATCAGTAGATCTCGTAAAAGTGGCTCCAGGACCCAGTGAAATTGGAAAACGTACTTTCACTCAAGTTTTCAACCCCATAACCTTGTTACTTTATAGACTAAAATTTTATGATCTTGTTACCCTAAAGCCATTAATAATAAAACCCCATAAATTCTAAAGCATTCAATACAACAACACGGTAATAACGAACCTTACAATTCTTTAGACAGTCATATATGCATTTTATCTAATTTATATCATTGCAGGCTCTGACGTTACAAGATTATGCGGTTAGCTACTTTTGTATTTACTAGGATATGTTTTGAAAGATTTTGGATAACAAGGTTATCGGGCCTGTAAATCTGAGGTTACTATGTTTTTGAAATTGGAAGCTTGGGTTAAAGTTTACTTTTCAAGTTCTTGGATATCTAGAGCCGCTTTTTAAAAACCTTCCTTAAGCAACTACCCTGCTCATATTTATACAAAAGAGAGAGAGAGATAAAGAGAGAGAGAGAGAGAGAGACCGAGTAAGCGAAATAAACATCAGCATACGTTCATTTGTAAATACATATTAATATATTTAGAATCAACATGGTAGCACAACGGTAAAATTACAGTTTTGCCAATTACTGGAGTTTAGCAACGTTTTGTACGGTTAGTACTAGCATGGATAACCGTTTAAGGTGTACCGTTTAGCCTGTGCTGTAAATTTTTAGGGTTGGTTAACTGTTTCTCTTAGCACTTTATCAGCGTTATCAGGAAGTGTGCAGGAGTTAGTCTTAGAGCTCATGAGTAAGTTGTAGTGTCCCTACAAGAAACAATTAAAATAAATGTTCGCGTTGCTTTTTTGGGAAAAAAGGCTCCATAAGTTGTGTGGAGAAACTAGGCGGTTTTCGATGGCTTCGGATATTTTTTGATTAAGTTTAAAAATATTGGTAATAAGCTTAAGGTACCCCATTTTTCGTAGGGCAGGGAGGTTGTGCGAAAATTCCTGCCCTTACAACTATATAATATAGACAGAAAAAAAGTATACATATTTGCATGTAAATATATACCAGTGGAGGTTTGTCGACCGACCCAAGTTTTAAATATCAGTTAAAGGCCTTATTATTTCTGTTTGCCTTTGAAAGTTGAAAAAACTCAAAAATCGTGCACTTTTATTTACAAAAAAAATTTTACAATTACAAGACATATCAAGTAAAAATTTCAATTTTCCCACACCAACAAAAATTGGTGTAAAAGAAACAGTAATTACAGTCCATTAAAAAAAAAAAAAAAATTTCTTATTGGTAGCCCAGGAGGTTCAAAAAAAGCCGTTTCTTGATAAAACGTGAATTCATCATTTTATTTATCGTAAAAAAAAGTATCGTTTATAGCATGAACTGGTATAGCATTAACATTACTTCAAAAAAAGAGGGCTACCAGCAAGGTCCACGGTTTGAATATTCTATAAGATTATTCATTGTTTCTTTTTTTTACAACAATAATATAATGTCATGCTTCTATACATATTTAATAAATTAATTTGAAAATGTATTGAAAAATTGAGAGAGACAAAGAGCTAGTTTGGTGTAGCACTATCTCAAAGGTGGTGTAAAAATGTGTTAACAAACTATATAGATACAATAATTAGTGGTGAAAAATGTCTAAAGAAAGCTAGAACAAATATGAGAACATTGCTTAGACTATGCAACATATAAATTATAATTTTCTAGGTAGGCTTTAAGGTAAGAGGCAAAAGGTTTAACTTGAAATCTAATACTCTTCCTCAAAATTAGAGTTGAGTAATTTATATAACTACTTTAGCTTTAGTCCTAAATTATGAGTCACTTAATTTCATATGTCAAGAAGTAACATATACTGCGTGTAAATATTTTTATGAAAAGAAACGGAACTGTCAAAACAAAAGTTTAATTAGGAAGTTTTGTTGAAATTCATGATATTTTTGTTGCAATTAAACATAAAATTTCAATTACACTCATAATATTAGAAGCAATTTGAGTAATTTATATTTTAAACTTTTTTCTAGTGATAATAAGAGTGGGAATTATGACTTATTACAACATAATAATGTCAGAATTAGGAAATATTCAAAGCAAATTGTGTAAAAAAATTATAATAATTTAAAAAAAGGTGTAAGATAATGTAATCATAACAATTGATAATAACGAATTTAAAATTTTGAGTGTCATGAATGGTAAAATAAAATAAAAAAAAAAAAAATATTTTGGAGAAAAATTAGTCGTTATGTAGAACACATACAAATAAAAATGGTATTCATAAAGAACAAAAAAATCAAAGAAACAAGCTGTTATAGCGATCATTCTTCTACAAAAGGAAAGTCATCATTTATATTTGATTTATAGTGAAAAGTATTATCAAAATTGCTTACACGAGATTTAGGTGTCATGTAAAAAACCTGACCTAGAACTTTCAAATTATGGATAGCTTTTATCTTCTCTCATTATATTTGCACTAAATAATGCGAAAGAGAAAACATCATTATAATATTAACGGAAATATCTAAAATAATTGTAATTTTAACAGTTCCTTTAATTTATTACTACACAGACTTTAAACAGGTAAAAATATTCTTCCACGCTTACAACAATTAAGTTTGTGTCATTCAGAGTTATTTACCAAAATTTTGCACATTAAAATTCAGTACGTATTTATTATACAACACTACTGTTATGACTCAGTAACAATAACTTGGGTACGTCGGAAAAGAGTTGGAAATATTTGAACAATAGGTTCACTTAACATAGTGTCTCCTAAAAAGTTGGAGCGTTTGATATTAAAACAAATTTTAAATTCACATTATTTTTAACGAAGCATAGAACGTTACGCTGCCATGCTTATTGAGAAATTTTTTTTAAAAGTAGACAACGTATGACAAGATTCTTACAAGATCACAAGATAAAAAGCCGAATATGATACGTTACTATTGCATTACACAAGATATAAATTCAAACAGTAGGTCAACGTTAGTTTGGCGTATACCACTCCATACATATCACTCGATAAATCCTCCTACCACAACGCCGAGTCAATGGTTTAAAAGAAAAGTATACTATTAGTCTAAGCAAATAAGGCAAATAAAGTACATTATTGACATCAGTAATTTTCAGATAAAACAAGAAGAAACTGTTCATGATTTTCACGAGAGAATCTCTTAACTCGTGAATCAAGGCGATAGAGCAGCCAAAATGGCGGGCACTTCCAAAAACATTTCTGTACACCAACAGCCTGATTCCAAGTTATACTTGAAAATGGTTGGCCGTGAAGCATTTAGGCGAAGCCTATCCAATGGATTCAAGGCCAACATGATGCCAAACGTTACAAAAACGTTTCTCGGTGCTTTACAGGTAGCTTTTGAAGCTTAAGAATTCGAAAAAATTTTATACCCCAATCCTCACACTACCATGAACCATCACACTGAGAGAGAATTGGGGGAGCCTCTCTACCTACTGGAGATGACTTGTCACTAAAAGCGGTAGCTCTGCTTCCATTGCAGCAGGACTGCCTTCCTGCTGGACTGGAGGCTATTTTCTCCCAGTCAGGAGCGCTGAGCCACTGGCCCAAGCAACAGAGCCACCACAGTGGAAGCTACTTTCTTTTAATAGGTTAGGAAAGTTGTCCCTTGACACTTTCGAGCAGCTGCTCACCTAGATTGGGAAAGCAGCTGTACTAGGTAGGAGAGAGGCGCCACTAGAGCTATGGTGGCGCGTCTCTTCTGTATTCAAAGGAGCAGCCTCACCAATTACCTTTTAGTGCAGGATTGACACATGTACTTTGCTAAACAGTTAGACCCTGCAACAAAACCAAATCTATCAGCACACCCACAGGGCAGACAAGAACAATTTTCACATTTTCAACCTAATCAAACCAATACACATTATGTTGAATTTGACTGTCCCAACACATACAATTGCAGTAATATATCTTACTATTACAATTATAATGATACACAAAATTTTCCAACTACGTTTTATTCAGACGAAAAAATAGTATCACACTCTGCTCTATAATATCAAAATAACGACTCCACTGATCAATATGTAAAATTGTTGCAAAAATCGAGTGAAACGCAAACTGTTAACCTTTGAACGACTCATGGAAAAGTCTTCGAAACCTTGGCCTTACACATCCAATACAACACCAAATTAATTATTAGCCTATTTGGATTGTCCCTTTCACACAAGCTTACTGAAATGTATATTTAGTAGTTTGTCTAATTCTCTAATGGGAAATTACCTCTGTACTTGCAAGAACGTTCAGACATCACGAGAATCACGAAATGATACTAGCTTTTGCTCAAGTTCAAATTCTTTCAGTAATCAACAAAATTTCAGAGCAAATTTTCCTAAACCAAGCCATCCTTCAAACAGGAACGGTGCTCGTCACCTACATGCAGCTGCGAGCCAAGACCTGAACCAGCGTCCACTGACAAACCAATTTGTGCCATTGCCCGAGTGTCCGTTTGATCATAGATATAGGAGCTGACGTCAATGCTATAAAAATATTTTTATCACTACCAAATGTTAGTATAAATACTAATACAGAAATTGCTCTTATTGAATTAACTTATTAAAATATCGTAACGTTAAACATATTTGATAAAAATCGCGTTTTTCACGTCTTCTCACAAGAAATACCCTTTAGTGAGACAAAAAAATTATAAAACTTATTTACAGCTGAAGAACAGACCAGGCTTTCTTATGACATTGGAGCTTTGATACTTAGAAGAAATCTTATAAGTCCTACTGTATTTGTAGGAAGAATTGCAACAATAAGTGGCAAATAACGTGGACTTTAATTGCTTGATGCAACGACAGAATATTCAAGTAAAGAAAATAATTTTCACGAATTTGTGAATAATATTAGCATGAATGATGAGAACTCAAAATTTCTGACAACTTCTTAGCAGTTTAAACCTACAGGAGTAACCTTTGGTCACAATCGTGTATACAATATTTCGGCCAGAATAAGAGTTCCTATAGCAATTCCTGTGAAGCAAACCAACAGCCACGGGTAAGCACACCTGTACTTAATAAAAACTACTTCCGGTATATTCATAGGTTAAGCAGCAGTTACTTACAATAAGGACCCCTGTTTCACGATAGCTGTCAACACTAGAGACGAGCCAGTAGAAATCGAGATATCTCCGTGAAATCTCGTACCTTTTGTTTTAAATGATCCAGAAAATCTTTTTGACTCAGATTTTCGTAATGTTGTTCCCAACACAACAGCAGAGGAAATAGTTAAACATATGACGGAAAAACTTTGCCAGCATCATCTTGATAAGAAAAGTTATAAACAACTTAGCCAAATAGTAAAAAAAGTATTCCCATTTATTTTATTTTAAAGTTGATGCTGCTCCAAGTACATCAAACACTTTAGCCAAATAGTAAAGAAGTATTCCCATCTATTTTATTTTAAAGGTGATGCTGCTCCACGTACATCGTATATACGACATAATATACTGACAACTGACAATAAACCTGTTTTTACTAAACAATTTAGATATTCTCCTGCTCTGCTAAAGAAAGTTAGAGATCAGATCGATGAATTATTACAAGAAGGAACCATTAGCTACTCTTCCAGCCCATACAACAGCCCACTATGGATTGTCCATAGAAGACCCGGATCCTATGGAGAAAAGAGAGATCGTCTTGTAATAAATTACAGAAAATTAAACGCTTAGGCTTTCCCTGATACTTACTCATTGCCAAATATTACAGAGATATTAGAGCAAACTGGCGAGTCAAAAATTTTTTTAGTATTTGATCTAGCTAACGGATTTCATCAAATTGAAATATCTCCAGAAGATCACCATAAAACAGCTCTTAGTACACCATATGAACATTACGAGTATACAGGTATGCTATTTGGATTATGCAATGCACCAGCTACATTCCAAAGACTCATGGATTCTGTATTATTAGGATTGCAAGGCACAAAACTATTTATATTTTTAGATGATATTATAATATGTGCTAAAACTTTAGAAGAATATGAAATAAAAGTGAAAAAATCATTTAATAGACTATCAGATGCTGGTTTTAAATTACAGCTAGATAAATGCAGATTTTCAATTCCTGAAGTGACATATTAGGACAGAAAATAGGTGGTTATGAAGTAAAACCCGATTTCAAGAAACTCAAAGCAATTAAAAATTCCCCAACACTAACAAATTGTACGAAAATCTTAGAGTTTTTAGGACTCACAGGATATTATAAACAATTTATTAAAGATTATGTTGAAATTGCAGAACCTTTAACTCTATTATTACGGAAAAGTCAAAAATTTGACTGGACTAAAACTAAGGAAAAGAGCATTGAAAAATTAAAATCAGCCCTGTGCTTGCATGTGTCGATCTCGATAAACCATTAACTCTAATTACCAACGCATCCAACTTAGCTCTTGGTATTGTTTTAACTCAAGGAGAACTAGAAGATGACCATCCTGTAGCCTACATGTCTTGTACTCTTGATAAATTCGAAAGAAATTACTATACTACTGAAAAAGAGTGTTTAGCAGTAATAACCACACTGAGAGAGCCCTAGCGCGTAATCCATCCTTAAGGTGGCACGGTTAAGCTGCTGCATGTTTGGAACGCACGGGACACCAGACTATCGCGTCAGCTGCACCACTAGACTGGCTTGAGCGTTGAGCTGTTAGGCTAGCGCAAGTACTGCATCAAACAGTGTACCACACGTTAAGCATCAGAATAAAATCGTATCTGTATTTATTCGTCGATCAAAATGCGATAAGTTTTAACGAATTATGACTCAGAAAGCCACTAGAGTAAAACTTAATATTAAGAACCAATTTCATTATATATAATACTATATAGTAAATCTAATGCGAAAATTCGGACGCATGCTGCATCGGACGCTTAAATAAATATGCAAAAAAATGAGTTAATGAGAAATAGCACTTCACAGAAAAACTTTAATTGATTAAATATGGTTATGTTTCTAATTTTAATTTTGACTTTAATAATCGATTCGATCACAAATAAAATGCGTTAAAATTTCTAATTCTAATGACCTAATTTTATTACTTATTATCTATTAAATATATTTATTTACAGTACGTCTTAAAATATAGCTAATACACAGTTTTAATTTAAAAATTAACAATTTGTACCGCGTTATAATAAAATGTTTACCATCTTTTTTTACTGAGGTAGCTGATGGCATAAACGGAATATCATTTCGACGAATTGTTCTGTCGTTTGGACGGTGACGCTAAACTTGATATGCATTAACGCTTGCATCAAATGTAATTTCGACATAAGATTCAAAGTAAAACTCAACACATTTTTCGATTCTTCTTTTTTTTGTTAAGGAATTTTCTTCTGGTTCCATTACTTTTTTCATCTTGCACAACCACCCCAATTCTATTTCGATCTCTTTTAAATTAATAACATAGTATTCGCCAGTCATAAAATAAACTCCATCGATAGTTACAGAAGTGTAATGCTCTTTGGATGATGATGATGAATCATCGGGTCCCCAGATTATACTGTTTTCTTTTGACAAAATGTCTATTGAATTACACATTTGTAAAACTTGTTTCGTTGCGATTGTTTTTAACAAGTTTACTCGTGAACTGCTCGCTAAAGAATTTTTTTTTATGTCTCTATGTCGCGATTCGTATCTCATAGCCATAAAATGTGCGCATGAACCAAATTCTAGTAAAATGTTTGCATAGTGGATTAAAAAATGAAACTTAGGTTTCAACGGTCGGATAAGTTTAACATACAGCTCATTGAGATTTTTAACTAGCTCTTAGCTTTTTTTATTTTATCTACAGTTAAATACGGGCATATAAGTATCGCTGTAATTTTTCCTAAAATCAAATACATTTTCCATAATTCTTGAACTTTTTCATTTTTAGGTGGAATTAAGTGCCCAATCATAACTCCTAGATATCTAATAAGACTCCACATTTCAGAGGCAGACAATTTCATGTTTAACTTTTCTTTATTTCTATTTTTGGCAATTTGAGGCAGTTTGTTTGAATAATTCGAGGAGTATGAAAAATCTTTAATTAGGTTATTTAATTTTTCTAAGGTAAATATTTTTTCAACATATATAAAGTTGTACAAAACGCCTCTAATAACATATACGGCAATCCCTTCTAGGAGATCGTGCATTACGTCAAGTCTATTTATAGGTGCAAGTATGAAAGTTGCTTACATTATTAAAAAAACATTGTTCTTTAATACCTGTCTCTATACTATTAGACTTTTTGACATCGTTCTCATAGTTAGTAATATTTCTTAACTTGGTATCATTTTCTACGTACATTTCTGAGCATTTCGTTGATAAAACACTGCAAATCCGACAGTACACATGAGCTCTAAATGACTCTACGAAGCCACATATACTATAAATACCGAGATTATTACCAGCTAAGAGAACAAGTTGGAATTTGATTTTTTTACGGTCAACTGTTATAAAAATTCCCTGGCTTTGAAGAAAGTTTAATTCATGTACCAAATTATTAAAAACTTGCTCATTCGTTGAATTTTTTTTATCTTCTACTCTAATTATCATATAAAAAAGTATCGAATGATATCGAGAGGCTAAGTTGCGTGGAAGACATGCAATAGAAGCGTAGACTACCCCAAATTTATTAACTCCAGCATGTCTTCCTAATGGGCTACCAACCTCTATCTCATCGTAATAAATATATAAAGGAAGTAGATTCTCAACTGTAGCATTTCCAAAATCATGCAACTACTATTTTTCTTGTGTTACGTTTGATATTTTTTTTTTTTTCCGTTGATAAGGTTTCCATGTAATGTTTAATTTTAGCAAATAAATCAGGTATCTCTAAAAATAGTTTTAGCGAATGTGCCAATGGTACGTACATAATATTCAAGTCTTTTGCGACAAATTTACTTCCGTTTTCACATTCAACTTCTTCAAAAGTTTTACCAATCGTGTGCTGTATTGGTGATATATACTTACTATTAAGAGCATTAAATCGATCCGATTCGGATAAAACGTTATTTTATACATCACCGTGGGTTCTAAGTGTTTCGTCAATCATTGTTATCATTTTTTCTTTATTATTGCATAATTGTATGATTTGAATAATGTCATTACGTAACGATGGCAAGAGAAAATTTCTTAAAAACTTGCATAGAAAACTAATAATAGTATCGACAATTTTTCGGGGGAAACTTGGCTCAGCGTACAAACGCAAAATGAAGCTTAGCACAAAATTTTTAATAATATTAGCATTCATTGTTCCACGTTTCTTACAGTTAGCAAACAATACAGTCAATATAATTTGTTTCTTTAACATGCAAGAAAAATGTTAAAATACTTAATTACAGTTTTGTACACAAGTGCATACAAAATTAGCTTATCAAACTATAGCTACTAAATTTTTTCTAGTTTTTCTTTGACTGCAGTTACACTTGAGTATTCTTTAACAACAAACGCTGGAGATATATTTGCACCTAAGTGATATACATGTAACTGAATAAATGACCACACAAATTCTACTATACGCGACCATGAATGCAACGCTGGGCATGCTTTAAAACAATCATCTACAGCCTCTAAAATACTCTCGTATTTATGTTTTCGATTACCTATTACTAAAAATGTCCTTTGTAGTTTGCTGTAAGACCCAGCAAATATTAAAAAAGGGTGATGAGGCAGATCTAAATCAGTCAACTGCTTTAAGAAGTTTGTTTGGCACGAGTCAACTTCTGCAATGTTCTAATAAAAAAAAGTATGTTATTGTTTTAACTTGTTGACAATGATTTTCAAAAATTATTTTAATTACTTACTGCCATATGATAAATAAAGTGAGTAGATATTTCTTGCTTTGAAAACGTAATGGTGCCTCTTTCCTTGTGCTTTAATGTTTTTGTTACGTTAAAGAGGAAAGGTAGCACAAAAAAAGCTATATACAGTACTGTCAATTTCTGCCAATTAATATGTAATTAATTCGAATAAGTCAGTCTGTAACACGCTTTATAAGCAAATCAGTTTAAACATTATACCTTTTGTCTAAGTTTCTTTATTTCTAGCAACAAAATCTTTTACAGCAGCAGCTCTTGACGTTTTGGCATGTTTAACAATAGCTTCGGCCAAACATGACCATTCAGAGACAAAAACAGAATTAATATTGGTGCCTACACTTTCTGGTATCTGTTTATTATTCACAAGGTCTGTAATGATCTTGTTGAAATCTAACTGAAGCTGAAACAGGAATAAATGATTGACCAAAAATTATTTTTAATGAGTTGAAGATGAGTAAAATAATACTAACTAGTGATATAGCTGAAGGATCATTAAGGCATTTGAATGTGTTTAAATAAGAGTAAGTCTTAATGACTTTTTTTTTTTTAACAGTTTGTATTAAAATTTGGAGTTGTTCCTTAAATTAATTTTCTCAAGTCGTTGAAACAAGACTCACATTAAATGTACTTCTATCATCAGACATTAAACAATCCAACGTAGAATTGATAACAACTAAAATATTATCAAAAAAGTGGTTAGGTATAAATGAGGATGCAAAACTGTTAAGAAAAAAGTTAACCTTAGTTCACACGCAAAATTTTTGCCAAAAAATTCAGTTTGGACTTTGTCTTACCCAAAGATATATCTTATGTACTATTATTGCTTATTCTGGTATTTTTTTCTGGTATCATTCCAGCATAGCTCAAATCTTGACGTTTACGCTTGTAGGCATGGTACAGCTTTCCAGAGGCTGGTACTCCATTTCCCAAAGCATCTTCGTGATACCCATTATACCATTCGTTAACGTCAATAGTGGGAAAGAGTTCTTTGATATCAAGGACTATCTTTTGAAATCGTTTTTGTCAACTCTATAGAAAAAAATTTGTTATGCAGATTGCTGTAACTAAAATACACTTAGTGTAATGTGCATCCACGGAAAAAGAGTTAAAACTGTATTTCGCATGCTAAGTTTAAGCCTAAATATTTTTAATAATTATATCTAGATACAATATCGACGAGTTGAAAAATGACGGCTAGTATCCACGTTTTTACATGAAACTTTGGAGTAAAAGTACAATAACCATCCACTGTGTAATTATGCACTATATTGGGGCACACTTACTTGTAGTCCTGAGTATTTTCGGACAATAGTTTTTTCGTTATAAAATCTTTCAATAATTTTTTATTTACTACCCTTTTCCTTTTAAATAAACCTAATATAATACATCCATTCAAATCATTTTCTAATTCATGATATAAGGCAGTTTTTTTAAATATAAAGTCATCTGCAAGTTAAAAAAAAAAAAAAACATTTATGAAACATTATGTGCAAGTGTAGCATATAAACTACATTAGGCTATTATACTATGTTTGGGTGAATCAGTTTTCATTAAAAAACAACCTTGCAAACTAACGTCAACTGTTTGCTATGCAGCTCTTCATTATTTTCCACTCTCAATATTTTGTTGACCTTTTCAGTGTCTTCATTAGTATACATAATTTCTAATTGTTCAATTTCTACTTGGTTTACCGATAGTGTGCGACTATCATAATTTTCTGCACTTACAGATTCTTGTTCGTATGCGATGTTTTTATTTACTATGCACTAAGCAGTTTTAGTTGAATTTTCGTTAGTTAAGGGTGACGAATTTTTTTTATCATTAGCCTGGTCAATTACGAGTCTTGAAGCCTGCTCTATATTGACTAACATAAGTTGAAGCATCGTTGTGCACTCTAAAGCAAAAAACATGTCTTCCGCCAAGTTATCTGGGTTGGAACAAATAAAAAAATAAAAAAATAGTGTTACCCAACATTTTACTCTAAAAACAAAAGTTAAACTGTCCTAATACTGTATTGCATTAATACTCATTACATAAACATCGAATTTTTTTTTTATGTAGAATAACAATTAGAATAGATGTCATTAACGTGGTACATATCGAACAGAAAATAAACATGTCCACTAAAATTCAATGTAACTTTTTTCCCAGGACTCTAGAGTAAATCAAATATAGTGAAAAGTTTTTCAAAACTTAGTGGTAAGTACAAAGATAAACTAACCTGCAGGTGAGATTGCTAAGGAATAAATTTAGTTGTTAGCACTTATTACAAAACTATCATCAAAGCATATTCCCAAACTAGTCTGACAGCCCATCCCCAAACTAGTCTCAAAGCACATCCTAAAACTTGTTACAAGGCACATCCCAAAACTGATCTTAAAGCACATCTCAAAACTCGTCTTAAAACTGATCTCATAACTGTTGTCAAAACTAATATAAAAACTGGTCTAACATTGAAGTTTTTTTTAAATCCCTGTCCTGAGCAATCTGTAAACCCTCATAGTGATCAAATTTAAGCCTTCGTTCAAAGGTGTCAGCAGCTACAGTCAGTATGGATGTGATATTTTGCAGACAAGTCGATAAAACGTTTAAAAGTGCTTCATTAACTTGTGGTTATCAGACAAGGAGTTACAGTGGATTTTTAATACTGTCAACATCTTTTTTCAAGACCACACAAAACCTCAGAAGTCACCGTACAAGAAAGTATAGAGCTTTTACATGTGTGTACTCATCTAGACCTTTGCATGGCACCAAACTGGATGCAGCAACTGTTTATTTAGCTTTATTGGTCACATATCATTGTTGTTATATTGTAAAGATGTATTAAAACTGCTTTGTTTAAAATAAAGCTCAATAAACAGTTGCTGCATCGAGTTTGGTGCCATGCAAAGTTCTAGATAAGTACACACATGTGGAAGCTCAATACTTGCTTGTACGGTGACTTGTGAGGTTGTGTATGGTCTTGAATAAGATGTTAACAGTATCAAAAATCTATAATAACTCCTTGTCTGATTACAACAAGTCAATGAAGCACTTTTAAACGTTTTATCGACTTGTCTGCAAAATATTACATCCATACTGACTGTAGCTGCTGACACCTTTCAGCAAAGGCTTGAATTTGGTCCCTATGAGAGTTTACAGATTGCTCAGGACAGGGATTTTGAAAAAATTTCAATGTAAGACCAGTTTTTATATGAGTTTGAACAACAGTTATGAGGTCAGTTTTAAGACCAATTTTGAGATGTGCTTTGAGACCAGTTTTGGGATATGCTTTGAGACTAGTTTGGGGATGGGCTTTGAGACCAGTTTTGGGATGGACTTTCAGACTAGTTTTGGCATGTGCTTTGAGACCAGTTTGAGGATGTGCTTTGAGACCAGTTTGGGGATGGGCTTTCAGACCAGTTTGGGGATGTGCTTTGATACCAGTTTTGTTATAAGTGCTAACAACTAAATTTGTTCCTCATCAATCTCACCTGCAGGAAAGTTTATCTTTATACTTACCACTAAGTTTTGAAAAACTTTTCACTACATTTGGTTTACTCCAGTGTACTTGAAAAAAAGTTACACCGAATGTCAGAGTTTTAATACTTATTTTTAGTAGACACCTGCTTTATAACATCTAGACACAAATCGTTTTAGAAAGAACTTTGTTTCATTTTCCATTTTGGAAAACTTGTTCATTTTAATCAAAAATTTGAATTAAAATATTTTTTTTAAATACTACCACTTTTATCATGAAAAAACAAATATTCCAGCATACGGTGACTGATAACAAAAATAAAATTTTCTCTTTATTATTGTAGCCAGTATACTGTTCAAACAAACTTTTCACTGTATCTCAAATCCCCTGTCAACCCGGCAGTACATACTAAACAATTTATGAATATAGTTAATATAGGCGGAAGTTGTTAATTTTTTTAAATTAAACTTATTTCCGCTATTTTACTTAAATAAAGGCAAAAGAAGAATATCACTTATATAATATTAATATAAATGTACTGTCTAATAAAAATAAGGTTATGAGAGTTAAAAAAAGGTCATTTACCATGACACCACTTCATGAAGTCATCGGAATATGCTGTATATCTTTGAAAGAAGCGATTCATCCTTCAATTAACGTACATCCGCAATAAATACTGAAGCATTATACGTTACATGAAATAGTAATAAAAAGAGTAAGTATTTATATACGGGTTGCTGTACCATATACCAAGTGCTGTACCGTATGTTGGACTGGCTGACGGACAATAGACACATTTGGTAGCTGCACTATGTAAAGTACGTAATGACGATCCACACTGGACGCTCAGTTAGCCCAAGTGGTGCAGTTGATACGCTACTGATATAGTCAAGGGCTGCTTGGTTAATTCGCGCAATGGCTGTACTTGTGGAGCAGCAGACGAGAGAATTCTTTCTCAGTGCACCATAGAACGTTTTGAACACTATTAATATGGACAAAAATTTACAGTTTATGAAGATCATGATCCTTTAACATGGATTGAATCAATAGAAAAACCCCATGAGTTGCCTAAATCGATGAAGAGTGAATCTCCACGGTTACAACTACACCTATAAATACAAATCTGGACATTTTAATTTAAATTCTCATGCTCTATTGCGTAACTCCGTAGATTCTCATGAAACAAATATTGTAAAAGATTACATGGACTTCAAGGGGGGGTGTAAAAGACTTAGAAAAATGTCCACATCCAGAAGTAATAGAAGCAGTAGTTGCCCCAACAGCTCAAGCTTGACAGTGAGTCTAGTAATCGTAAAACCTTACGTTCTGATGACACAGAAATTTTAGATGCATCGAAAGATGAAGAAAACCAGCCAGCACTGATACCCCAAAGAGAAAAATCTCTTCTTTCTGGCCTCTTGAACACTACACCAGATTTATCATCAATTTTAACCTTAATCGGAAATGAGTCATATCAAGAAGTTATTACTGAAGCCAGTTACTTAGAAGAAGTTTCAAGCCCATTAGCACAGTCATCAACTGCGGGGACTTCAAAAAATAACAAAATCAAAACTGCACCTCAAAAATCAGTAGTATTTATGTTTGGCTCTGACTTATCAAGTACATCAGAAGATTAAATGATTGTTTAAATAAAACAAAATCTGAAGCTGCAATCTACTGCTCGCAGATCTACGCAGGAAGATGCTTTTTAAAGCAGTTCCAATGAAAATAATGATAAACAATATCCTTTATTTAATAGTTTGCAAAATACAAATTTTTCTGAACCATATTTATATTAGAAATATTACATGCCGCCAGAACTGATAAACACAATAAGAACAACAGAAAAGAGCGAGCTAGAGTCAACCGAATCAAATGTTTAAAACTTAAAAAGTTTATCTCATAATACACGAGACCATTCCAATGACTTTGAAAATTCTATAGAAGAAAGAACCTTTTCAATAAGATCAGAATTACCTATAAAATGCTCCAAAGTTGCATCTACAGTAATAGAAGACGGCTTTGATATTGTATGGAAAGGGCTTAATGTTTCTACTATTGAACAAGGAGAAAGCGAAGAAGCCAGAGAGAAAGAAGAAAGGCATGGTAGTAAACCCAATACACCTTCTCGTTCAAGTGCTAAGCAGCGAGAAACATTCATAACACAACGTCACGCCTCAAAACAGAGAAACCTAATACCGTCTACTTGTCCTAGAGCCACATTCAAAATATTAGAACAGCAATGGGATGCTGAACGCAATGACCAAGTCACTCGTAAAAAAAACTATAATTAAACCTTTCATAAAAACTGAAATGGATCACCTCGAAGTATGAGGCACACGACAATGTTCAACATATGCAAAAGACAACATTGCAACCTTTATTTTGGTCGATCTTGTACTTAAATCTACTAACAATAAATTGATATTAGATTTAAACAACCATATGTCAAAACACGAATTGAATGAGACACAATCTTAAGTAGGTGACGTAATAACAACCATTTATAAAAATAAATCAATATTCTGCTTGGTTGTTAAAGAAAGAGAAAAAGATGAAATATTACTTCAAGATTTTTACTCGCGTTAAGCGGGCTTAGCAAAAGCAACAGAAAACAAAAATATAGTAACATTAAGAATATCCAGAAAGAGTGATAAAACCGACAGTTTGTCCAGAAGAATATTGCCCAAAGTTATTTTCTTTAATTAGGAATTCTGTCATGTAAACATCAAAGTAACTATATGTTTGGGTGAATGTGCTTATTTATCAGACGAAATGTGACAGCAAAAATCAATAGAATGCCACAACAGTCTTTTTGGTGGACATAGAGGCATCAATAAAACTTATAGTAGAATACGAAAATTGTATTACAGGGAAGTTATAAGAAAAGGTATTAAAAATTTTGTATGAAGATGCAAAACTTGCCAAGAACAAAAACTAACACGGATAGAGACAAAAAATCGTATATTAATAACTGATACTCCAGCTGAAGTTTTTAAAAATCAGAGATTAGTAGAGAGATTGCTGACTGCAATGCTACGGCGCGAGTTCACTTTTGGCTACTGTTTCGAGCGCCCCGTCGCGGCCAAGCGGTCGAACCAGGCACACATATTTTTTTTTTTATTTGAGAAGCATGGGGGGGGGGTATACCCAGTGTGTGCCTACGAATTCGTGTGGAAATGGGCGTGTAGGCACATACTTTGGAGATTCACGCTGAGTGTGCGCTTGCCGAGTTGCGTGGAAATGGGCATGTAGGCACATATTATGAAGACGCATGGAAGGGGGAAGTGGTGTGACGTATGACAATATATAGTGAGCCTGTAAAGAGGAGAGAAGTGTGCTTCTCCGCTTCTGACTGTTACTACGTATAAGTATATATGTATAATGCAGCTGAGCGGAGCGAATGTGTGCGATGAGCGAGGCGATCAGTGTATTTTTATGCTAGTATCGTATTCTAGTTCACCGATACGCTTCAACCTGATATTATAAATATGGATGCTTTTTTCCTTTTCAGATTTTTATGTTAACACGTCGTAATAATAATTATTAACTGTAGCCTAAGCTTTGGAGGTTCTCCATGAACATATGCCACTTCTAAACTTCGGTGGGCATATTGCATCAGTAGCCAAGGTAGCTAATGCTCCCGTTTCGACGTTCGTTATATTTTGGTCCTCGATTCAATTCCTGGCTTTTTATTTTTTATTTTTTTTTATTTTTTTTTTTCCTGCAATTCAACAGATTTTTGTTGCATTATTATTAAATTTTTTTTTTATACTCTTTCAATAATTATTAATATAACATGCCTCATGCTACTTCATAAAAGGTAAGTACAAAGACAATTTTACCTAGGTATTTTCATTAAGCAGTCATAAAATATTCAGCCATACCTTTAGTTTCCGTCAGCCAAATGTAATGATCCAGTGCGTAAGCTTTTCACTATTTTAATTACTCTAGAGAGATTAAACAATTTAAATTTTCTGTAAATTAACATTCCTTTTGATATCGGTCAATGATTTATAAGGCTTATGAAACATTACATTTATTATAGTTCATTGCAAGATCTCGAAACGGTCGAAATGAGAATTCAAGACAACGCAAAATTAAGTTGTATGAAAATAATGGCTCTCAAAACATTAATAGATAAAATATTAAGTGATTGCAAAATGCGTGCTGTATCAGCCATTCCCTTCCGCAAAATTTTTTTGACTATGTAACTATGACCTTATAACAAAGTGGCAGTTGTTGTCGTTTTTCAGAAATTTGGTACAGTAGTGCATTAAAAAACTTGATGAGAATAATTAAGCAATATTTTGTGACTCTTGTTTGTACACTAGCTCTTTCTTTCTTTATCTCCTAATATTGTGATCAATAAATTAAAAGTGATAATGTGAGGCCAAGTTATGATAGTCATACGGAGCACTCTTTGTACAAAAGTTATATGCTTTATTTATTTACTTATTTATAGAATTTGTGGGCCCAATACCAATCAAATAAAAGTGTGTTGCTAAGTGCAGCACATAAACAAATGTACAGCAGCGTAGTATAATAGTTATGTCATAAAAATAACTAAGTTGTAAGTTATAAAGAATTTTATGTAATAAAGTAACTTACATAAATGAATAGTGTGTGTACATGCTTAGTAATTGAAAGTTTTATACACTATTGAAATCAAGCGACTGTTAATAATATTATATATTAAAAATTTAATAGTAAACAGTGTTACCTCCGTAGAATGAGCTTTCTAGTTTACAAGAATATAAATGAAGAAGATAATTAATAAAATGAAATATTGTAAACTCAGTACCAGCGAATAAATAATTCAGGAGGCCGGAGAGTGATGTAGGATAAAACGAGCTATTGATTGGATAGTAAGATTTGTCGGAGATTATTTTGAAAATATGTGTATATGATGCTATTTAATCAACAATTTTTGTTTTTTATTTATGTTTAATAAATTTTTTTAAAACTATGACAATTAGCCTTCTTAAGAGATTTGTGGGTCAAAACATGGTTTATGAAAAAAAATAACAACAAGATGTACGTGAGAAAAAAGCCAAGGGCATAAAAAAACTCACTTTAAAAAAATACTAATACAGTAACCTAAATTTAAACTCATTTAAAATATTTACATTATATATACAATAATATACATACATACATATACGTACATGTATACACATTGACTCTTAATTACTTTTTACATTTTTTACATAATGAAAGTTATATTAAAAAATTTTATATAATTTACTATATATACAAGTAATACATGGTGAACGAAAAGAGCACATAGTGATAAAAATTTCTGTAGTAATTTTGACACATTAAAGATCTAAGAATTATAAATCGTTATCTGACAATAGAAAAACAATTTTTTTTTAATTTGTTCTAAGGGCCTGAATCTTTGATCAGTCCATATTATCAAGACATGTCTGTATATTCAACCGTAATGGGCTTGTTTCTAGCATCAGGTGGCGCTTCTGTGCTTTTGTAAGATTTTTATAGGAGTATATCTATATATTGCAGGAAATCCAATGGAAATCCATTCAATATATAGGTATACTCCTGTGGAAATCTTACTTGGGCACACTAACACCACCTGATTCCAGAAACAAGCCCAGTATCGAGACTAATTTTCTTCTAATCAATCATTACAACTTTAAAGTATACAAGTAATTCGTTTATAAACTAAATCTTATATAAATTTATGTATTCAAGTAAATCACAGAATAATTGAAGACGTTATTTGTTTCTTGATAAAAAAAGGAATAAAAGCTCTAATTAATCAAGGAATAAAAGCTCTAATTTATGTTTCTTTGAATACTACATAAGTTACCGAATACAACGATTAAAGTATGAGAAATTTTTATGGTTCATTAAACGGGTTACTAAGGGTTTTGATATATTAATGATTTAAAAAAATTTGCGCTCACAAACTACAACATCTTGAATACTAATATTATTGTAACTCAAACGGTCGTAATAGAGACAGACTCGATAATAGGACTATCTACCCCTATTAATATACATTAAATACATCTAAAAATAGCCTAATGCCGAAGGAACATCACCAGGGATATATTTAACGCTGAACATTTAAATAACTTCCGAAAAAATAATAATTTCAACGTTTTTTACAATAAGCATTTTACGGCTGTTAGTTTTTAAGTGTTTTTTTGCCTCTGCTTTCCGTTTTTGATTGTTCTCCCGAGTAGTTTTGAAAACTTCCACTCTCAAAAAAATTTTTAAGGCTTCTACTCGATGTTCATAACACGCATTATTCTTATCAAACCACTGAGGAAAGTGCTCGTTAGTTATTTTTTCCACTACATCTGTCAAAAAAGTAATTAGTTTTCTTCGAAGCCAAAGACTTTTATAATGTTTTCGAAAACCTTGCAATTGACAAGAAATGATTTTAGAAAAAAATTCAGTGGGTCTCGACAAATACGCTATTTCTGAAAGTGTTTCATCAGTATGCTTATATTCTCTACATTTTGTATAAAACTCGTCATCAGTAACTTGTTGCTCAGAACTTTTTATAAATATATCCTTACAATTAGAACATTTACTTTTTTTTAAAGCACTTTTGGCTGTATATCTGCTTAAGTAAGTAATGGCGTTTTTTTCATACAAGCCTTTGGTATCAAAGTCTACTATTCCTTCTGAAACTATAGGCGAAAATGTTTCCATCATATCAGCTGCTTGCAAAAGTTCTTCCATTTCTTGCATTTCTGCTACTTCTAATTCATCAGGTAAATTATTTGCAACAGCTGCCAATGAATCTACAGTTTCATTACCTAAGTCATTCCTATTCGAATTTACCAAGGAATGAGTTTCTAATATTTTGACGTTACCTTGTTGACGAGTATCTATAAAATTAGTAGAAAGAATATGCCTAAAAGTAAGGCGATACGTACGGCAAGTTGGATTTGGATTAAAACCACCCGTTCCTTGGCATCTCGAATTAGTATGTTCTACGCTATCTTGGTTACAAAGACCAGTCGCTAATTCGAAGTCCAGATCGTTTAATTCTTTTTTTATATCATCAAACAGCTGCAACAAACAGTTGGCAGTCAAGGACAAACCAATAAAACAAGGCGGCCTACTCACTCGCTCTGATTTTCCGCGTGAACTCGCACGAATTGTGTGTGTTCTCTATTGTCTAGACCATTCAACAAAATTAATCAAACATTCTTCAATCTCTGGGTTACGACGTGACAGCGGTCGCTTTTGCTGTTCAACATTGCGCAATCTATAGGAATTACAGGCATCAATCACTACATCCATTTTTTTTACGAAGTCAGCTGATTGCTCCCACGTATCAGACACCAATTCATTCACATCGCCTTTTCTGGCAGCTTCGCCAGCAGTTCTTATCGCTGCAGCCATTCGCCTACTTAACAGTTAAAAAGCTAAACTCACTTTCATACAGTCAAAGTTATTTGGGTTGAAATGAGTGTCACTTAAAAATGCTAATAAATTCGAGGTATCGTTTGAATTGTCTATTTCATAAGTTGTAACTAAGTCATTATAAGACATTATAACTTTGTCTTGTATGAAAATATATTTATGTGCTCTTAACTGATACAACAAACGTTTGATGAGATGCGGCCAATCAAAAGCAGCAAAAATTTTCTTGCCCTCATGTTCAAAAAAAGGTTCATCAATACTAACTTTCAATAACTTATTATAAAGTGTTTGGTTATTTGGACCTTGGTCACAAACAATGATTTTAACAACTGCTCCTATTTTGAATAAGGCTGTCAATATTTCACGCAAAAGTACTAGCAATTGTTCAGCACTAGCACCATTTTCATTGAATCCGAAACATAAAAGTTGGTGCCAGGGATTTTTGGCATTAATGCTATCTAAACAAAACAATAGGGCATGTTTAGCAACGTTTGAATTTCTAAAACTACCACCTAAATCTTCAAGACCCTCAATTTCGTCGTATTTTGCAGAATATTCTTCCATACTTTTGATACTTATCTCATCAAATTTTAATGCACACATCCGTTCATTTACTGGTAACTTACTCAACTTTTGCTCAATTTTACTCAAAACATTTGCATTTAAACCGGGCTTAACATCTAATTGGGCTATCCAACTTCTTACGGTGGATTCTCCAGCTAACCTAATGCCTAATTTTACCAACTGGTTGTAACATCAGCTGAATGATAGTACATGATTTTGCATGAATTTTGTTCTTCAAGTGTGAACTTTTGTCTATTCTTCGGCTTAAATTGCATTACTATCAAAGTTTTCTGTGATTCACTGAAATCTGCGTCTTTAATCAAATCGTTTACATCTTTAGCTTGTTTTACTTTTTCTACACATACGCGCCGTTTTAGTCGAAAGTTTTGATCTTTAACATTTTTTTGAATTTTTTTTTAAGACTTGACTTTTTCTTCCAATAATTTTATCCGACGCTCTAGAGATCGCGTATACTGCTCACACTTGACTGAACAAAATTTTCGGTTCAAAACATCTTTTTTTTGTAACTCATTTTTATTTCGCTCAGACGCAGGGTTTTTCTGAGGTACAACTAAATTGGGCATGCCATCATTCATACTTTTACTGACATCCACCATTTCATAATTCAAATAAACCTTTTTTGATTCGCTTTCATCAATATTAAAGAATATATCTTTTCCAGAAGGGTACAATGAATCATTCAAATGTTTCGTTACACTAAACGATTCATTGTTTTCAAGAACATTGTAATGCGCTTTATTACTTTTTTCGGTAATAGTTTTAACCAATACGCTATCGTTACCTGTGATTTCTTGTTGTCCTCCAACATCAATTTCCATTGGTTGATCTGGCCCATTGGCTTCGATTGGTTGTTCTTGATGTTGACTTTCTTGTACTTCTTTATTTGCTGTGGAACCCGATATTCGTGGAATAATCCGAGGTTCTGCCGATTGCCAATTAATTGGAACAGCGGTGGCACGCAAGCGAATTTTTCCTTGGATCTTTTGTACGAAATCATCCGTTGAAAAGTGATTTGCACACAACCCTGCAGATCGTAATGAAGATGCCGCCCAACTTAAAAGATTGTTGTTACCTAAGCATGCAAACAATATTTTGTGTTATTTTCGTACAGAAAAAAAATAGAATGTGTTTAACTGCTGTCAACTTATTATCAAAAAGTGTTCTCAAAATTTACTTTTTTAGTTTTGCATCCAAGATAATAAATTTGAAACAAAGATTTCTTTTCATTTCAATGAGTCATTTTACAGATAGTTATATAAGCAATGAATTGGCTCGAAAAAATTGACAATGCACTAAATGTCCTTTAATATTGTTAAAATATTTTTTAATTTTTTAATTTTGTGATTGTGGTTTTACAAAATAAATAAATTGAACTATTATAAACATGTAAATCCAAATTTTTAATTAAAAATTTTTTTTTTAATCAAAAATTTTTTTTGGATTAAAAAATTTCTCCATAGGATCAAGAAAAACTTTTGATACCATTTTCGCGGCAAAACATTAATTATCTAATTTTAACCCGAAACATGGAAGTTTTTAACAAACAATTGTTCTATAATAGTTACAGGGACAAGAAAATTTTTCACTTCGACCTCATATTCGTATTCAGCAACCCGAAAAACCATCAAGTAACAAGTCTCAACTGTCTACGTAACAAATTTCCATAAAAGTCCAAGAGATGACGTTGATACTGGGACCATTTTTGCGGCTAAATTTCAAGTTTACAAAATTTTTCACCACGTCGCCTTTTTAGGGTGCCTACAGAGGGTTTAAACTACTCTAGTTTTTAAAATTTTTATTTGCCAGAATAGGTTAAGGATAAGGAATATTACTAAAGGTTTTGGGAATTAACACAATGCAAAAGGTCCCATTCAAATCAGTTGTGTTATCCCATTTTTCAACCCTTTCCGGCTTATTTACTGGAATATATGCATAATTTTTAGTTGCATATTCGTTCTAGATTTTTAGCTATACAATCTAAAACTCTGAACATGGGCGTTTCTGCCTCAAGCGATTGGCGTTAAATCGTTCTAAAAGACCTGTCCCTTCGTATTTCGTAGGATATTTTGAATTTTATTTATTGTTTATACAGTAAAAAATAATGTATATAATTTTCAGTTGGGTCTTAGTTATATATTTTTAGCTATAAAAAGTCCCTAGTACTTACCCCTGCTTGTTAAAATTAAACAATAAAGTAATTGAAATTAATATTTTTGTGCAAAATTTAGAAGGTCCAAAAAAAATTGTGGCTTGTTTTTATTTTCCGGAGTGGGAAAAATTAGTCGTATAGTGGCGATCAGAATTTTTTTTAAAAATGTTTTCTCAAACGCATTCGCATTTAAATAATATATCTATACATAATTGGTAATGTCAAACGTTGTCATGGATAACATAACCTATTAATGTATCTTGCTGCATCCACAGTAATTGGGTCACAGTAATTTGATGTGCCGCAATAATTGGTTCGCTATAGTAGGAAACAGTCCACAGTAATAGGAGTCATACATTTTTTTTAAACAAGTACATTTACAACAAATAGCTGTAGATTTAGTTGAAAAAAAATTATATTCCTGTTAAATATGTCCATTAGTATTGGACAAAATTTATAGCAGTCGTTTTTTTTTGTTACACAATTTTATTTGATAACCTAAAGTCATGAGTAGATTTGAGCCGGCAGTAATTGGGTACTTTACCCCGGTAAGTGGATTAACACTTACCTGTGTTTTAAATCCAGGCGATGTGGCGATCCTTTTGATTTATGGCATCTGGGAATCTGTAGAGCTTTTCACCGGAAAGCTTCGATTTTGTGCAGCCCCTGTATTGACAAAAGTCGTACGGTCTTGTTGCCATTTTTATTTAATCGCTGAAAAAACATCGTAGCCCGGGTATCACACAACCGTTATATAGCAAAAAGCAAACTTATCAATGACGAGAAAGTGAAAATTCTTACCAAAATCACTTTGTTTACATAGTCATTGCACTTACAACATTATACACAATCACTTTAATCACGTGTATAAAAAATCTGCAACAGGCAGCTGTTACAACAGCAAATCTAAGCTCGTCAATGTAACCTTCGACCAAAAAAACCTCTGTTTATATTGTTGCACTTTATTCAGTCACGCACTTGTTCGCACACTAAGTGTCATATGCAACACGTGTACACATGAGAAATACAGATCAAACAAATATTTAATCAGAACAATGTTTAACCTCGGTATTTGTCGTGCTAACGGTTGATGTGTGTATGCACAACATAAACAATAAAAAAGTACGTTAGCTGCAGACTGTCACATCAACGCTTGATTGCAGCTCACGGCGCGGTGCAGGCGGTAGGCCGTTGAGCTATAAGACATATGACAGTCACCCGGCTTAACGCGGGAATCAGTCTAGAAGGTACGGGACGATCTTTAAATAATTTGCATGGAAACTAAAGGTATGGCTGAATATTTTATGACTGCTTAATGAAAATACCTAGGTAAAATTGTCTTTGTACTTACCTTTTATAAAGTAGCATAAGACATGTTATATTAATAATTATTGAAAGAGTATAAAAAAAAAATTTAATAATAATGCAACAAAAATCTGTTGAATTGCAGGAAAGAAAAAAAAATAAAAAAAAATAAAAAATAAAAAAAATAAAAAGCCAGGAATTGAATCGAGGACCAAAATATAACGAACGTCGAAACGGGAGCATTAGCTACCTCGGCTACCGATGCAATATGCCCACCGAAGTTTAGAAGTGGCATATGTTCATGGAGAACCTCCAAAGCTTAGGCTACAGTTAATAATTATTATTACGACGTGTTAACATAAAAATCTGAAAAGGAAAAAAGCATCCTAATTTATAATATCAGGTTGAAGCGTATCGGTGAACTAGAATACGGTACTAGCATAAAAATACACTGATCGCCTCGCTCATCGCACACATTCGCTCCGCTCAGCTGCATTATACATATATACTTTTACGTAGTAACAGTCAGAAGCGGAGAAGCACACTTCTCTCCTCTTTACAGGCTCACTATATATTGTCATACGTCACACCACTTCCCCCTTCCATGCGTCTTCATAATGTGTGCCTACATGCCCATTTACACGCAACTTGGCAAGCGCACACCAGTGCTCTCGCCTGCGGCAGAAAACCGAAGACGTGACCGCCACAGTACCGCCACCCGAACTGACGCTCTGCGGCCAGAGTTAATGCGCGCTAAGCGGCAAATTCAAATGTGCTAAAACCAACTAACTAAATCCCAAGCTTGTTAACCTAATAACTCAGTACCCAAAACCTCTTAAACCAAATAACCCTATACTTCAAATAAATAAAACCTAACAATATTTTAAATACACGCTCAACTTATAACTGTTTACATAAATCATACTCATCAGATTGCAAAATCTTTGAAATAAAGATCCAAACGACTTGCAACACATAAATATAATGAGAAAAAACTACTAAATAACCCAGGGAGCTTGATATCTAATTTATTTAATGATAAAAATATAACATATAACTACAGCGCATTCCCCATATGACCCAAGGTACTTACTGGCCAGTTTATTTACAAATTAAAAATAAATTAACAGCCCAAGCGCCTATCACCAGATGACCCGGGGCGCTTACTGGCCCTTTTGTTTAATAATAAACTGAGCGCCTATCACGAGGTGACTCAGGGCGCTTACTGGCCAGTTTTTTAACAAATTAAATATAAATTAATAGCCCAAGCGCCTATCACCAGATAACCTTGGGTGCTTACTGGCCAGTTTTTCAACAAATTAAATATAAATGAAGAGCCCAAGTGGCTATCACCAGATAACCCGGGGCGCTTACTGGCCCTTTTGTTTAATAATAAACTGAGCGCCTATCACTAGGTGACTCAGGGCGCTTACTGGCTAGTTTTTTAACAAATTAAATATAAAATAATAGCCCAAGGGCCTAATACCAGATAACCCGGGGTGCTTACTGGCCAATTTATTAACCAATTAAATATAAATTAACAGCCCAAGTGCCGATCACCAGATCACCTGAGTAGCTTTTACTGGCCCAATTTGGCTTATCATAAACTGAGTGCCTATATCTCCAGATAACCTCAAATACTTGCTTTTTAGCTTACAAATCGTCTGATTAATAATTATCGACACAAGTGCTTGTTAAGAAACGAAAATAATCAAATTTCTGGCTCTGATGGTATGAATAAATTGCTTAAAAATCAACAACAAGCTGTATAACGTCCTTAGTTTCCGGATTAGCATAAGTTCCGTTCTATTTTTTGTTAACTCAAAATTGCTCTTAAATGTTCTTAGTCACATCGGAGTATGCCTTTATAATATTTTATAATTATTATTATTGCAGTAGTTGGCCAATTAGTACGTTAGGTTACTTATACATACCACTAGTTATTTGTTGGTTTTTTTGGTATCATACAATTAAGATACTATTGGGATTATGCCTCTACCACGTGACCTCAGTATATATATGACTAATATAAAGGCGAAATAACACAGGTCTTATGGGAGGAATCTTGTTTTTATTTTTTTTCGCACTTAAAAAGATATTGAGCTTAAAAAGGTTGTTAATTCCATGTTACTGACATAATGAGAGTTACGTAGTTATATTTTCCTTTGGTGAATTCGTTCATGAAGGTTGAAACAGCGTTTTGAACGCATACGGAGTGCCGTTTAACCCTACTTTGAGCTGTTTGTTTACCTCTGAGCATCAGCAGCAGTGGCGCAGCAGCAGCAACAGCTGAAACAAACCACTCAAAGTAGGGTTAAACGGCACTCCGCATACGTTCAAAACGCTGTTTCAACCTTCATGAACGAATTCACCAAAGGAAAAAAAAAACTACGTAACTCTCATTATGTCAGTAACATGGAATTAACAACCTTTTTAAGCTCAATATCTTTTTAAGTGCGAAAAAAAATAAAAACAAGATTCCTCCCATAAGACCTGTGTTATTTCGCCTCTATATTAGTCATATATATACTAAGGTCACGTGGTAGAGGCATAATGCCAATTAAGTGCCAAGTAATTACTTTGCTACACATTAAATGCCGTACTATTGTAGCATTTTTCATTTTATTAACCAGCCCCAGGTTATCTGGTGGTAGGCGCTTGGGCTGTTAATTTATTTTTAATTTGTTAATAAACTGGCCAGTAAGTGCCTTGGGTCATATGGGGGAATGCGCTGTAGTTATATGTTATATTTTTATCATTAAATAAATTAGATATCAAGCTCCCTGGGTTATTTAGTAGTTTTTTCTCATTATATTTATGTGTTGCAAGTCGTTTGGATCTTTATTTTAAAGCTTTTGCAATCTGATGAGTATGATTTATGTATACAATTATAAGTTGAGCGTGTATTTAAAATATTGTTAGGTTGTATTTATCTGAAGTATAGGGTTATTTGGCTTAAAAGGTTTTGGGTACTGAGTTATTAGGTTAAAAAGCTTGGGATTTAGTTAGTTGGTTTTAGCACATTTGAATTTGCCGCTTAGCGCGCATTAACTCTGGCCGCAGGGCGTCAGTTCAGGTGGCGGTACTGTGACGGTCACGTCTTCGGTTTTCTGCCGCAGGTGAGAGCACTGGCGCACACTCAGCATGAATCTCTAAAGTATGTGCCTACACGCCCATTTCCACACGAATCCGTAGGCACACACTGGGTGTACCCCCCCCCCATGCTTCTCAAATAAAAAAAAAATATGTGTGCCTGGTTTGACCGCTTGGCCGCAACGGGGCGCTCGAAACAGTGGCCAAAAGTGAACTCGCGCCGTAGCATTGCAGTCAGCAATCTCTCTACTAATCTCTGTTAAAAATATAGCTATCGATACTGTAGGACCGTTACCAACAGTGTCTGGAAATAAACATACATTAACCATACAAAGTTTAAAGTCAAAATACTGCGTAGCAGTAGCTACACCCAACATCTGAGCTATCACAGTCACAGTCGCTCTTGCGAGTCACTTTATGTGGTTGTATAAAGTGCCTCAAATAGTGATCAGCGATAATGCGAAGAGTTTTTGGAATAGTATACTAACAAATTTGGCCCAAATTTTTAGTTTTAATCTTAAAACCACTCCACCTAACCGTCTCAACTCAACAGTTCATTAGAACGTAGACTTGCCATGCTTGCAAGCTTTTCAAGAACAAAAGCAACAACTAAACAGGACTGGAACAAAATTTAACCTTTTGCTATACTTGAAAACAATACATCACTGCACATAGCTACCAGGTCTAGACCTCAGAAATTAGAAGTGAGTATGAAGACTTATGCAATAAGTGAACCTTGGAGAGGAAAATTAGATAAATATGACAATAGAATTTTAGAAATCACCAATATAAATAAATATAATATCAACATAACACTTAAAGTAGACAATGAAAAAATTATTATCAAACTTGTAGATCAAGTAATGCGGTGTTACGAATAAGACTTCCCCAACATGGCTTACCCCAATTCAAGTACGCATAAGACATACAAATCTGAATTCCTTTTTTTTTAATACTTGCAATTCACTACTCGTACATGAAGAGTTATTTTCGTACAGTTTTTTTTTTGTAATCAACAGCCAAGTTTTGCCAGAGCAATTAACTGATATTTGTTACTTCATGGTGATCTCCGTTATAATTTTATGTTTGTTAATAAGTACATTGTATATGACTAATTAAAACTAAAGTCAATGAAAAGTTTAAATCATAATAATTTAGTAAGGAAATAGCTTAAGTAGTTTAAGTGTACATAAATAAATTTCAATTCATTGGTTTCAAAAAATGAGATTTTTTTTGCAATCATTAAATGTTGTAAATATTTGAGATTCATTACCAATCATATCCAAATTGTAAGTCACTATTCGAAAAAAAAGCAAAAAAAAAAAGTTTTTTTATCAAATGAAATTTCACAAAACTTTTTTTACAATTTTTTGTACACTACTTGTTAAAAGTGTACTCTTTGATTGTATTACATACAACTTGTAAACATAAAGCAAACTTTATGCACGTGCGAAACCCTCCAACAAAAGATTTCACGTTTTAAAGATATATTTCCAACCACTGACTTTCAATAATGTTAAGTTTAACACTAGTGCAGTGTAAATTTGTGAAGAAAACCTACAGTAAAAATAATGGCTTATAGTTTGGAAAAAGCTTTTCAAACGTGTAAAACATAAATAATAATAAGCCTCATAACGTTATAACACAATTTTACGCAGGATTACTAACGATTTAATAAAAGCGTGATAACAACACTGCAGTACCTCCTCTAACTTCATTTCAATGGAGCATCTTGGATCCCACAGGAATGTCACACAAAATATCAACGCCATTAAGAAACTTTGTGAAATGCAAAGCATTCACACTTACTGCATAACACTACCAATTAAAACTGCAAAAGTAAAGTAATCGACACCTCTCTAATGATTTCAATCAACGTGCCAAGCGATGAATTCGTCACAGTTTGCTCTAGATATATGTTAACCTTATCATATACTCTGGTAACAGTATAAGCGCAGCACTATATCATGTAATGCCTTAAGCAAAGAGAAGAAAAAAAAAAGTTGATGAACAACTTCAAATCACCTTACTCATGAACCACGATACAATAAAGCGCAAACATCATTTCTACTGAGCTCAGCAAAAAATTGTGACCATTAAGCTGCCAGTTCCAAATTGCAAGCCATTCTACAATCATATCTGTAGCACAACATTATCTACAATAAATTTAATACGAAAGACATGTGATAGCAACACTTTAAGAAATAATAATTTATAATACAAATTGTATGGATTCATATGTAAAACACAATTCGTATGACTTGTTCTTTTGATATAATACGATGTATCACTAAGAATATATACATATATATATATATATACTAGTAAAGTAAGGCTCAACCCCCCTGCGCGCTCCGCGCGCCAACCCCCCTTTTGTTGTTATATAAGTGTAATTTTTTCAAAATAAGGTTTGTATTAATATTTTTTAAAGCCTTAAAAAATAATAAAATTAATTGTAAGTATGAGAATAACATGTTGAAGTATATTTTACAGAATTCAAAAGACTATGGCATTTTTCGAGAATACTCGGAAATAAACTTTCTATGCTAGGAAATAATTACTGGTTTGCTTTTAAGGAAATATCAAGAACAAGCTGCTAATTTCAAATAAAAGTGGTAAGGTTTATATAAACAGAGAGATGTGCCCTTGACTTTTTGTTGGTGAGCTTTATTATTTCTTCTAGTGGCTCCCTTTTCTAAATGAGCTGTCTATCCTGTATGTGTCGAAAGATATTTCTTAGCTCTTATAACTATATATGCCCCCTGCACGCTCTGCGCCCCAACCCCCGTAATTGCAAATTAGATTTACGAAGTATGGAAAAAAACCCGAATTATAATAAATGTTACTTAAAATTAATATATGTATTAAATGCATATTGATCATAATTAATTACAGAAATTTTTAACAATCACTTTATATTTTCCCTGACTAATGCCTAATTTTTATATATTTAAAACGACAACGTATTGAAAGATTAAAAATATCGTCAAAAATTACAAAATTACGATATTGTTAAAATCACAAATTGATTTTGTTTTAACAGTATCGTTAGTTAATTATTTTTTTCTTTTAATCTATTATAACCGAAAAGACAGTGAATTAGACTCTCAAATTGCAACAAAAAAAGAAATTCTTCCTTTTACATCTACAGAGAACTTAAAGTCTAAATTTAAAGTTAGAGATAGATCTGTGTAAGAAAATTATAAATTACTACTACTACTACTTTTTTCTACTATTATTACTACTATTAATACTGTTACAACTACTATTACTACTACTACTATCCTGCTTTTATCATTAATATTTTTTTTTAATGTTATTTTTTGTACTACTTCTGTTATTAGTTCATAAAATATTTTCATCTAAACTCAAAAACATCGAAAAAATAATTTAGAAAGTAAATAATATTTATTTTGTAACAATCTAACATTTTGTCACAGGTTCTTATTCGCATTGCATTTATGTATATGACGATTATAATTGCTCTTGTTTGAAAAACTCTTATTTTATGTAAAACATACGTACACTTTTGAATTATCATGAGAGAATTATCACCAGTTTGAGCAAGATGAACAAAAATTACGTAATGTAGAAGTAATTATTTGGGATAAAGCTTCTATGATACCGAAAAAAGCGTTAGAAATCGTTGATAGGACTTTAAGAGATTTATATAGTAGTAATAAGCCTTTTGGAAATAAAGTAATAATTTTAGGTGGAAACTTTCGTCAAATTCTCCCAGTAGTAAAAAATGGAAGCAAAATTACTATTATTCAAGAAACCATGAAATTCTCCAATTTTTGGCCTTTATTTGATATTTTTTATTTAAAAAATAATATACGTTCTATTTATGAAATGAACATCGTAAGTAAGATAATTGTAACAAAATTTTGTTATGGTCAAATAAAATTATATGTAAAAATTAGACCACTTGTAATAGTTAATATATAAGGCTTTACAAATATATTTACATTATATATGAAGAAGCTGAGGGGAAGCTGGTGGAAAGTGGGGAGGGGAGCTGGTGGGAGCAGGGGGGGAGCTAGCAGAAAAGTAGGATCGCTAATGCTTTGCTGAGTAAAAATGCAAGAAAATGAAAGATTAACTACTTTATTTGGGGGGAGCTGAGGGGGAATGGAGGGGAGGTAGGGGGAGCGGGAGGATTACTCTAAAAATGCAAGAAAATAAAAGAATAACAACCTTATTTGGGGGGAGCTGAGGGGGAGTGGAGGGGAGGTAGGAGGAGCGGGAGGGGAGCAAAACCTCGCTCTAACTCTTACGACTATATAATATAGGAAGATATATATCTTCCTATATTATATAGTTATCTCGTTGGGGAATTCCACACAACCCCCCCCCCCACAACTTAACCACAGCCCCCCATTCACCCCCCACGGCCCCTCACAAAATAAAATAAAAACCTGTCATTTTTTTCCTTACTTTGACATATCGCAGTTTTTTTCAAAACCTTTCAGTGCCCTCCACAGTGCCTTGCACATTTTTTCGTGGCCCCCCCCCCCCACCACATGCCACACTTCTTTTGGAGACCGTGAATCGCATCGTATTGGTCGTATTTCTTGAACCTTGATGTGTATACAGACGTGTACGTGTCGTACATGGATTAGTCTATTATTTTTAATCTGCTTCAATCTTAAATTAATTTAAGACAAAACTGTGTTATCACCACGATTTATCTCATCGTTAAGATTAATTTAAAGTCATAATTGAGTTAGAGTGGGTCATTGCGCAAAGCATCATGATTATAATATATTGAATTATAAAGGTAACTGTTGTATTATATAATTAACTGTGTGAGGCATTTCAAGTAACGTTCCACCATATAAAACCATTTATATAGGGAGTTTTAAGATTATTTAGTCATTCTTGTTTTATTCAGAGTCTTTTAAAAAGAATATAATTTAATATATCATAAAAATAATATGTCATGTATATTTTTGTACCGTTAAAATGTTTTTTTGTAAAGAATGTTAACTAATAAGAACATGTTTTGTTTCTTACAATATATTTTGTTTTCATCTATTTGTCCACACCACCTAGGAGGTAAATAGATGGACTTCACACATACAAATAATTCATAACCATTTTATTTATAAAACTCAATGCGACCAAAAATCAATTTATATCAATTGTATTTCCATTTATTTGTAAGTATAAAGTTCTTGGTGCGTTAAGCTTTTTTTTTGTTAGCATTTATGATAAACTTTATGTAAAATTTTTATGTGTATGTATTATATTATTTTATATTTAAATTAATAATACCAATGAATACAAAAATTTAAATTACATTTAGTTTATCATTAATACAAACCGTGGAAGTTTCGCTTTCAGATAACTTATTTTATGTGTCAACTTATAAAGCCCTATCAAACCACGAAGACTTAGGTCTATTTCTAATCTGTTTTGAATCAATGTTGAAATTGGTACAATTGGTATAACACAATATAGATTTATGGGATGTATTATTAAGTTATAAATTTTGTCCTTACATATAGGAATATTAAAATCATGTTGTTATTATTAGATACATTATAACTTATAATAAAAAACTTCTTTCCAAACTTTATTTTCAATATCTAAAGTGTTTTCTCTATCGATTTAAATGAAAATTCCATTTCTATTTTTGCATAAAGCCACGTATAATTGACCATGAAAAAATAGAGATTTTTTCAAGTATAATCATACATTATCAAAACTTTGACCTTGGGATTTGTTTATTGTCATAGCCAATGCCACAAAAAGTTTCTGGCTCAACAATATTTTCAATTTTTGATTTATTCTTGGATTCAATTTGAATGAAAATCCTTTTTGGATTCTTAGTTCTCGATAAAGCATCGTAGAATTGTTTGTGAGAGTGAATGTTTTTTAATATACAATCCTAAGAAATCAAAACTCTGTCCTCGTGATTTGGTGATAAACGTAGAAAATGCTAATACGAAGGGAGACTTTTTTCTATGTAAGATAAAAGGTAATGGTGATGAAGTACCAGTATTCAATGTTATTCTAAGAATATCAACTCTGCTTCCTATTTTTTTCCCGTTATTATTTCTACTTGTATATTATACTTAAACAATTTTGTTATTTTTAATCTTGTGCCATTACAAAGATCGTTTGATACACTTAAACTTCTTTTTAACATTACTATAGCATTTGTTTTTAATTTTCATTCATGAGGTCTGATATTATTTTGAAATTCTATTGGAAAATTAATATTTATGTTATCATCTGTTTTATTAACTCCTTTGTGAGTTGCGTATTCTGCTGTTGTGAACTCATTCTCAGTCTGCATTGATAATTACACGAGTAATGTTGTTATTTTGTCTACTTAATCTGTTAGTGGGGGGTTGGCGCGCGGAGCACGCAGGGGGGCGTAAGCCCCACTAGTATTTATATATGTATATATACACATACAAATACTGTAAATATTTTGTATTTTAAGTTCTTGAAATGGATTTAATTGTTTTCCCTCTTATGATTGCCAAGGGTGGCATTCAGCTAAGTAAGCGCAGGTGACATCCTATATCATAAACTTAATATTATTACTTAATATTAATACTTCGAAAAACAGAGTTTCGTTTTTAAATTATATAAAGCCAAAGCTCAGAAAATCCCTAAACATCGAGCAGTATACCTGCTTCTGCAATTGCGTGACATATAACTTACTTCTTTTGAAGAAAGCTACCATTGCAAAACTCGAGCTACACGTGCAACCATTAAAAATCCCATAGAGAGCTCATCTTACAATATTAATTTGCAGTGGTACATCCTAGAATGTGAATCATCATTAATTTCAATATTCTTCACTGTGTTTGTCCACAAAAAAATATCATACACAATTTTCACAGGAACTTATACTTAATATAAAATCCGAGAGATCAGCAGTTTTAACCATTAATTACTGCACAATTATTGCACCACAACTGTGTTTGTATCAATCGAGATTGATTAGGTTAAGCTATAATTGTTCTTTTCGATCCCTAGCTTGACACCTTCTTCTTAAATGCAAGAGTGTAAAAACTTCTCGTACACAACAACATTTGCCTTTTCTCTTTTATCAAGTGCTCTAAAGTAACTGTAGAGGTAGGAGAGTTCTGTTGCGTCTTTTAAGTGGATGTAAGACACAGTTCGGTAATTAAGCTACGTGTTAGAGGCGTGCATTTCACGCAAATGTAAGACTAAGTTTGGTGACTGAGCTGTGTGAGAAAAGCTCAAGCAAACTAGAGCACTGTCAACTCGCCTCAAAAGTGAGCTAAGGAGGAACAAAAAAGAAAGTACCGTTGACTCAGATCCCGACGTGAAAAGCAGCAGCCTAATTATTGTCATCACCACAAGTATTCTTGTATAGGATTAGGAACATCCTTCCAGTTCATCTTATAAGATCTTGTGACTGCGTGCGCGCTAGCTGCGGCTAACCAACGATGATAGAAGTAAGTTAAGGTAAGAAAAACTATACATTGTATCAACATTGTAAATGCGAATCTTAAACGTTATAATTTAGACTATTTGTAAAATTAACTATATGTGTCTTTTTCTAAATTTATTAAATCATTACATGAGACAGAAGTTGGTTGTTGATTAAATTTACTTTTTTAATAAAAAAAAATGTTTTAATTACTGAATTATGTGAAACATTTTAAGATCAAACGTTCCAATTAATTGACACATAAATTACTTCGATAAATTAATTTAATGTCAAGAAACATTTACGTAGACAACGTATGACAAAACTTTTACAAGGACGTGAGATAAAAAGACGAATATAATACATTACTATTGCATTACATAAGATATAAATCAAATAGTAGGTCAACGCCAGTTCGGGGTACACTACAACTCCAAGTCAACAATTCAAAAGAAAAGTTTGCTATAAGTAAAAGCAAATAAGGCCGTTGAGCCAACGGCTAGTTTCTGACATACAAAAATTAAATTAATATGCTTGTAGAGCAAATCTACGAGTCTCTTCTTTCACTTATAAAAGTTTGGACGTAACAGATATAACATTTTTAAAATTGTTATTATCAAACATTAGAGAAGGAAGAGTTAAATTACTGCAAGTACCAAAGGAATGGGAAACAACTGATGTTTTGATATTTTTGGTAAAGATATTAAATTTCTAGTAAATAATGTTACACTTACGTCTTACAACAAATATCCTTACTTTTAAAATAGTTAAATTTCAAATCATGTAGAAGGAAAAAAGAGAACATATTACAGCAAGGATCATGCTACTTATGTAGGTGATAATAAAACTGATAAAAATTTTTTATATTAATTTCCAATCAAATTTTGAAACAAAATTTGCACGTTAAGAATAATCTTAGTAATTAAAGGTCATTTCTACATAAACTTGAACTAGTAAATTAGAATAATTGTTATGTTGATATGGAATGATCCAATTAATAAGCTGATTGAGAATTAGAAGTAAAGCACTGCATACCACTACCTTAAAAATGGTGTGGAAATGTATTAACAAATTTTATAGATAAAATTATTTCTAAGGAAGTGGTGAAATAACAGTGGGGGGTGGGGCGAAGGTTAGGCTGAACAAAAACTAAATCTAATGGAAATAGGGGGGGTGGAGGAGGGCTTAATAAAAATTTATCCCAATAAAAGTTAGGAAAAAACCAATAGAATTTTAGCTTATTCAGAGGGGGTGCCGTAGGGATATTCACAATATGTTTTATCTGAATTTGACGGATGGATAGCTTTTATAATATAATTCGTATAAACTTGAAATGTAAGAAGGAGCGAGGTACAGCAAAAGAGACCCGCCAATAGTGGTTCTGGCGATAGCAGAGAACATCCAACTGGCCTCGAAATTATTCGTGTAGTTGAAGGAAACACTGAAGGTAACCGCACGAAGGATTAGGGAACTCCGAGGCAGCAGTAACAACATTCAGTAATAGATGTAAGTTATTTATCAGTAATAAAATTAACGTTGAACGTTGTTAAAGTGACCTGATTAAATTGTATTCAAAAGAAAAAATTGTTATTTATTTGCTTTAATAAAGAAATACAGTAATTTATACTACCCATATTATTTAAATAAAGATTATTATTCAATTAAGAAAAACAAAGAAAGCTCATGAGCTGAATCCTAAAAGACCCACGAATGACACTTAAATAAAATAGGTAAGACCATACTCTCAACAAGTCTGGTGATAACACTCCAATGTTAAATTGTACTTTCAACTCTTAATGATTTTTTTATAATATTTAAGTGTTTGAAAAATTTTGTAATTTGACTATGCTAGTCCTTGGTACGTTTTCTGCTACTTTAGATTGAGAAAAAGTGACGATTTAGTAAAATATAACGGAGGTATAGTTATTTTTTACAGCCCTTAACGTCTGATAACATTATCCAGTTCTGTCTGAAATTATTATTGCTTTTGAATGAGAGAGTCTTTATTTTGGGAGAATTTTGGACACAGCAATAATTCAACTCATAAAACTCAAATTTATAATTGGTAGCGTTTATATACATGAGTTAACAAATGGTCAATTCAAATGATTTTTTGATCTTTTACGAATGCTAGAGCAACTTTTTTTTCAATTTGTATAAAATGATCAGTAAATTATCTGTAAAGATTACAACTGCTCTCAAATTAATTAGCAAGACTTCTGATACCTGTAAGTTTAGAAGAGTCTAATTGTAATATTTACAATATGTTGGAAGCAAATTATAAGAAACTGGGTTTATATTGATTTTTGACACTATATTGCTAATTTATTATTATTTTTACTTATTAAAATCAGATTAACAGCAGAATGATGCATCTTGTTTCTTTTCCTGTGCAAAATTAAGTAAAAAAAATGTCCTCTTTCATTAAATTCCTCTTGTCTATATGTTACTTTCATAGTAGCACTTTACTGTGGCGTTCATCTGATAGATTAAGTGATCACTAATGAAAAGTCTAATAAGTCCAGCAGCTGTTACGAAAGAGATATTTAATATTACTTAATACTGAATGATGTTTATCTAAATAACTTTTTTTTCTGCAAAGTTAGTCAAATAGGCTATATTCTGCCAACTAAGCTAACACTATATTTTTTAAAGGAACTATTTTACACCATTTACTATAAGGTTGTACAAGTTATCTTCACTAACTCAATGCAGCAGTTCAGAAAAAGAAAAAAAGAAAATGACACTACACAATCAAAACCGTATTACAATGTAAGAAGTAAACATTTTTGTAATAAGTACTTTTAATTGACATTTACTGACTAGTATTTTGTGCTTACCGTTGTAAACCAGATAAAAAACTCAAGTTGAATCTATCGATGAAGTATAGCTAGCTGCCTCCATATACCAATACAATGTCCTGTGAGTCTTGAAATTGATTTCCAAAGGGACATTTTTTTGTAATACGTAATAGAACTCGTAGATTATGAAAAAAAGAGCTTTATCAAACACCCTTAAGTTTATTTCATAAGTATTTTGTAGAATATACAAGATAGGATAACAATAAAAATACTATTGTGCAGAGAAAATAATTTTCCTTCTCCTAGACTTTTTCTTTCATTCAAAACAGCTGAAAATTTTCAAATAAAAACTAATATAGTTATTTTTTTCTGATGTCAGGGGAGTGAGTCAGAGAGCACATTGACAAGCGTAGCTGTATGTGCCAACGATGATTGTCTATAAATTACATATGATTAATTTGATACGAATTTGTATAAGTATGGATTTACATAATGATGTGTACCTGATCGTCTACATACTCTCTATCTCTCACTGTTATGTCATTAGACAAAAATATATTTGTTAACTTTTATCTCAAAATGTTGTGCTAGTCTAAACAAAAACAAAATATCTAATTGACAAAAAATTTTTCACTTCATACACTAAGTGCATGAAGATGGAGGGGAAGGCTGGCGCTGATAGTAGATTTAACATTGTGTCTTAAAGACTGTGAGGGTAAATTTGTCAATGATGGCCACTTGAACTATTTTCTTCCATAAAATTTAACATAGGCTTTGGGGAAAAAATAAGGACAGCATCGGTTGTGCATCTGACCAGCACCTGTGAGTAAGTTATAGGGATTTTCAGTTATTTTCTGGTTCCCCGTTGGGTGTTGCTAGGGAAATAGGATTCTGGAAATTCTGGATTACTCGAGCTTGTGCTGTTGCACGATCGGGCGATGCGTGGTGGGGGAAGGGGGTGGCTGCTGGGCCATTGTATGGTAGGAAGTTTGTCCTATTTGCAAGATTGAGCAGTAGGTGATAGTGGGATGAGAATTATTATATTCATGCTATCAGGCAGTGATGTTAAGGAGCCTTGTGCTCTAGCGTTCAAGTGCTGGTAGCTTTAACGTTGAGTGATGTCGTGATGTAAAGATGACCTTCTTCCTTTGCTACTGCGAATCAAGCCCTGACGTCATGGTGGCTTCTAATCTGAGAGTTGCTAGAGCTAAAAAGCTCTACGTACAGCGAGAGAGAGATGATGTAGCATGAACGAGAATTTCGTACTAGCAGATGATTTATTTTTCTTTTATTGGTTAGGAACCTTATCTACCAGTGTAATAATTTTTTCTTGAAAGTGGACGTATCGAGTTATTTGTTTCTAAAAGCAGTTCGCGTATCCTTTTTAAGTGACCAACGTTACTTTATTTATTTTGTCTCAGTGAGTTGCCAAATTATGCAGCCAGCTAATAAACTTAACTTTAAGATTATAAAGATATTATATATACATATATGGGTCTTAAAAATAATAAAAATTTCAATCCAATACAATTATTTGTAGTATCTTCAAAAAATACAATTCATTTTTATGCTCCCACAATGACTTATAATGGTTTTTGAAAAAAAATTTCGTATCTTTATTTCTTTGGGATGAAAGCGAGTATTTTAAGGATGATAATTGTTTTTCACTTTAGTTAAAATGCTTTAATGTGCTTTCCTATAGAAGGTTTACGTCTTCTTATATTCTCTGTACTAAGGCTCAAGTTATTTGGTTTGCTAAAATACGAACTCTTTTTTTCATGTTAATTACTACGTTTTCACAGGATAACTAAAGCTACATGGAAATTTTTACCAGCTTATGAGATGGCATTAATTTCTTTATACTACTACACTGCAAGATGTGCTTTGATTTTTGTTATCTCATATTTTATGCTTTCTTCTTCTTCTTTGCCTACACACGATCAGCGTTTTTAGCATTAAAATTAGTGTTAGTTTTAGAGTAACTAATAATACTAGCAGTATTAGATCTGTTAATAGTATCCTAACCAGGAAATATTTAAGAACTTCTTCGTACAACTATTAAGTGCAGCTGAAAACTATTCCGTGTTTATCACAGTAAACCTCACAATGGATTCCAAATAAATGGCTGTATTATTTTCATAAAACTTACTACAGCTAATACTTATTTTACTAAATTATTAGAGCTAACAACGTATAGCTAAAGGAAGAAATTCAATCACTAACGTAAATTTCTTATGAGTGGATGATTTTTGTTCCTCTTTTTATTTACGCGTCTCGTATACCAGTGTAATATTTATTTCTTCTTGAGAGCAGGTGTATCCAGTTTTTGAAGACAAAGTGTATACTCTTTCATTATGAAAAGTAAATCACGTATTCTTTTTAACTGACGAACGCTGGCTTGTTCATTTTAACTTGCTATGAAGTCCAGCGAGTCTTTCTTAGCTGCACATGTGCACATACGTACATCAGTTGTAGCTCATGACTTTTTTTTTATAATTTGAGTGTGTAATACACCAGCGTGAAACTTTTTAATGTAAAACATCTATAGGCACGCGTGAGAATGATGAGTAAATGTAAATGATGCGTGGTGACCGTAACGAAGAAGCATTACAAAAAATATATACAGATATACATTGCATACATAGTACGCTGTACAGGAGAAGTGTGCAAATAAGAGAGTATAAAGAATCGAAGAACACGGCCGGGGGATTTCCCATCCCCTGTCTTACTGTTCGTGCACGCAGCAGATATTGCTACAGATTATAAAAGTATATTGCCTACACGTACACAAATACACGCGTAGTCAGACACACACACACGTAGTCAGGCAAAGAAAGTGCACGTGTCAAGTGGCTGGAGATATTTTATCATTGCTCCCAAACCTCTGTATCTAATACAATATTAGTATATCTAAAACGTACTTAGCTTCGCCGTTAGTTATTGTTTTTTCTCTTTCCCATTGTTTATATGTTAATGAACAAAAAATTATAGGAATATAATTTGCTTTTTCCTAATCTATAATGTTCACTGATCAGGATAGATTTTTATAAATAAACTGTATTTTAAATGTAAGAATATAAAATGAAGATACGTATTTAAGATCGGTGCATGAAGTGAGAAGGCTTGAAGGAGAAATTCACATACATTTATAAAAAATTATTTTATTTTATAAACAGATATGCATCAGATGAACGTTAAGTAAAGAATATCGTTTTGTCGTGATTGCACTATTGAAACTCACTTTTTGGAAGCCATAGAATTCTTCACAGCACAAGAAACTAAATCAAGTTTGTAATTCCTGCATTTAATATTATTCGTACTTATGTTTATAAAAGATAAAAATTATTTAATACTAATTATGTATCCATGTAAAATAACTTAATACACACATGTAAAGTAAAGTAGGCATATTTTATTACGAGACATGTATTTATTAAATAGCACATAGTGCAACTATCTTACTTCTTAGTCATTTAACATAAACACCGTCATGTTTCTTAAAAATTTTTTTAAAAGATGTGTCAAGGGCCACGTAAGAAACTTTTTCCGAGTACTAACGAGAATTATGGTAATTAAACTCTTAATTAACTCTAAACTATAAATTTTTATATTTCTTTTCTTAGACAAGAGCTGTACTCAAAAGTATAGGGGCTTGAAGACAAAATATGATGGTGTGGAATTTTTTTAGGGGCATAATAGTAACCTCTTTGAAAAGAAATTTGTAGTGCATCGTCTCAAAGTCTTGAACATTAACTACGTACTTCGTTATCCTAATATTATAGGGATTCATAGTCAACTAACCCCTCTACTGATTTTTGATGTCTTTATATGCAACCACTAGTCATTGCTAGTTATCACTCGTATAACTTTCACAAAGGCATATTAGTATAAATAAGAAATTCAAGTCACGTGCCATATATTTAAAAAGTTAATGCTTTCATACTTTATATAATCTGAAACACGTTCGACAATATTTTTTTTTTCTAAATCAATTTTTCTCAAAACAAAAACTAATGTTACGTACGATATGCAGGGCATAACACATTGACTTTCCCTGCTCACAGTGAGGCTACTTCAGCAAGAGGGCACTGACGGTAGGGGAACAAGGTAATGTATGGCCCAGGAAGCTTCAAATTACGGCCCACAGTGGGGTATTTTTTTTTTTTTTTTTTTTCAAAATCAAATATCTGAAGAACGGATTAAGATAAAATGATAATTTTTGTTGGAGCATACTTGTAAGTTGATGTGGAATACGAGAAAAACATTTATGAGAGAATTTTTTTTTTCTAACCTCCAATTTTTACAAAAAAACACGATTTTTTTCAGAAAAACGTATAAAACTGTTTCAAATTCAACCAACTTCTCACTTCAGTCTGCATAAGGCTGTTTGATATGAGACCATAGGATGTAAGTGGCTATATTATCTAAATATGACTATCTTTAGATGTTCAACATTACTAATTATCAATTTTTAAAAACACATTTATGGACTAACTTGAAATGTTTATATTTGTTATGAGCTACATAATGGACGAAGTTCCAGCCATTTCCAAAATGTAAATTTAAAAAGTTTTTCAGACATTATTATAATTTAGATGGTAATTGAAAATTTTTTTTTACAACAGAATTATTAGTAACTATTTGTTTTGATAGTTCCTCCTGGCATGTTAATCCACATCAACATTATGAGAACAAACACAATATTAGCTATGATCCACATCGATCGTTATTTGTTTCTCATTGTACAGTTATAAAGTTGGAAAGTTCAGTCGACAGCAGAGAATATTGGATTAATCCAACTCCTGCAAGCATATGCTTTTGAAGACCTATAAGAATATCGTTTGAGGAAGAAGATTCTACGTTTATCAATCAAGAGATTAAGAGCCTTCGGGATTAGATACAAAATCTTACAAAACATAAATTTAGAATGTCTAATGATAAGATGATAAATGTGAAATTCAACGTTAAACAGACAATGTTTGGCGGAAAAGCCCATGATTTTATAGTTAGTAATAACTCTAGTCAACGTTGTCCAATGTGCTGAATGACAACTCGCGAATTTAGTAACATGAAGAATAATTTCACTCCAAAGGAGGAAAACCTTTCAAATGGAATAGGTTCGCTTCATTGTGAAATAAAATGTTTTGAATATTGCACAAAACTTGCTAACAGAATTCCAGTTAAACAATGGGATGTAATAGCTAATGTTAAAGGTGTTTGATGTGAATTGCTATATAGTCTAAGGTAGTAGTGGGGCAATTTACATAGTCTCTAAATTGAATCAATAAAATTTTACTGATTCACCAATGAACATAAGTCACTGGTGATTAAGTAAAACTACTGACAAGACTTTAATTGGAAATTGATGCCTGATCAGTAAGATAAACCAAAAATTTAAAAACCAGTTATGATTTTTGTAAGCTACAAAACTGAACAACAAAAAAAATGAAGCTCAAGAATCTTATAACCCAACAAACTAAGATACCATACCCCTTAACACGGCAAGTTTGTAGTCGTTTTTGTAATTAACAAATCTAGCGAAATATCAATTCAAAATTTTTTCAACCCTACTTCTACCTTAAAAATCAAACACAATTAAGCATGTAGTAATAAAAGTAATATAATTTATTTTAAATGTTAAAAATAGAAGCTGTTGAAAAGCAAAAGAAAATAGTGCAAAAAAAATTATATGAAGCTTTGCATATTCAAACTGATTAAATAATCCAAGGCCATGGAACAATGAATGCAGGTAATGTAGCTTGTACGTGTTTTGAAGATCCAAGAATTTTTGCTAAAGCTATAGGGATAGATGGTACCCTCGTATGCAATATCGCTACCATAATTACTGCTTTTAAATGCAAGAAACCTTTAGATCTTGATGAATTAGAAGAGTTTTGCTTGAAAATGTACAAATTAAACTACAAATTGTATAAATGGTCAAGACTAAGCCCTTTGGTACACAAATTACTCATGCATGGGTGCGCAATAACGAGAAAATTCCCAATGCCTACGGTCTACTTCTCAGAAGATGCATGTGAATCATGGCACAAATATTATAGGTAATGTATTACTAAAGTTTCTAAACTTTAAGCTGTAATATTATGCAGATCACAACTATTATGAGATTAAATATCAAAATTATTTTAGATATTTTTTCTCAGATCGTGCCAGACAAGACAGCAGAAGTCATCGTACCGAAGACATGTTTAATAGGGCCATGTATCTATCCGATCCTCTTATCTTAACGATAAATATTGACACAAGGAGAAATGAATGAAATGTGAAACCTCTTTCAAAAGAGGTAGAAAAATTTGTTGTGTAATAAAATAACACAAAAAAACTGAACCCTTTATATGTTATTGTTATGGTTGATCCAAATTCACGTTTTTAACTTTTATTGGTGGGGAAGATATAGGATTTTTTATCAAAATACATAGCTTTTTGATGTTTTAAGGTTATGTTGAACATTTAAAGGTAGTCATATTTAGATAATATAGCCACTTACATCCTATGATCTCATATCAAACAGCTTTATGCAGACTGAAGTGAGAAGTTGGTTAAATTTAAAACAGTTTTATACGTTTTTCTGAAAAAATCGTGTTTTTTTGTAAAATTTGGAGGTTAGAAAAAAAAGATTCTCTTACAAACATTATTCTCATATTCCACATCAACTTACGAGTATGCTCCAAAAAAATTGTCATTCTATCTTAATCCGTTCTTCAGATATTCGATTTTGAAAAAAAAAAAAAATACCCCACTGTGGCGGCCCTCAAGCCTTATCAAATCAAGACACCAAGCGATAATATCTGGAGAATACGACAAGTTTTAAACGGGAATACACACTTGCCTTTGCCTTATAAATGTGATGTCTTAAATAAAGGTCTTACAGGAAATAAGTATTGACCATTCTCGCTATGCAACTTCTTATCAATCTCTTTCCCAAAAAACAGTTTCAGTGCTAGTCCTGGGGTCTGATAAGAGTTGGAATTTTATTTTTCTTTTATTTTAATCGTTTTAAAATATCCACCGAAAATGACACATAGTGCAGTGATGTGATAATACAATTAAAAATCGAGAGACCGAGAATTTGATCAAAGACAGCAGTTCTGGTCATACTCTACAAGCAGTAATGACAAAAACCCAAAAGCCCACATGACAAGAATACCAAATGCAGATTATTATAGTATCAAGGAGACAAAAAGCAAGTGCTAAAGGGTAATGGTCCCGAAATTTATATCTCTACTGGTGTGCATATTGACTATCACGTAAGTGAGTACATAATAAAACTAATTTTATCCCTTACTCTCAAAGCAAGATTGGAGAGGCACTTATTAGGTGAAGATAAGTTTGTGGAAAAGTTTTATTTTGAATATATATTTATTATGTTGCCCACTTCCCTTTTTTTGTGTTTTTTTTTTTTTCATGTAAAATCCGAAACAAAAGTCACGTGAGATAACAGACTTGAAAATTTAGTGGGTCAGAAAAATTTTTGCATAACGAATGTACAACAGAGGGATTTCATTAGTAGGCTTCGTACAGACACAAGAAACATCCAAAAATAACAACTCACACCCATATCGGCTGAAGATCTCAATTTATTATTATTGTTATTTTTTTTTTTTAACGAAAACAGACGACAGATATTTTCAAAATAATATCTCTCCCCATTCACCACCAAACGAGAATACAGCGCAAAATTGAAAAAACCAAGGTAAAGAAGAAAACTGCTCTCTTTTTCTTGTCTTACCTCGTAATTTTTTTTTTTATCTGATTATTATTAAGCTGTGACGTAAATATTAAAATGCAGCTCTGCAACTAAAAGGATATGTTAAACTTATGATAATCAAAAAGGAAGATACGACTCACGACACATATACACATATATAAAAAAAGTAGGAGAAAAAAAAAATTTACTTCAGCGATAATACACAAAAGTCGGAAAGTGATAACGAAAGGCCCAGTAATAATATGATAACCGAAATGCGCAGGCCAGAGCCCAGTAAAAAACAGCGAAAGGAAAATATGATGTAACAAATGTTGGGATTAGAGCTCGAACCAGACGAGTGTGAAAAACTTGACGCTCTGGACGAAAAAACTTAGGCAATAGTAATGGGCTTATTTAATATGATTCGAGCAAAGCTAAAGAAAGCAGAGGAGGTGGAGGCCCCCGCAAGGTGGTTACAGAGACCATTTAAAATTCGCCACTGATAAGTAGAGATCACAGAAATATATCTTGTGACATAGACATAAACACAGGACTTATGAACAAAGAAGCGAGTCTTCTTTTTTGCAGACGAGTCAGCAAGCGAAATACGAGAAAAGCCGGACATAACGCGGAGCTTGAACAGACAAAACAAACATACTACCGACCCAACGGAGCTTGCCAGAGACACCAGAGTGGCTGACTTTCGTAGCATCTTGTTATGAATATAGAGTGTCAAGAAACCCTGGGACATTACATAATCAACAGCTATGGGACAAAATAAAAGATATGATCGAGGAACTTGGAAAATTAAGGAAGCTAAGTTTGTGGAAACGGTACCACAACCAGCTGATAACTACATCAATTGGGCATATTCTGATGTAAATAGAGAAATACTACAGGATAATATAGCACCTACCATGGCCAAATATGTGGAAGATCCACACGCTACACATCACCATAACCACCTACGCAGACCGCATAATGCGAAACAAAACATTCTGCCCACCCTCAGCCATATGATGGGCAACATCCCATTCTTCGACGGGGACTCAGTAAACCTACTGCTGTTCAAGAAAATGGTGTAAATGGTTGTACAAACAATAGGACCGGAAACGAATTTTTTTTTTTCAGGCACCCTCGTGAATAGACTGAAAGGAAAAGTAGTGGAACATTTTCCTCCAAGATTAACGCAGTTGAAGACAGTTAAAGAGTTCATTAGATATCTCTTAACGATTTTAACCTATACTTTCCCAAATTTGAAAATAGATGCTGAACAGAATTTCAAAATCCAAAGTGATAAAACAATTTATACATGGATTACTTCTAACTTTTACTAAGAGAATGGTAAGCTCCAACCTGGGAACACTAGGGGAAGCAATCACAGAAGCAATAAACATCGGTGACCTTAATTTGGGGCACGCTATACCAGTAAGTGAACTGCTCGCATACGATAAGGCATCAACCAAGTGGGGGCCACTAGTAAACTTGGCAAAAAAAGGAGAGAATATAACAGAAATCACTAGTCGGTGAAAGAAGCAGCAGCAGGAAACGAGAAACGCTGTATGTACTGGGACGGCTGAATCAGGTATTTAGTCGAAGAATGCCAAAAAATACCAGAATTGATGAACGACAAAAAGGCTTCGAGAAACAGTAGAAGAGAACTAAAGGAAAATAGCAATTATTGTCAGAGACTGGGACACTATGCTGGAGACTGCCACGCATGCAAGCAAGATAGGAAGGAAGAGGAGGGATAGCGAATCGAGGGGAATAACCAACTCGTAAATAATACCCATACTAACTGAAACGCCTTTTATTATGAGGACAGGAATGATAATTTTCAATAACAATTATAATAATAATTATTACAGAGGCTGTACCATTGCTCAACTGAGCCTTTTAACAGAAATGATAATTACAATGACAGGTATGATAATTACAATTCCAGAGGTTATAATAATTATGGCAACTGCAGCAATGGTGACTCGTACAATAATGACAGCAGCGGTACATTCAATCACTATGCAAATGGCTACAAGAATTAAAACAGCAGAAACGGCTTTAATAGGGATTTAGTGAGGAACGAGCAGTCATAGGATTGGGGCCCATACTAGCGAGAAACCGGCGTATACGCTCCTCACAACAGAAAAGACACACCCACAGCCTAAGACTTTCAAGATGTTCAGCGTGGCCCCCAAACGTTGAACATGAATAAGAGGAAGAGACGTAGAGAAGCATGTCTAACGTGAGAGAATGTATGAGAGAGAAAGAGAGAGAAGCCGTAGAAAACGAAGTAAGAAATAGTGGAGTCAAAAGTCCGTAACAACAGCCCAAGTACTTATGCAGTGAAGAAAAGAATAGAACGTAATATAGTAGAGTACGAAGACACTCCTACACAACGGGGGGGTAAACACATAAGAAAAGGCAGAAAGGCCTGTAAAAAGAGTAATCGGGTGAAGGCGCCGGATACACATGTAGAAAATGATAAACCCAAGCGTTTAGAGTGTAACAAAGAAATAGAGCAGCTTTACAAAATAACTATAAAACTCGCGGAAACAGGGTGCATGCCACCATTGGTCTAGTTACGGGGACCACAGTTAAGAATGGAAAGATGACGTTCAATACTGATACAGGTGCAGAAATTTCGATTATAAAAAAAAAATTTTCTTAGCATAGACATGCTAATAGACCGTAGATATTGAGTAGCTATTATCGGCATGAAAACTCATGAAGCACACAAAATATTGGACACACTACAGGCTCAGTTGTACGGATTAGAGTGCACATCATATGTCACTGGATGCCCCTTCAAGAAATGAAGAAAGGAATATTGTTCGGAAATCTTATAGCCATAAATATTTACGGAAAAATAGTCACAGAATTTATTAATATGAGCGACGAGATAAAATACGTGCTTGTTCTGAAAGTAGAGCTGCTAGATTACAAAAAAATTTACTGAAAGCGCTCAGAAGACGCTAAAAAGGACGATGTCGGAAGCTTGGGGAAAGCAGTTATAAGGTTATTTATTTAGGAAATAAGAAAGGTTGTTTTAGGAAATAAGAAATGACAAAGAAAAAATGGTAAATTTTGCAAAAAACTGAGAGAAGCTAGAGAAACAAAACGGGTGGACAAGATAATGCAACTCGTACACACAGCCGATTGCAACCATAAGGAAATAGAATGTGTGAGAAGACTGATCAAGTCAAACCCTTACGTATTTAGCATTAACGGGGAACCTCTCAAGGCAACACACCTGTAAAAGCATCAAGTTATAAGAACTTTAGATAAACCTATCGTGAAAAAAATATTCAGATATCTTCCAGCAATAAGAGATCAAATGAAAATTGAAATGAAGAAAATGCTCGAACAAGGGATAATTAAACCCTCCACATCTCCGTATAGCTAAAATACCTGGCTAGTGGCAAAACAACTTGGGCCAAACAACAAAGGGTATGAGTAGTCACAGATTTTTGACTACTACTGGAAATACACGAAGACGATGCACATAAGACAGCATTTTCTGGCCCAGACAGGCACTACCAATACGAGTGGATGCTAATAGGGTGCAAAGACTCGCCAAACACATTTCTAAAAGCTATTGCACTAGCACTTGCAAGATTACAAGGACATGAAATAGAAGTGTATCTGGATGACATAATGGTCTTTGCTTCAGACCTTGAGAAATATGATAGATGATCCACATAACTGTTAAACTGGCTAACACCTGCAAATTCCACGGCTGAACCTTAAAAGTGTCAATTCTTGAAAAAAAAGTGAAAGTGCTCGGTCACATTGTAGGCAATGGACCAATAATGACTGACCTAAGGAAACTTACAGTAGCCACTAGTTACCTTTGACCAACAAACGTAAATAAAGTAAGACAGTTTCTAGGATTTGCAGGCTACTACAGAAGATTTATCAAAAACCATGCACAAATTGCCCAACCTTTGTCAAGGCTCTTGAAAGCAGGTACTGCATGTAAATGGGGTGACCAAGAGGAGTAGATGTTTAAACTTTTCGTGGATACACCGTGCAGTGGACCTGTACTCATCGCCCTAGATTTGGAATAACCCTTTACCATCATGGCAGACGCCTCAGATTGTGTGATTGGAGCGATTCTTAGTCAGGGAGAGATCGAAAAAGATAGACCATACGAGTACGCGTCTTGTTGCCTTAAAGGGAGCGAACTCCGCTACCCAACATACGACAAAAAATAATTTGTGATTGTATTTGCAAAAGAGGAAATTACATGATATATATACAGCCACAAGCTTACGGTAATAACAGACCACGGGTCGCTTAAGCACTTTCATTTATCTAAACATCAGACATTGATTTGAACACACTTGAAGCGGAACTGAAAGAGTATGAGTTCAAAGTTATATACCACTTAGGCGTCAACAACAGACCACCTGACACAATATCACGAAACTCAGTACTACAAAAGGGAAAAGTGAATCTCGAAAGGCCAGGCCAAGAGCTATATCAGCTAGCGGACAAACAAGAAAATAAATAACTAGACGATAGCAACGGACCTCTAGTGCGCATATTTAAAATACGAGCAACTTTTAAGAAGAGAATTTAAGGTAATTCTAATACAATAAGAATCTATTGTACTGACTCAGAAAACTCAAACATGACAGAATAGAAAAAGAAACAATACAGTGAGTATTTCGAAAAAGATTAAGATATGGGTACAAAAGGTCAAGAAAACGGTGATGTGGACTCTGAATCAGAGGAACCTAACAAAAGGAATTTGCCACTACAGCAAGTACTAAGAAAGCAAAACAAGTTAGAAACACGAGGCGTTGCAGAGAAAAAAGGACTCATTTTACAGGGATTAGCAGATAGAATATTAGGCTACATTATAAAAGAAACAGGTTTTCGAAAGGAAAAAACTGCTCCAAGCATGCCAGAAATATTACAACAACAAAAAAGAATTACAAAAAGCACGTAAACGACGACGAAACTGTCGACAGATTCTTCAAAAGAAATAATAATAGTTTATCGTAACACACCACAACCTAGTATTTCAAGTAAAAATTAATAGTTAATTACAGATAATCAGAGAAATAATACAGAAGAAAAAGAAGGGAACATAAAACAAGCGAAGAAATCTTGAACAGACATACGAGAAGATCCTAATATACACTATTCATTAGAGAGAAGGTTCGATGAATTGTAGGGTCTAGTAATGATTAACATTAAAAAGCGAGATGTAAGAGGCAGATTGGGGATAAGGATAGATATGTGGCAACTTAGTGAGGTAATAACAATAGATAGCACTATTAACAAGAGAAGAAGTAAACAAATATATACATAACGGGAACAGTATTACTCAGTCAGAGATAAATGAAAACGTGGTACAAAACGAACGCAATGGGCAGCTGATGAAAGTTGCACCCCCAGATAAGTGGCTATAATATTTAAAAGACAAAATGCGAAAAAAGACTTGTGAATGCGGATAACCTGGTTGTATCGTGACAAAAATATCAGAAATACCATTTGATCCACACAGGAACTGTTTGTGTCACAGCCTTGTATAGTTATATGAACTTGATGTCTCAACTAATAAGTTACGAACAGTTCCTCAAAAATCTAATTTATTACAAAAATGCTGAGAGCCAGAAGAATCAGGAAGAATTTGGGAGTTACGAACAATAAGTGGGAACAGAAATTTAACTAATCTGTTTTCTCAATGATTCAGACAAAACATTTGTGTACACTTGACAAAACTGGACAGGATTGAAGGCCATCCAATTAAGTACTTAGAAAGTCTAGCGTTTATGACAATAACATAAGCAGTACCTAGCTAAGAGGTCATAGATGCTCTGCACAAAAGAGGATACATTAGACTGACACGCATGAAAAAAGAAAAAAGCATAGAAAAAGATAAAATGACAAATGCAAGAAGTACAAAAATTATGCACATGTATGTAAAAGAGCATTTCGAAGAAACAGCTCTTAAATCAAATATTAAAAGTGTATTAATTTTCTTAAAGAGGTGAAAGTAGCAAATACAATAGAAACGATTGGGATCATTAGGGACCTAGGTCCTCAGTATAACCCAGTGGGGATACTTTGTCGATACCTTTGAGGAAATATTCAAAGATAATAAACTAGCAGCAATACTTTACACAAACTCTCTAGTTATACCACTAGCAGATTAAAGATTTAAAATCATTAGAAAATACCACGAAGCGGCAATAGGCAAATATAGTAGAATAAACAAGACATGTAACAGGATTGCCAAACACTACTACTGGAGAGATATGTACCTAGATGTGAGACAAATCATCCTGGGATGCATATCGCCCTAAACGAAGGAATTTGTCCGAATTAAAACAAAACAAGCTATACTTGTCACTGACACACCAAGTAGACCGTTTGAAAATATTTTTATAGACTTCTACGGGCCCATCAGTAAACCCATAGCAAATCAGTACACCCACATACTGTCTATGCAAGACTGGCTAACGAAATTTATCATCCTCGCAATCGTGAAAACAACAGCCAAAGGAATGGTTAGAACGATTACAGATAAATTTGTAGCGTACTTCGGGCCACCAGAACATTTATTATCAGACTGAGGCCCTCATTTTAAATGTGCACGCATTTATATAATACCACAGACCGTTAGGCTATGGGACACTCACCACACGAAATAGTTCTTAGACAAAGAGCTAGAACACAATCAAGTATGAAACTATCATTCAAGGGCCAAACTTCAAACAAACATTCCAAAGAGTTTGAGACCCTAAGAGAAATGAGAACCATCGCAGCAATAAACCAAGTTCAGGTGAAATATTGATCGAAGTATTACTACTACCGCAAACTAAGTATAAAATATTTTTTAGAGGAGAAAATGGTTTATGTGCCAAAAAAGCCATCGAAGAATAAATATAATTTACAATATAACGGTCCATATAAAATAACAGGTATTGATTATAATAACAAAAATGTAAAACTTCAAAGAGGCGATGAAATAAGAATATCATCCGTAGAAAAAATCGAAGAAGTACGTATGGTAAAGGCCCTATCAGAAAATGCAAACAAGGTGATGGGCATATAGGCACATACTAAAACATTTGACTTCGCTTAAAATTTTTGCGGCCCCTGGGCGCAGTGCAGAAAAGAGGGATTAATTAGGTTGACGAATAATAAATAGTTGTATGTGAAATTATATAATAGTAACTCCATGTAAAATAACGTAATGTATGACTCCAAATGTATTGTTTTGTATATGAAATAACACTTAATGTAAAGTAGTCTTAAGCAGCTGCCAAATTTACGGCAATATCATATATAATTGTAGTATAAGGCAAAGCGCATACACAATCAACATTGATATATACACAACACAGAATAAGAGGTGACTGGATGATTAGAAGAGAAAAATATTAATGTAAAGAGAACAGCAGTTCTCTACAATAGAATGGAAGAATCAGTGTGGAATACTAAACAACATAAACAACATAGATAACAGAATACATCACAGCACACACACGCACAATTTCAAAGAAGCCTACAGGCTCAGCACTATGTAGTACACGACGAGCTTTGAATGGAAATACATGGCTGACTTTGCCTCATAAACGTGATACCTTTACTAAAGGTCCTTAAGAAAATAAGCATTGATCATTCTGGTGACACACCTTTTTACCAATCTCTTTTTCACGTACTATCAATAAGAATATAACTTTTATTTGGAAAGACTCCCTATAAAAAATAAATTATGAAAAAAATATTTAGAAAGGATCAAGGTAATTTCCTAACCTCAAAATAAGATTAAAAAATTATTTGATCTTGAAAAAAACTAAGCATTCGTTTGCTAAGAAAGGAAAGCTTGTATTGACCAAAAAAGCTATAGTATTCATCTACGTTTTTTTGGGCAAATACTGCTTTTAAAAACTAAGCTATTGGAAGAATAATTAGAATGGGCTTAGGTTATTTTTTAACTTAAAAAAAAAAAACAATATTTGATACATCGTAAAAGAAATTGAAAAGATGTACGTACAGAAAAGAAAAGCATTGATCAAGCAGAAAAAAGTATATAAGTTTCTGCTCATTCACCTCAATGCCTATTTTAGTTACATTTTACTATTTATAGTTACCTATCATAACCTGATAATGAATAAAACTTTTTTTTACAATTATTTGATATCCAATACAAATGTCTTAGCAAGTAAAACAGCTTTTCTTTGTGAAAATACATTTTATCGCAAGTAAGTTATAAGATCAACATTTAGAATTTAGTAAAGTTGTTCATGCTTATAATCTTAAGCAATTAAATAAATCATATTTCACTACTGTGGGTACTCAACATGGTGTGAACATCACTTGAAAGTAATTTATTTAAAAAATTTTTATTTGTAAAACAAATAATATTTATTTTTCATGAAGAAAAGTTAATTGGAAAATTAACAGATAGTAACTATCCTCCTCACAGTCATATTATTTCCATTGCAAAATAATCATTCACTTAACTTTTTTTAAAATTATTTTGCTAATTGAAGTAAAATGTACGTTAGAGTTATGATAAAAGGTACTCTATATTTTTTTGTTTTCGTAATCTTTTGACCTTACCAATACCTTCCCTGTACAGGATAAGGTTTTCTGGCTTAAAAGTTATTAATGTACATAAAATTTTTACTGGTGCAGTATTTATCAACTTTCCTTAGTTACCACTCGTAGCTTGCTTTTAGTTTTGATGAAAAAAAAGTGAAATTGTCAGTAGAAAGAATATGTACAAGGCGTATGCGTTAGCACACACTAGGCTTGGATAGGGTGATTGGAAAGACACAATAAAACACAATAAAATTAAACAACATAAAATAACAACGTTTAATATCACTCAAAGGCCAAGAAATCACAGTTAATATTCACAAAAATAGTAAAGGTCAAAATTATACAGGAGAAAACAAATACTGTCTATAGTCATATTGCAATGGACTATTGAAATATATAAAGGCGAAGAATACAAAGAAAAGATTCAAGTTGAATAGCACAATATGTAAACACGCACTGGCCTTGAGCTCACAAGAGAGTTTGAAAGTTACACGAAATAAATGTGAAAATGAAAGCACTGATATAGTATAAATAATTGAAATATTGATTAACTAAAGACCACTGTCTGTAGAAATGCACAATTGCTGTCTGTGGAAATACACAAGAGTTTCACTGAGTCTTGCTGTTGATAATCACTGGTAGTTCGATGAGATTAACTATTTGAACTGGTCTGCAAATTAAGCAGTCAGCAACTTAAACAAAGCACTAAGTGCACTGCACTGCACAACTGGGTTTTGTCCACTGTATTGCGAGAGTTAATCAGAAGATTTACACTAGCATTTAAGGTGATGTATGCACCTTTGAATGCTAGAGTTTGGCAACGTAAATTAAGAGAGTCTATCTTCGACGAGAGCTGACTATAATATGGCGCTCACAATTCAAAAAGCTTGCCGCGTGAGTACGCACACACACACCTGCAGCGCGCCAAGTTGACCAAGCGCCCACGCACAGAGCGTTGAGCTGACAGAGACTACAAGTGTACACAATGTACACAAAAGCCGGGCCTACTGTCGGTCACTCTCATTTCCAACAGAATATTATATTCTTTTGAACCAGCACGGCGTGCACATTAACTAACGCTGCCCTAGAAATGTACGTAATAAGTTTATAATTTCTTTTTCCTGCCAATATATTAAGAACAAATTTTTAGTCTTGTTAAACTAAATGATGTGCTTGATTTAACATGTATTGCAAGATAAGAAATCTTCTTGTACATTGTTCAATGTTACTTTTTTTATATTTATATTTTTAATTAGTGTTAAATCACCAACGCTACAGTAATTTATATTTTTTAAATACAATTTGCATGTCTTGAATATATATTATTTCGCTTTTAATTACTTCATTTTATTTTACTTATATAGAACTTATAACTCATGACTTATTTTTTAATTTTCATTGTATACGCAGTGTCTATTCACCCAATATTCACGTAAACGTATGCACCTTGCTCGCTTTGCTTTCTCGAAAAAAAAAAAAAAAAATTCAGTTGGACCCTATCAGTACTAGACAGTAGAGTTGTTGACCACGTATACGTATCTTCATTATCCATGTAATGACATGGATATACGGTGTGAGTAAACATTCCAAATTTTATATTATAAATTTATATTTAAGTGGTTACAATTTTTATATCCATATAACCTGTCGTTACTTTTTTTGTGATTTGAAGAAGACTTCTATATTTATTTTCCTTAAGTTTATAATTCTATAAAAAAGTAGTATAATTAAAAGTATCTCTGTATGCGTGTTCATAGATCATTCGTTGAATGATTGTTAACCTTTAAATTCCAAAAATAGAAAAACAGTAGACAAGACCACAAGTTTGACCAAGCAAAATACAAAAAAAATCTGATTAATTTTAGGAGAAAAAACCTTTTTGTTAACGAATTATCTAATGTTACAAAATGTCGTTGAGCTATTTAAGTTATTTACAGGAAACCTGAATAATAAAGAAGTTAAAGATATTAAAATGTCTGAAAGTCAAGTCAAGGTTCGCTTATAAGATATGTTTGACAAGATATCTGAATGCTAATGTGAAGCTGTAGTAGTGAAGTGGGAAGGTAATGATCTATCTAATTTGGGTAGTATTTATTTTTTTAATAAGCATCACTATGACTCTTCTGCAGTCAATAACCACCGTTATTCACGTATAGTGAATTGTGTTAGTAAAAAAAACTAAATGTTATTAAAACACTTGAATCATGACACCTCATTTAAACATGGTATTGTATTTAAGAGATACAACAGTACTTAATTATTGATAAAATTTGCTTGTTGCTGTGCCACTCTGCCCTTTGAATAGGTTTCCTTGTTATTGAGTAATCATGTTTGATATTATTCTGTTTTTTTAGTACTTTTTAATTTTTTAATTCACTACTTTTAAAACCCCTTAATACTGGAGTATTTGTGCAGCTTGTAATATTAACGCGTTACTTTCATTGTTATTAATCTATTTAATTTATAATTGTCCTTTCATGCATTCACCTACATGATTAGATAAGTCTCTATCAAATTTAACACGATAAACTTTGAAGCTATTCTTGAATCACGTGGTTTATTTAATTGTCTTGAGTAAACACTTATACTTAAGTTGTACCTAAAAAATATTAATAATGCTATTCAGAATATTAACAAATCAGTTTTTTTTGCTGGGATAGCATTATTATTTTTATTAGGCTTTTACAGTTCGTCCAGTCGTGTAAATCTCCAAAAAAAACTGTGAAGACAACGATAATGTGAGCTATGAGCTGAACCAGTCTCTTTTTATGTAAAACAGGAGGGTGTCGGTGATTGTGGAGCTAAATGGTCTAATCTTACTTTAGAAAATAAAAAATTTTGTCAATCGTTTAAAATTGCAATCGAGAAAGACGATAATAAGTGAGTTCGGCGAAAGATTATTGGTTTGAATAAACAAATATAAAATTTAATTACACTCAGGTTTAAAATGTCAAATAGTAAGATAGTAAAATAAATTTCATGGTTGCACGCACATTCTTTAACAGAAAATAGCTCAATAAGATTTTAAATAACAATTTAACTTAATGGTGTGCAATGTATGAAAAAAAGATCACAAATTTAGTCTTAAATCAGTTTATTGAAATTTGTGACGCAAAATTTAATACTTTGTTCTTTAGATCTTGCGTTGACTGCATGCTAAAAGAATTAAACTATAAATATTTATCTATTCATATTTTTAAGCTCCTTTATTGTTCAGCACTTGGGAAGGAATGATCATTGATCAGGATGCTGTAAAAAAAAAGATTGCAAGGAAAATATTGTGATGCTTCGAGTATTACCTACCCCGCAAGAACTAGAGGATTCCTACTATACCATATTTCTGCATTTTCTGACTTAAGAAGGTTTAATCCCAAACTTTTATCTAATTCTCATTGTTAATTTGATTACCATTAAAACTCTCTTAAAAAATATAGGCACTATTACTAATAGTCTAACTGGAGTTGTCAAGGCTGTAAAAGATACTAAAATTGTTTTAAAATAGCAAGAAAAGAGTAAAAAGAATACTAACATATGAAAACACCCATATTTAGAAAAAAGTTACATTATATGTAAAAATGGCATAGGTCTTAATTTAAGGCTTGGAAAAGGTTTAACAGATGAAAAAAAAAAAAAAAAATTTCTTTGTAAAACGGCTTTATCAAGTTTTTTCAGATAACGACTTCGTCAAATATGAAAAAATAGAAAAATTTTGCATTTCCGTATAATTTTTATCCTTTATACTGGATAATTTATTATAAGCCTATTTGAATATATCTAAATTTATTTACCCAAGTAATCTCAGTCATTAACGAACAGTCATATAAAAAGAAAGCATCTTTTGTTGGTAGAAGCATAGCTAGTGACACTATTTTTTTAGATACACTAACTAATTTACACAATAATTTGTATCTTACTGAGTTCAAATTAATGTTACCAACCTTATGATTCAAATTATATGAATTTAAAAGTACTTTTTAAGCTGCCCTATAAAATTCATGAAATACTGTTTATAAAATTGCAATAACTTTCATTTTCCTTTATGAAACATAGAACTTGTCGTATCTTAACCAGAAAAAGCATTAGCAAACAAAATAAAAAGCTTATAATTAGGATTATCTCTTGCTGAGTATAAAGTATTTTCTTTTGCTCCTAGTACGAGTTTATAATAAACATCAACATTTGAAGGGACGAAAGCGATCAGAAGAACTAGTGAATAGCAATAACCGCATTACCAGATAACAAATAGAAATTACCGGTACGTTGCATTGCAGTTCAATCGTAAAATTATTTTCTATGAATGCAGCAGATTAAAATTGACCCTTTTATTTGTACAGTGATGCATACACAGTTTAATTATTTAAATTTAAAAATTAATTAAAAAATCTTTGAAAAACACTGCAGAGAATAGTTTTTGATAATGAAAAAAAAAATCAATAAGAAAAATAATCTTTGCTTAATAAACCTAAATATCGTAACGATTACACGAACATTGTAATTATAACAATGGGAATACTTTGGCTGAAAAAAATTTTCAAGATATTTGCAATTTTTAAATTGCGAAATAGTTTTTTCATGCACAATATGCTTGGATATACGTGTTTAACAAAGCCCAATAACAATAAAGTTGGATTTATTACTTCTAGAAAGAAAAGAGGAGAAAAAAAAGAAAAGAGAAAAGAACTAGGAAGAAGCTAAGGACTGTTTTTCCGAGTCCCACCTCACAGATCCGTGTCTCTGGGAGCTTATCGCTAATCTTGTACCAATTAACTGAATGAAAATCTTCAGTCAACCAAAAAATTGGTAAAAGTTATAGATAAGTTAAAAAAGTAGTTTATATGGTCATTTTTGACAAAAATGCATTCAGTAATTATAATTTTATACATGATGATACGTGTATGTAGTGCCTGTAGGACTTGAAACTGACATGCACTGCACTTACGCTGCAGATGACAAAGAGAATACAACGTATTATTTTACTTGTTTTACTATGTCATAATCACTCATAACATGACTATTGATTCTAATATTCTCATAAGATACAGTTATATGGATTCTTTATTTTTTTATCTACAATTTTTACGCATGTAACAGGTCTAAATAGGATCAAATTTTCAGACCGAGATAAAAAAAGCTAATCGTACATAGAATTTAGGCTTTGGTGTTCCAAGAGCTAGTACAATTTTTGCCCACATGGGCGCTTCGATAAATTTTTTTATCCCCTCTAAACAAACTAACATAGCAAATACAAATAAATTGACAAGGATGAGTCTGATAAGTCATGCACGAGACAACAATACTGGATAAAGCTATAAGAATAAACCAAAATATATGAGACAAATCAGTCGTAGACGAAAGCTCAATACGGTATAATACGTCAGGGATGCAGTTTCTTAAAAAATTAAGAAACTATGCCTAAAAGTAAATGCTCTTGATGGCAAATAACTTGTGGCTTCTTTTACTGCCAGTGTAGTAGTATTACAAGAACATGATAAGTTAATAACTTCATCTGCCCCTGTTTAAAAAAATACGATGCTAACTAAATTGTATGGAAATTGACAAGAATTTGAATGTTGGATTGACCACTTTCATAAATAATTGGGTATCTCTCCGTCCCAGTTATAGTGTAATGCTTCAAAATTTTGGTTGGATAGACATTGGAAAGAGAAAGATTTTCATCGATGATGATTTTTATTTTGAGGTTTCAATACCTTTGAGGACTAACGCAAAGGAATGATTTACGTAAAACATAAATTGATTCTTACAAGACCAAGAAATAATATATATTAGTGCTGTTATACAAGTACCTGCAAATAAAGTTTTTAAAAAGTATAAGAACACATTAATTTTAATTGAGTGGATTAAGCCAAAGTTCTATAGCTGTATTAGACAGACGAAAAATTTGTTTGTTCAATGTGATTGCAAAAGACAAACCTATTCCTATAAGTTTCCGCAATCGGAAGCTGCAACAGTATCGTCTATGTCCCTAGCAAGTTTGGATAGTCAAAACATTCAATCTGTTAAGAAAGCCTTATTTTATTACATAAGGCTTTCAGAAAAAATGGGGCTGCTTCTCATGTTATTATTTTTAATCATTGAAATATCAGCAATCCGGAGTTTTCCTTAAACTTACAATATTATTTGTAAATAAGTTTCAATTTTGACACTCGAAAAAACAGTTGTTAAAATTATACAATACGTACAAGAATCTCCAAGTAACCTATCCAGACCTATGATAGATAGTTGAACAATCATAACCCATGTTAAATAAAAAATTTCTTACCACACAAATGCCTCTCATTCTAGTTTACTGCTTTTAGCAAATAATGCTTTGAAAAGTGTGCAAGTGGACGTACGCTTAGAGTTTAAGGCAGAGAGAGATTTTTCGAAAATATATCTGTTTACTATCTTATTCTATACGATAACATCACAAAGTACAATTCTATCAGAAGTAGCATGAGAGAACTTGTTTGAGCACATACATGAAGTTTAAAAAAATTAGGAGTAAAGTCAATCATAATCATGATCAAGTGTTTGATATACATGCAGGTTTTAAGGAATCCTGTCAACAATTATGCGCTAAAAAGTGGGCTATAAGGATGATGAGCTACAAGTATTTCTCTTTCAGACATAATTTTCTTGGCACAATTTAAATAAAATTTATGTCTAGAGCTGTCCTATCATGGATAAGATGGGCAAACAGATGATACTAATTATATTGGAATTGGTAATGTTTAGAAAAACCCCAAAGCTGCTAAGAAGATTTTTGTAATTTCGGAGCTCAAGAAAACTTGGTTAAAAGATTTAATTTTTAAGTAAATGATGTAGTTAATTGTACACTATTTGAGCTCCCAACATTAGCTACTACATGTCCTCAGCATAACAATGCGTTTACATCTTTGCACGCGACCCACAACGTCAAACAAATGAAAAAATTTTTACTTTTATATCTAGAAAAAAGATGCCAACCACTCTTAAAAAAATGTATAATAAAATACCTAATGGAACTTTTTACAATTATTGTCATAAATTAAAGTTTCAATTATTATGATTGTTATTATTCATGTGACTTTTTCCTATTAACATCTTAAGGTTAGGGTATGAAGAAACAACGATTAATTTTAATAAAATAAACACATAATTTTACACAGTGTACGATGTGTGTGAATAAATTTCAGCGTGAAATGCTGCTTAGGTGATCATGTATCATCAAAAGTTATTAATACTTGTTTATTCTACAGTTAGGACGACGAATAAATATAAGTTTTTTCTCTAACAATCCGAAACACCCGCTTACTACAAAATTATTATGTTGGTATACGAGATGTTTACAAAAAAAAGAGAAGAAAAAATCATTTGCTAAAAAGGAATACTTATTCATGATTGATCATTGTCTCTCACTGTACATTAGGCTTATCAGCTCTGTAACTCGCAGACCTAGGGCTATTATAATATCAAAGCTCAATTCGTAGTTTGAAAGGAAGAGAGTCATCTTTAGATTATGGTACCACTTGACATATCAGCAACCATTACTCAGACTTAAGAGCTCAAGGCCTTCTGATGCCACCACTCGATTGTAAAAAAGATCTTTGAATCCCACCACCACTTACGACTCGATTGTGCAATTGCAAGAGCTGTCCCACCACCAAGTAACCCAGCAGACTTATTTTTTCACCACCCCCTCCATCCAATCATGTGTTAGCAAGGCTTAAGTGACCGAGCATTTCCTATCCTTACCAGTGTCCAATGGAGTGATATAGAAGTTCTACAGTTTACTTACTTAGGTATTTGCAAAAGAAACTTTTAACACTATTGTAAGAGCGTGAAGCGAAGCGTTGACATGTTTGACTATTTTTCTCATAATCTACTGACTCAGTAGTGTTATACGTATTACGTACTACTACGTATAATTTTCTACGTGAAAATTTCTTTTAAAAATAATTTTTTTAATTCATAGAATTTTCTATTGGTATGTAAAGTATGTGATTGCTGTTTTTACCTAAGAAAGGTTAGTAGACTTCAAAAGAATTTATTTACTGTAATTATTTGTAAACATGTGTTGGCACATCAAGGCCCGATAAATCACACAAATTTTAACTCTTCAGTCACCGATTATCATACATCACCGATGTACAATCCTTTTGCGTATAGCGAGTTTTTCACTCATAGGATAGTGACCATGGTAGCGGACTAATAATTAGTGCGTAGTACGATATCCATAATTATTTTAAACTACACTAACTTAAATAATTATTGATTCACAGCTCTATTATTGGAGGCAAGTCGTCAACGTCAACTTTTGTTTCGAACCTACAGGGTAGAAAAACACTACGCTGTGAATAGTGGGAAATGGTATTTCGAATTTGAAGTCATGACAGCTGGTTTGATGCGAGTTGGATGGGCTAAAGTGGACTGCATGCCTGGCAGTATGATTGGCAGCGATGAAAATACTTGGGCCTTCGACGGTTATAATGTAAGAATCATACTATTTGTTACGTTAAAAATAAAAACAACGTTACTTCCATTTCGTTAATAAAAATGTACTAAAGTTAGTTAGAAGCTGCAACTTGCTTTAGCTCAAGTGATTAACTAACACTATAATTTCCTTGACCCAGCGATTAAAGCCAATAATCTAAGCATTTTGATTAAGTATCAATACAATTCACATTTAGACAAAAAGCTTTCCTGGTAGAAACGTTACTACATAAACTGGCTAAAATCTCGTCAACATGTTATGAGCCCATTCACTCATGTACTTTTGCGAGTTTCTAGCCAGTTTATGTAGTAATTAGAATTAAAATAGGGTCTTTCGTATTTTATTAGAACTGTTTTATAGTTTTAAAAGGTTAGTATTTTAATTATTATTCAAACTGATGTAAGACTTTTAGAAAATGTTTTATGTATATTAATTTATCAGTCAAAATTTTAATTGATAATATTTAAGTTGTTGATCAACTCAACTGCGAGTCAATACTTACATTAACTTTTTGAATTAGATTTTCTGAAATTGACAATAACATTTAAATATTTTGTGACCTATTCTATTTAACTAAATCAATGTGTTCATCCAATGTACTGTCCGTGTACATAATTACGTACCTATTTATAAAAACACATATAGAAACATACATACATTCAATACACTATCTTATCACATAATCAGATACACATTTCCAGACATACGTGTGTTCAAAAAAGTGAGATTTTTTAACCAATTTATGGCCAATATTAACAAAAGTAACTGAGCACACCAAGAACTATTTACTTATAAATTGAAGTAAAACATTTATTAACTAATTTACGATCTTATTCTAAGTAATATAAAGGCAATAAATGTTAATTCTTAGTATATGTAAAGGCCATATATTTGCCTCCAAGTTAGTACGGAAAAATAGATTAAAATAAGTATTTAAAAGTAAAGATTTAAGTATGTATATGGTTTATAAAGGGAGCTGAGATGTCTTGATAAAAAGGAATGTAAGTAGAACTAATGGAAAAAAGACTAAACTTTCTATTGTTTTTTTAATGCTGCTTATTGCGCGCACTCACTTCATACTTTTTATCATACACATGATTAATATTAAATTTGTGAAAATCCGTAATTGTGTGCATGCTTAAACAATAACTTCATATGAAACTATAATGATGAAAGTATAATCGTTTGGCCCCAAATTTAAAACTTTTTAATTATTCGGACTTTGTTAATTACAAAGGGTAAAATAAAAACTTGACGTTAAATAAAAACGAGAAAAAATATACTCCCCGAATGTGGATCAAAAGTACAACCTCCTGTTTGCTAGACAGTTGCTCTACCACTTGAACTATCAAGCAGCCGTACATTCTCTCACACAATAGGTTTGGATAAGTTCTCGTTCTTAATTTAAGCTATTTTACCTCCAGCTCGATGTTTAATAGGTATGTTACAAAATTATTTCAATGCTTGTAGATAAGAAAGGAATTCAATACTACTCTAAGAGGTGTACAAGCAATATTTATACAATTATCATTTTATCGGCTTATACAAAAATGGTGGCATTTTTATATAAGCTCTCTTAAGACCATCAGTGTCCTCTTGTCAATAAAAAATGTATTCTACTGCGCCATATATAAATCATAGACTCAATGATACAAAATGATGATAGTATAATCTTTTTGCCTCAAAATTTTAAATAGATGAATTATTTGGACTTTGTTGATCTTATAGTGAAAAATGAAAACTTGATTACTTGTATACTTCTTGGAGTAAAAATTTCTTACTTATTTACTAGTATAAAAATCGTTTTCTAATATTTCTATTCAACATTGAGCTGAAGGTAAAAACAGCTTAAATCGAGAATAAGAATTTATTCAAACCTACGATGCGAATGAATGTACGGCCCCTTGGTAGCTGAAATAGTAAAGCAACTGTCCATAAAACAGAAAGTTGTGCGTTTGGTTCACACTCAGAAGAAGTATTTTTCTCATTCTTACTTAACGTCAAGCTCTTATTTCACCCTATATGATCAACAAAGTCCGAGCAATTTGTTTATTCGAAACTTTAAGGCAAAAAGAGTATACTATCATTATTTTACGTCATCGAATCCATGATCTTAATATGGCTCAATAATATACATTTTTATATGAAAAGAAGACACGGATGGTTTTAAGAGTGCTCATGTAAAAGTGCCACCATCTACACATGTGCTGACGCGGTGATAAATATATAAATATTGCTTGTATACGTTTTGAAGTAATATTTTTTTTTAATTAAATGTTTTTATTTATTTTATACTCCATCCCTTTTGAATTTGAAGGGCTTCTGTTACGTTTCTCACAATTTAAAATATTTTTTATCATTAATACCATTAAATACTAATCTTTTCTATTTTTTCTTTCTGTTAAAAAAATTAAATGTAATTAAACTATAGTTATCAAAAAAATTAAATTAAATTATACAATCAGAACTCATAGATTTTTAAGAACAAAATTAACTTAAATTAAACAATCATAATTTATAGATTTTAAAAAAAATTAAAAAAAAATTTTTTTTTTTTTAAACAAATCTATATTTAAAACAACTATTAAAATTGTCTGCTACAGTCATCTTTAATAACCCCTTTTTCCTACTTTTCTCTTTTCACTACTTTTCACTTTCTTTTCACTTCTCTCTTCCTTTCTTGCTTGCTCTTCTCATTGTTTAAATAATTTCCTGGCATTTTCTTTTAGTAAACTTTATAATTAATCTCAACCCTCTTTGGTATTCACACTGAAAGCTTTAATCACCCAACTTTATTGTTTTATTTCTTAGTCTAACCACACATCTCAAAACTTTTGATTCCCTTGTATCTTGGCTTAGAACTTCTTCTATCTCCTTTCCACTTCTTGATTCTCTACAACTCTTCAGTATGTGTCTATGGTCCTCTTTATCCACCTAACACAGTCTACATATCTTTTCTTTCTCTTTTTCTTAGTATTTTTTTCCTTCACACTCATTTCCGCATCTAAATCTTGCTATCAGCCTCCCATCTTTAATTGTAACATCCTTTTTTAGGTACTCCGTTTATTTCTCTGTTTTAGTGTATCTCCATATCTTGTAGTATCTTGAATTTTCTACCTTCTATATTTTTTTTTTTCCTTCTGTTCTTTACTGGCCCTTAGTTTTTTTTTCATGTCCTCCTTAAATTCTACTCCTTTTATGTGTTACGTCTGAACTTCTAAAAGTAAGGGATGGAACTCGTAGACTCGTTCTACGAACAAATAAGTTTTATTTTTGTTCGTCAGGAACCAGCCGTCGGCCCAATGGCCTTATTTGCTTCTACATACAGTATACTTTTCTTTAAAATTGTTGACTCAGCGTTGTGGTGTTAGGTTTCACCAAGCGGTGTGTATGGAGTGGTGTACGCTGTGCTGGTGTCGACCTACTCTTAGAGTTTATGTTTTATGTCATACGGTAGTAGCGTATCTTATTTGTTTTTTTATCTCAGTGTCTATTTTATTTTTTCTCGATGCTCAATCTATTTATTAAGGTGAGAATTATGGGCGATCAATTAGAATTATTAGATCTTAAAATTTTCATATAGTTTAGTTATTAGAATTTTTTTAAATTAAGAAAATCAATGAAATCAATAGCCATGCTGTGTCTTATCTGATGATTGAATAAATTAGTAAAAGCCAAAAATAGTAAATTTTACAAATAGTATAAATAATAAAGTCTCAGATTCACATTAACAATGTAATACAATTTATAGTTTCCTTAACTTAACTTACTTCTATGATCGTTGGTTAGCCACTGCTTGTGCGCACGCAGTCACAAGATCTTACAAGGTTGACCGTAACGATGTTCCTCATCCTACACGAGAGCACTTGTGGCAATGACAATAATTAGGCTTCTGCTTTTCACGTTGAAACCCAAGTCGACAGTCCTTTCTTTCTTGTTCCTTCTTGATTAACTTTTTAGGCAAGTTTACAGTGTCCTTGTTTGCTTGACTTTTTCTCACACAGCTTAGTCACCGAACTTAGTCTTACATTTGCGTGAAATGCACGCCTCTAAGACATAGTTTAATCACCGAACTAAGTCTTACATCCACTTAAAAAACGTAACAGAACTCACTCTATAACCTTTATAGTTACTTTGGAGCAATTGATGAAAGAGCAAAGGAAAATATTGTTCTGTGCAAGGAGTTTTTTTACTCTTGCGTTTAAGGAGGATGCGTCAGGTTGGGGATCCGAGCAACCAAGCCAAGCTTAACCTAATTACCCTCGACTGACACGAGCACAGGCATGGTGCAATAATTTCACAGTAATTGATGGTTAAAACTGCTGATCTCTCGGAATTCACATTAAGTACTTACATATTTCAAGTAGTACGAAATATTAAATTAAAAAAATAAGATAAAAAATTATGTTTTACATATAAATTAATACAATTTGTAAGATGAATTATTATTTCTTGAGATTTCGTCGTTGCAAGTCTTTCGTTTTGAACTCATTGTAGGTGATGTTACGCTACAGTTATGATTGTAGAATCGATTGTCATTTATGAATGGCAGCTCAATGGTTACAATTTTGCGTAGTTTGGTAGGAATGATGTTTGCACTTGATTTATAAATAAGGTGATATCAAGTTGTTGGTCAGTTTTTTTTTTTTCTCTTTTCTCTTCTCTTCCCTTGAGTCACTATATGTTATGATGGTGCACTGTTACTGGAGCATAAGGTAAGGTTGGTAAACATCTTTTATCTGAAATGAGTTATGATGAATTGTTTGCTGAGCGTGTTGATAGAAGTTATTGGGTTATTGGTTTATTATGAGAGAGTTGTCGGTTACTTTACTTCTTAATTGCAGCTTTAATCCGTAATGTTTTGCAGTAGGCGTAGATGCTTTGCGTTTTACAAAGTATCCTAATGGCGTTGATATCTTACGTGACATTACTGCTGGATCCATAATGCTTCATTGACCTTGCTCCATTGCTCGATTGAAATCAAGTGAGAGAAGGTTCTGCAGTGTTGCTGTCATGCCTTTATTATATCGTTTAATGGTGTGTCAAATTTTGTTACAACACTGTAAGATTTATTTTCATTGATGTCTTGCATGCTCGAAAAGCATTTTTTCGGACTATAAGACATGAACTTCATGTTTCAACTTTACTGATTTTTGTTACAACTTTACAGCACATTAGTGTTAAACGAAATAATGTTGAAGGTTAGTGGTTAGAAATACATCTTCAAAACGTAAAATCTTCCGTTGATGGTTTTGCATGCGCATATAATTTGTTTCATCTATACAAGTTGTATGTAATACAATAAAAGAGTATAATTTTTACCAGTAGTGGACGTAAACTTGTAAAAAAATTTTGTAAATTTTATTTGATCGTAAAACTTTTTTTTGTCTTTTTTTTTTGTTTAAACATTTGGGTATTATTGGTAATAAGTTTTTGACGTTGCTAACATTTAAATATTTTGGAAAGAATTTCAGTTTGGGAACTAATTAACTGAAATTAAGTTCTGCACATTTCAACTACAAAAATTTTTCCCTTACAAAATTGTTAAAGTTTGATCTTATCATCAATCTTATTTCTAATTAGTTATATATTATGAACTATTGGACAAATGTAAATTCTTAACAGAGTGCACAATAAAGTAACAAATAGTAGTTGATTGTACTGGCAAATCTTAGCTGTTGATTGGAAAAATCGTATAATAATAACTCTTCATGTACGAGTAGTGAACTGCAAGTGTTAAGAAAAAAAGAGAACTACATTCCACATACTTGTGTTTTGTGGTCAAAGTGTTCAAATTTTATTAAATTGCAGGTTTTACAAGGTGAGTATAAAGAACAAGGCCATTTTTTTCAGTTTTATTCGTGCGCTTTTCCTGACCAGTCAATAAAATATATTTAAAAAACGATGTATCGACAGGAAAGTACCATTTTAGTTAGTCATAAAAGTGTACCGTTATACTATGTGGTAAAAAAAAAATTTATTTACAAAGGGGCTTTCCTTTTTTTTTGTTTTAGTTCGAGTTAATGTCATACACTTGAGAAGAAAGGATGAGGAAATTTAAAGGAACGAAGTGTTTATTGAAGAAGGGGCTGAATTAGGCTATGAGAGGTTACAGCCCGTTTATCTTTGACGGAACGGTTTAGTACGCATGGGGGTAAGTAACTAAGAAGGAATAATAGTCAAATTATCATGTTCATTGCGGTTATAACGATATTTTTATAAATTTATGATTAATAAAAAAATTATTGTTATAAATTATATGAATTAAGCTATGAGAAGTTACAGTCCGTTTATCCTTGACGGAACGGTTAAATACGTGTAGGAGTAAGTAACTGAGAAAAAATAATAGTCAAATAATCATGTTAATTGTGACTATAACGATATTTTTATAAATCTATGATTATTAGAAAAATATTATTATTTTTTTTTTTATTTTATTCTATTTTTTTCAGATAGTGTAATGTTTCTGCATGCCAAGATTTTACCGAGACAACTTGAGGTGACGTCGAGATATGATGATGGAGAAATATGAATACACCATTGTGCCAAATGGGCGAGTGATGATTTCAGAAGCAAAGAATGACATTTTTAATTGACGATGTTTATTCCAGTTAGAAGAACAAGTAGCTGAAATTTTCATTCTTGGATTGGAAAGGGTTTTACAAATGGAGGTAAAGTACTTGTTATAGTTATGTAGTAAGTAAAAATTATTAATTATGTGATTAAATAATAAACACATTTATACATATCTCCCTATATCATTTAGTTGTGTTAAAGAAAGTGAGTCTCACCCCCCCCCCATGCTGCTCCCCGCTCTCCCTCAACTCCCCCTCGATTAACGTAGTTATTTGCTCGTTTTAACGTCATTTTTAATCAAGTTGTATTTAAGTGAGCTCCCCCCGCTCCCCCACAGCTCTCCCTCGCTCTTCCTCCACCTCCCCCCATAAAATAATTATTCATCAAATAATTTACCATCATAAATGTTAAAAAATGTACGCAATTTACTACCAAAGTCATACCTAGTTTTTAGGATTTTTTAAGTCACTGATCATAGGTCTTTCTCTGCCTATTCGCTTCCCCTTACTCACTATATGTCTCTAAAGTACCATTATTTGTTAAACTAAATTGAACTTTGACATTTCAAATTTCTTTCTGGTCCATGTCTACTTTACCCAAATATAAAATTCTTGATTACCTGAGGACTTTATAAACAAAAAGACAGAATTCAAGAGGAGGTATAATTGAATAGACAAACACAATTAAGCTTCTGAAACAATAATTTATTCTGTTTGCTTAAAGTTGTGACATTTCATGGGTCGTTTTAACCCATCTGTTCTTTTAAAACCCTTTTCACATTTTTCACATATTTGTTTTTCATGGTTTTTATAAATTAACATACGTCTGTTTAAATATGACAATCTTTAAAGTTCAATATTTTTGAATTGCTGAAAAATTTCTAGCTAAACAATATTTTTAATTTCTGATTTATTCTTGGATGCAATTTGAATAAAAATTTTTTTTGGATTCTTACATCTTAACAAAGCAACGTATAATTGTCCGTGAGAGAATAAAGGTTTTTTAATACGTAACCCTAAAGAATCAAAACTCTGTTTTTCTGATTTGTTAATAAATACAGAACATGCTAATACAAAGGGAAACTGTTTTCTATAGAAGACAAAAGGTTATAATAGTAAGGTGCCAGAGTTTAATGTTATTCTAGGAATATAAACTTTGCTTTTTTTTCTCTCATAATTATTTATGCTTCTATATTATACTTAAAAAATTTTGTTATTTTTGATCTTGTGCCTCTACAGAGACCGTCTGATATACTTAAAGCTCTTATTAACACTACAATACCATTTATTTTTAATTATAATTTGTGTCGTGGAAGACCCTCTCTAATATTATTTAAAAATAATATTGAAAAATGAATATTTATGTTAATTTAGTTATGTTAAGTTAATCACATGTTTCATCAACTCCTCTGTGAGTTACTTATTCGGCTGTTGTGAATTAATTCTCAGCCTGCATTATTAATACACGAGTAATGTCGTTATTTTGTCTACTCAATCTGTTAGTGGGGGGTTGGCGTGCAGACCGCACAGGGTTGCGTTAGATTCACTAGTATATATATACATGTATACACACATATATTTACATATATATATATATATCTTCCTACATTCTATAGTAAACTCAGTGGGGCATTCCACACATACCCCCCACCGCCCCCTATTTGCCCCCCACTGCCCCCACCAACCCCACACAAAATAAGGTAAAAATCCGTTATTTTCTTGCTTATTTTGACATATCGTAGTTTTTCTCAAAACCCCCCACATCCCCCACCGACCACTTACGCATTTTTTCATGGCCCCCCACTGCCCCCTCTACAAAATATTATATGTATAGTATAGAAGTATAGTATAAGTCTTTTTTCAAGCCAGGGGGTACAATCACGTATAGCTTCATGGGATTATAACAATGTATGTTTTAATATTTAATCAAATAGTTACAGATTAGTGCACAATACTATGATTAGCTAAACTTAAATGCAATCAATTGTATTTCAATTTATTGAATCCCTTGGTTTCTTTGTAAGCATAAATTTTTTGGTGGGCTGACTTTTTTTGTTACCATTTTGTAACGTTGCATTTTGCCAGCCCTGTCAATATGTTAAAGTCTATTACCACATTCCTACCAAATCACATACAAATATTGTATAGTATTTTTTCTCAAAACATCCCACATCCCCCACCTACCCCCTACGGCTCTCCCACCAACCCCCATAAATTTTTTCATGGCATAATTATTATATCATCATCACGTATATAGTCCTTTAATACACAATTCTTCTTTTAACGTACATAAACTTAAGTTAAATTTAGAGTGTTATTATTATAAACAATGAAAGTTTCACAGTACTTTATGAGTCATCTTATAACGCCTAATTAAACAACGAAGACTTACGTCCATTTCTATTCTGTTTTAAATTAATGCTAAAATTGGTACAATAGATGGACACGACATACATTCATGATATGTATTATTAATTAATAAATTTTACCTTTATATAAAAAAATAAATAAAAAAGGAGTGGTAAATATTTCTACGTCCCCTTTTCCAATTCTTAACAATAATTTTGGAAATTTGTTATTACTAGAACGGATGTTATTTTGTAATCATAAAATTTTGAAGAAGTTCCATAAAAATGATGATTTAATAGTTTCTTTTATTGTTATAGTTCTATTACCGTTTTCTATAACTGGAAGGATTTGTCGAAAATTTCTTCCTAATACTATTAATTTATTACCAAAGCAAAGTTTTGTATTACACAAGTGTCTCAACGTTCTATCAACGATTTCTAGAGCTTTTTTCGGAATCATAGAACTCTCATCCCATATTATTAAATCAACTTCCCTTAATTTTTTTTTTCAGTTTCAAATTCTAAAAATACACTTTCAATATTATCTAAGTCTAGAGGTAAACGAAAAGTTCTATGACTGATCATACCTTTTGGTAGTCATACAGATGCAATTCCTGTCCAAGCCATTGACAAAATATTTTTACCTCTAGGAATAAAATAATAAATGAGTATCTTATGTAAGTAGGTTTTTCTGGATCAACCAGGACCATCTATGAAATATACTTTTTCATTTTGTTCACAAATAGTTTTAAAAATTTTTCTTTGATCTTCATTTAAATTTGTGAACATTATATCGAACATTTTTTTACTAAAAAATATTTCCTCAATATTGCAATTATTTATATAGTTGCTAATGGTTGGTGTCGGTAAACTAAAAGACTCACATGATTTACCTTCTGATACAAAAATTTGATTAATATGTAGAAGAGCACAATTATTATTATCATCATCGAAGTCTTCCGTAAAATATTTTTTATATTCATTCTATATTTTATCTTCTTGAATGTTTCTGAAATTAAAAACCAAGCAAAAAATTGTTTTAACTGGTATGGAAACATAATTGTTATGGCTTCTTCAAAAATATTGTCGATTTCAGAATCATGTTCCATTAAATTCATTGTAACCGTAGTCTCCCTGAAATTTTTATATGTTATTCCATTATGTCTTTTAACGTCTTGAAACGATGTAGCCCCATGTAATTTATTTAAAATAAGTTTTGTAAATTTAAAAAATAAAAAAGTTAAGAATAAATAAGAATAAATACACAAAAATTGTAAAAATGTATTTCTCATTAAATATTCAAAAGTTGGGAAGTTGGCGCGCAGTGCACGCAGGGGGGCGTAAGCCCCACTAGTAAATATATATTCTCAATTTTTAGGTGCAAAGAGTGGAATGGTCGAGGAAGTTTAGCAAAGGAGCCTATGAACGTCAGCTCAAGGCAGAACTGGCTAAGGTTGGACAAGGTCTAGGGGAGTATGTCTACAACTTTTGATCATTGTTCAAGTGCTCTGAGGTTATTGTTGATTTATTTCCAGAAATTGGGATATTAGCCTTCTACGCTACTTCCAAATCTTATTTTGGAGAATATTCAGTGTGGCAATGCGATCTAACTGAAGAGCCGATGAAAAAAAACAAAAAATTGTATTAATAGTATTCATAAATATGTATGTATGACTAAGAAAATGCAAAGTTCCCCCATTTTTTCAATAAACGAGTTTGCGATTATAAATTGGTTATCCTTTATTTAACTACCTGATGTGTCTCGATAAACGCCCCCACACTGTATTTGCTGTATTGTGCCAAGTTACTATACATGCACTTATAGTGGCTGTTTTTCAAGTTAAATTTTAACTGCTGTCAGTGGTTTCGACATTTGGTCACTCGTTTTTTTTTTTTTTTTTTTTTTTTTTTTTCTTAACAGTAATAATACAGATGTATGATAAAACTAGTGCATGCCTTGTGTGAGACATTCGATCTTTTTCTTAGAGGGCAAAGTTTTGCTTCCCGTTATAAAAGCATAAATGGCATCTGAGTCCTTAGAGCAACATGTTCTTTTCGTAAGTATAGGTTGAATTGATGGTGTTGTTGTGATTGCAGAGATTCTTGGCTCTTCGAATGGTTGTCTTATATGGTTAAGGATATTGTACAATCCATATCTCTGATTTAATGTGACCAATTTATACACACTTAATAAATTATAAGTATGACGATTACAATTATTAGGTTTCCTCCAAATGCTGTAGTGAGATAAATCTTTTCTAGGGATTTTTTTTTTATGGTTCACAACTTCTCTCAGTTCACCGTTGATATTATCTAGTGATAGGGTGTCATTTCATTCAGCCGATTTTGTAATTATTATTTGTTTTTTTTCCTCTTAATCAAACGTATTATTTGTAATGCGAGGAAATACATCTTGAGATAATAGTATGGGTAAAGTAAGTCTTAACTAAGGTTTGTAGATGTAGGTGTAATTTAGTTTTATTAAGTTTGTGCCATATAGGGTGACATCACGATAATGTGTTGTACACTGCCCGCTTAATGTTGAAAATCTGGTGCCTTTTAGTGTCAATTCTTGGCGATGATCATAATCACAAAGTAGTTTTTTTTTTAGTTTTGAAAATAAGCTTTATTAAGTCCTTAAAGAGTTTTATAGCTAGAAAAAAAAAAAAATCACAAAGTAGACGAAGTGTGAGAGAATCTCTAGTGGAATAAAGCCATTCCTGAGTGTATTTTAACTTGGTCTTATATGATTTTTCCAAATTGTATAACACAATTTCACGTTTTTTAAGGGCTTCTTCTGTGGGTTTTATAAAGAGGAAAAATTCACAAGTAGCATCGTCGATTTCTTCCATTATTCCATACGTAGGTTCACATAGTAGTAAATGACCACAGTGTATACATTTATGTATATAATCTTCATCAGCTAGAAAATAATTTGCTTGGTGGTGGTTTATAATTAAATACTTTGTTTTGGGCTTGATACTGACGTAATCTTCAAAATTTCGGTGTATATTTTGTGGCATGGGTAGCAAGTGCATTATGTAAGTGGTATATTTGTTATTTTTTATTAAAAGTAAAGAAACTATTGGTAGAGAATGTTTGTTACTAAATAAGCCAATTTCTTTTACTTTTTGATTCAATTGTTTGGATAAGAGTAAAAGTAGGTGGAGATAACTTTTGGCAGTAGTTTCGATTGCGTAAATTTATGTTTTATAAGACTGTAATGTGTAACATAAAAATTTCTGAAAAAGATAACCCACACATTAATTGATTGTTAGACTGAATTAATTTTTTCTTGTTCTGATAAATATGTGGTTTTATTGGTTATTTCTTGTATCTGTTGTGTGAGTTTTAAAATGTTTATTTTTGTTTTTTCCATTACTTTGTAAAGCGTTTCTAGGTTTAATTGTACGATGTGAGTTTGGCTTGCAACAAGAACAGAAATATTTTCTGTTTTTTTATAAATATTGTTCGATTCAGAGACGATTTTTTCGCTATCTGTTGCGTCCATTGTTCCAAAAATTTTCTTAGACATTTATCCTACGAGTTCAAGAGGAGTGCCTCTTTTTCTTATACTACGAGACTCGGATATTAATGAGTAAAGGACTTCAATGGTTGGTGAGAAAAATCGTTGAAGTTCCAATCGTTATAAGATAATGTTCGTTAGTAATTGTTTTAAGTAAGACACAGGTTTTAATTTTTTGCATTGGTTCATATGTAGCTGTTCACGGCAGCAATTTCAGAAATCATAAATTTGGGAACCTAGTTCTTTGTTGTTGTGAGTAAGATTTTGCCAATCCAAAAGTATTGTTATTGTCCATTGTGTACGGATGAGACGAACTTCATTCTGATATTCGTAATATATTTCTGGGTTTTAAGATAATTCTTGATTTTTATAAAAGCTTTTCAAAGGAAGGTGGTCCATTGAGTACACTAACAGGTCTTTTGAAGTTATAACTCCCATTATTAGTAGTTTAAGAATTATCTTGTTAAGTTGTTAAGATTCCTGAAACATAAAAGAAGTCTCATTCGTAACAGCGCTTCACTTTATCCAAATGTTTGATAACTACTTCTCTATTTTCTGATTTAGGTGTTACATTGTTATTATTTTCATTTACATGAGTGATTTCAGAAGTTCCGTTGTAATACTTATCTTATTTTCCTCTCCTAGGTTCTTTTATTGTGTAAACTTCCATATCAACTCCTAAATTTTGAGGTTTTGCATGCTTATCATATTTTTGTTTACTTTTATGTTTACATTTGATGAGGTCATCATAAGTTTTTTCTTGCATGTCTCCTAAACAACAGATTAAATCAATAAGAATATCATTATAAGATTGGATTTGATTTTTGGTTGGATATGGATTTGGTGGACATGCTTTTCTGCCGTATACTAATTTATATGGTGTAAGTCCGGTAGCTGTATAGAGTAATGTATTGTGTTCATGTACAGCAAGGCGTAAAATTTTGTCCCAGGCCTGTTTAGTTGTAGTTTTTGTTCTTAAAAAGCTTTTAAGCATGGCATGACTACGTTCTAGTGAACCGTTAGATTGGGAATGGTAAGGTGTAGTGGTCTTAAGGTTAAAACAAAAAATTTGGACTGAATTTTGGGTAAATTTTAGCATAATCTTTAATAAATTGTTTATAATACCCTTAAGTCCAGAAAACTCTTGAATTTATGTACAATTTGTTAGTGTTGAAAAATTTTTAACTGCTTCAAGTTTATTGGGATCGGGTTTAACTACATAACCTTTTTTTGTATGTCCTAAATATGTTACTTCAAGAGTTAAAAATTTGCATTAATCTAGTTGAAATTTTAAACCAGCACCAGATAGTCTATCGAATAATTTTCTTACTAATATTTCATGTTCTTCTAATGTTTCAGTACATATTAAAATATCAACTTAAAATATAAATAGTTCTGTGCCTTGCAATCCCAATAATACAGAATCTATGAGTCTTTGGAATGTAGCTGGTGCATTGCATAATCCAAATGACATGCCTGTATACTCGTAATGTTTGCACGGAGTACTCAAAGCTGTTTTATAGTGATCTGCTGGAGATACTTTAGTTTGATGAAATCCAGTAGATAGGTCAAATACTGAAAAAAATTTTGACCCACCACTTTGCTCTAATATCTCTGTTATATTTGGCAATAGGTAAGTATCAGGAACAGTATTAGCGTTTAATTTTCTATAATTTATTACAAGACGATCTCTCTTTTCTCTATAGGATCCGGGCTTTCTATGGACAATCCACAGTAGGCTTTTGTATGGGCTGGAAGAGTAGCTAATGGTTCCTTCTTGTAATAGTTAATCGATCTGATCCCTGACTCCTTTGTAAAGAGTAGAAGGATACCTGTATTTTTTAGTAAAAACAGGTTTATCATCAGTTGTCAGTACATTATGTTGTACACACAATGTACGTGGAGCCGCATCACCTTTGATATATAATAGATGTAAATACTCTTTTACTATTTCACAAAGTTGTTTATCGTATCTCTAATTATTATGTTTTCAGCAAAGTTTTTCCGTAATATATTTAATTCTTTCCGGTGCTGTCATGTTGGAAACATCATCGCTAAAATCTAAGTCCAGAAAATTTTTTGAATCTTCTTAATCAAAAGGTACGAGATTTTGGGGAGGGATCTCGATTTCTACTGACTCTTCTCTATTATTCACAGCCATCGTGAAACAGCAGTCTTTATCGTATGCTACTGCTGCGTTTCCTATGAATAATAAATATACTATGAGTAGTTTTTATCAAGTGCAAGTATGCTGGCCCGTAGCTGTTAGTTTGCGTTACAGGAATCTCTATGGGAACTCTTATTCTTGCTGGTATTTTATATACACGATTTCGATGAAAGGTGATTCCTGTAGGTTTAAAATATTGAGAAGTTGGAAGAGATTCTAAGATCTTTTTATGTATGCTAATATTATGTGTAATTTCGTAAAAATTATTTTTAATACTTATATATTTTGTCGTTATTTCAAGTATTACAAGTCCACGTTCTTCGTCACTTATTGTTACAATTCTCCCTATAAATGAAATAGGACTTATAGTTTTTTTTTAGTATCAAGGCTTTTGTGTCATAATAAAGCCTGACCCGTTCTTTGGCTAAAAATAAATTTCCTAATATTCCTGTCTCACTGAGAGGTGTTTCTTGTGCTAAGACGTTTTTGTGCTAAAACTTTACTTAGTAAAAGCTAAAACGTGATTTACATCAAATGTGTTTAACGTTACTGTTCCTAATGTTATTATATTTAAAGAAGTTAATCAAAAAAAAGAAATTTATTTAACAGTATTTATAATAACATTTGGTAGCAACAAAGATATTTTCATACAATTGACGTCAGCTCCTGTATCTTACTAATATATAAAGCAAAGTCGCTAAAACCGTTGTAATCGCTAACCGCGAAAACTACTGAACCGATTTTGCTGAAATTTTGCACACTGATTCATGATACTTCCTAGATGGTTTTAGTATAGTTTTTATCATAAAAAATTTAATAACAATAGCAATAAATGAGCTCAAAGTTTTGCAAAAATACGCCAGCTTTTCACTTTAGTTCAGTAAAATCCGCTAGGTGGCGTCGACATAAAATCGAAGCTACCTGCAACATAATTAAATAAGTGTGGTTATAATAGGCCGGAGCGTATCGATAATGGTACCGTCCAGCTTCGGCAGCTCAACAAGCTGTTCGGAGAACGCTGATGATACTCCTGCAGCTGGACATCCCGGTAACGGACGACACTCTTCTCTAAGGGGGCAGGGACCTAAGTGTCCCTTCACCCTGAATCTCGACGAGTGCGATCAAAAAAAAAAAAAATTAATTCTACCGATGCCGTCTGCCAGAATACCAGGTGATATATCTAGCCAGAGCACAATCTGCACCAACTCTTCATAGTTGTGTGGCAGTCCCACCGTCCCACCTGGTGTAGTTAGAGAATTTGTGGCTACAAATGTAAGCAAGGGAAAATAGCTCTGAGGGGCACGGGAAGCCACGACGGCTACCTTCTTGGTCATCGCGTTCCCTAACGCGCTTACCCACATGTTTCCGTCTAAAGATGAGCAATTGAGCAGTTGGTTATCCGGGGAACGACCTGAGACGAGATATTCTTTGGTCAGCGGCGTACCTCCCTCCATCACAGTCTCCGTACATTGAGACTCCCAGGGTAAGAATCAAGCAACCCGTAGCCAGCTCTTCATCATCAGGAATAATAATAAAGAATAGCCTGAAAGTTTCACCACTGGCGCTTTTTAGGGCCATTATAAGTATTTACGTTCCCTACTTAACCATCAATTTTATCGGTTCTATTTAGGGGCCACCTAAGTCTAAACTACCTTGCCAACAAATACATTTTCATTACCATTTCCGGAAGCGATTCGTCGACTAAAAGACTATATTAACTAAAGACGGGCACTATTAAACCAAGTCAGCCATTCACTAGCAGACGTCACCTGCGGAGTTGTTCTTCGCAAGGCTGGAAAACCCGGTGACCGACGACCCCGTATGTATTACCCTCTCGACTCTCAGCATTCAACCAGGAATCACTGATCCTCTCCAAGGTCTGCGTTGGGCAAACCTATAACAGCTATAAAGGAAAAAAAACTTGAGCCAACAGGACAGCCTCCACTGGACAAGTATCACTAACCAATATCCCCATCTAAGATCACTAAAACAACTGAATCTGCAAATAAAAAAGGTGCTTTAGACACCAACATCTTCGACGTTATACCGGGAGACGTTGGGAAAGAGCACTAAAACTAGCCCCAAAGCTTCGGACTTTGTAATTTTTCTCCTAATCAGTCTGGGTCTTCAACAGTAAGCCAGAGAAGATCACCCTGAGGTATCCAGGCAGTCACAATTACTGTTAACTGCAGTCAAGAAAGAGTTAACTTAAGAAGCTCACCGGTCTTTTTTAGGGCCATCAAACGTCGAACTACCTTGCCAACAAATGTATTAAAATTAACAAAGTTGACTGAAAATAGCCTTTAGGGGTCATAAAAGTCGTAAGCATACCAATAGTCGCAAAAGGGTGTATTGGAAAGAAAACCTCAAATGTATCTAATGAATACAATTTGAGGCGTCAAGAAACTGACGCAGAAAATTTATCGAGATTGAAACAGCAGCGTCAAAATCGTCAACTAAAGAGTCCATTACGTGAGAGATCAGCTTTTCATTGTACCCTCACAGCAATCTCTGAAATCTTTAAAGATCCTACTTCAGATTTTTTAATGAGTAGAAAATGTATTTGTGTTTTTGTGGCAATAAAAATGTTGGGTTTAAGGTCTAGGACTTTGTTGCTCTGGTAATAAAATTGTGAGATATGAGAAAAAAAATTTTTTTTTAATATAAATTTTTTGGGGGCTTAAAATCTTAACAGCTTCAAAAAATAGCCCTTTTCGTGAATTACACAGAAGAAACTAAATCAACAACTTCTTATAGCCATCGATTATTTTATGGCATAAATTTTCAGCATAATTATTTTTTTGAATTTTTACACCTTATTATTTGACCAAATAAACTATATGGATTCCGAAAAAATATGTTTTTAATAAGAAGATTTTTGTTTTGAGATGTATCGGGAATGTGTGTAAAATTTTCTAACTAAAAATGTTTCACATTACATGTCAACACACTACGGTGTTTTATTTAGTAAGTCTCGGGCGAAGCCGAGACGGGGGGCTGCTAGTCTATTATAAAAGTCTCTTCGCTTTCATTTAATTATGAAATTTAAAGTGTTGTTGGTGCATTACTAACGTTTTTTGCGATGGACACTCGGGCAATCGCACAAATTGGCTCATCAGTGGACGCTCATTCAGATCTTTGCTCGCCGCTGCGTCTGGGCCATGAGCACCGTTTACGTTGAAAGAATGGCCTGGTTTAAAAAAACTGGGTCTGCAACTTTGCTGACTATTGACAGAGTTTGACCTTAAGTGAAAGCTAGAGTCATTTTGAAATTCACGTGGTCATTGCACGTGCAGGTGTAATGTTCTATTGGAACAGTAGACGAGTTACTAAATACGCACTGCAATAAGCTTGTGTGAAAGGAGCAATTCAAATAGGCTCCTAATTAGTTTTGGTGTTGCATTGGTTGTGTGGGGCCAAAATTCTGATTATTTTTCCAGGACTATTTGAATGGCTGGTAAGATTGCGTTTCATTTGATTTTTGCAACAATCTTATTGATTAATTATTTGAGTCATTATTTTGATATGGAAGAGCTGGGTGTGATACCATTCTGCCGTCTGAATCAAACGTAGTCAGAAAGTTTTTTGTGTCATTAGGGTTGTAATGATAAGATATATAATTACGATTGTACATGTTGAAATTGTTTTAGTTAACTTGATGTGTATGGTTTTCATTGGGCTGAAAATATGCAATATTATTTTGTCGATTTTGTTGGTATACAGATAGGTTTTGTCTTGCAGTAGGGTGTTCATGCTGAGCAAGATACATATGTAAATTATGATGATACATGGTAGCGTGAGTATTGGGGTATAATGTTTTTCCAACTTCTTCTGCTACTAAAGCTTCTTGTAAAGCACTAGCAAACGTTTTTATTACGATTGACATCATGTTGGCCTTGAATCCATCGGGTGAGCCTCGCATGAATGCTTTATGGCGAACCATTTCTAGATATAATTTGGTATTAGATTGTTGGTTTTCCTGAATGTTGTTGGAAACAGCCTCTATTTTAGCTGCTCTAGCGCTTTGATTAATAAATGGAAAATTCTCTCGGAAAAATCGTGAACATTTTCTCCCTGTTTCAGTTTGAAAATTATTTATTAATGTTGGTGATGTATTAAGCGTAAATTTTAGGAGGATCAATGTGTAAGTTTAAATGATTTATAAAATCGTCTTAAGTATTAATTTTTAATCCGTCTAGACAATTTCTTGCTCTACTCTTGAGCCTGGAAATAACTGTTTTTAAAAACGTAAGCTCTTCCGCATTTAAGTTAAGGAACGTTACCATTTTTAAAATCTTGCAAGAAATCTCTGAGAGGTATATTTTGACCACTATATATTGGTATGTGTAAGTCAGCTTGACTTTTACGTAAAGCTGAATTATTTGGGGGAACTTGAAATGATAATTCAAAAAAATTCTAGTGATTTTTCAGCTCCCCTTGCCCTATGGTATTATTCGAGTAACTGTTTTCTTTGTAGCAACATCTGCTTCCTTAATTACAATTATAAGTGTCTGATCTATTATAATAAAGGTTTTCTGAAAATAGATAAAGGAAGAACATAAAAAAAATTAGAAAAACAAATACAAATACAAATGCTATTTGGTTAGAGCATACTCTTTGTAAAACAAAAGCTTTATTTGCTCCCACTAACGGGATACTTTTCTTTGAAATCGTTGACTCAGCGTTGTGGTATTAGGTTTCACCGAGCGATATGTATGGAGTGGTATATGCTGTGCTGGTGTCGACCTTCTCTTAGTGTTTGAGGCGTATGCGTTAGCTTACACAAGGCTCGGATAGGGTGATTGGGAAGACACAATAAAACACAATAAAATTAAACAGCATAAAATAACAACTTTTAATGTCACTCAAAAGCCAAGAAAAATCACAGTTAATATTCACAAAAATAGTATAGGTCAAAATAATACAGGAAAAAAGAAATAATGTCTATAGTCTTAAAACAATGAACTAATGAAATATATAAAAGCGAAGAATGTAGAAAGAAAAGAGTCAAGTTGAACAACACAATATGTAAACACGCACTGGCCTTGAGCTCACACGAGAGTTTGAAAGTTAGACAAATAAATGTGAAAATGAAAGCACTGATATTATATAACTGATTGAAATATTGATTAACGAAAAACGATTGTCTGTAGAAATACACAATTACTGTCTGTAGAAATACACAAGAGTTTCACTGAGTCTTGTTGTTGATAATCACTGGTAGTTCGATGAAAGTAACTATTTGAACTGGTCTGCAGATTATGCAGTGAGCAACTTAAACAAAGCATTAAGAGCACTGCACTGCACAACTGAGTTTTGTCTACTGTATTGCAAGAGTTAATCTGAAGATTTACACTAGAATTTAAGGTGATGTATGCACCTTTGAATGTTAGGGTTTGGCAACGTAAATTAAGAGAGTCTATCTTCGACAAGATCTGAGCTATAATCTGGCGCTTACAGTATACAAAGCTTGCCGCGTGAATACGCACACACACATCTGCAGCGTGCCAAGTCGATCAAGCGCACACGCACAGAGCGTTGGGCTGACAGAGACTACAAGTGTACACAATGTACACAAAAGCCGGTTCTACTGTTGGTCGCTCTCATTTCCAACACTTAGACATTATGTTTTACGTCATATGGTAGTAGCGTATCTCATTTTTTTTTTCATTTCACACCCTTCTAAAGGTCGTTTTTATACAGTGTCTATTTTATTTTATCTTGATTTTCAATTTATTTATTAACGTAAGAATCATGTGTCGATCAATGAATACTATTAGATCTTGAAATGTTTCATATAATTGAGTCATTAGAATGTTTATGAATTAAAAAAACTAATCTTATCGACGACCAAGTTATGTTTTGTCTGATGATTCAATAAATTTAGAAAAGCCGGAAGTAGTTAATTCTACAAATAATTTAGTAATTGAAATATTTTTAATTTAAGAAATAGTACATTATGTCACTAGGGCACAAAGTACAAACATAAGCGCTCGAAGGGCACGCTTGTTGGAGGTTGGTGCCTGAGTTGCGTATAATGTTTTTCTTACCAAGGGCGCAAAGTGCAATTTTGCGCCCGTGTGTACACATTGCGCCCAGTAAATTACCTTGGGCCCAAGGGCAGAAAAGTACTTTGGGCCTGAAGGGTGCAAAAAACTTTTCTGTTAGTAGGCCCAAAGTGATAACAAGGGCACAAAGTGTGACCCGAGGGCGCAAAACGGCAGTTGCACTTTGGGCCCATCGTGAGAAAATTATTTTAATGAACAACCAAGTTATGTCTAATCTGATAATTTCATGAATATCGAGAATCCAAAAATCGTTTATTATATAAAAAGTATAAATAGTAAAGTTTCAGATTTACATTAACAATTTAATACAATTTCTAGTTTCCTTAACTTAATTGACTTCTATGATCGTTGGTTATCCACTGCTTGTGCGCACGCAGTCACAAGATCTTACAAAGTTGACCGTAACGATGTTCCTCATCCTACACGAGAGCACTTGTGGCAATGACAATAATTAGGCTTCTGCTTTTCACGTTGGAACCCAAGTCGACGGTCCTTTCTTTCTTGTTCCTTCTTGATTAACTTTTTAGGCAAGTTTACAGTGTCCTTGTTTGCTTGACTTTTTCTCACACAGCTTAGTCACCGAACTTAGTCTTACATCCGCTAAAAAGACGCAACAAAACTCACGCTCTCACCTTTATGGTTACTTTAGTCACTTGATAAAAGAGAAAAGGGGAATATTGTTCTATGCAAAGAGTTTTTATACTCTTGCGTTCAAGGAGGACGCGTCAGGTTTAGGATCCAAACGATCAATCAGAGCCCAACCTTATAACCCTCAACTGATACAAGCACAGTCGTGGTGCAATAATTTTACAGTTATTCATGGCTCAAACTTCTGATCTCTTGGAGTTTATATTTAGTACAAGTTGCTCTTTAAATTGTGTATGATATTTCTTGTGGACTTACTTAGTAAAGAATATTGAAATTATCGAGTATTTACATTCTTGTATGTACTACTGCTATTTAATGTCGTAAAATAAGCATTTTATAAGATTGTTACACGTTTTACGCGTATTTTGAGTTTGGTGACGGTAGCTTGGTTCAAAAGAAGTAAGTTATATGTCACCCAATTGCAGAAGCAGGTATACTACTGAATGGTTCGAGATCACTGAGCTTTTGTTTTTCATAATTTAAACGAAAATCTGTGCTTCAAAGTAATGAATTATAAGTTTACGATGTAGGATAACATACATGTACCTTTTTTATTTTACATTTTCTTCTTTAAAAATTCCAAGACCCGTCTTTCATTTTTTAACCATAGTAAATCTTACTTTGTCTTTGTTTTTTTTTCTTATACCCTCTTCCACTAACTGGATATGTTAGTTTCTGACTTTTTCTTCAAACTCAAGTGCTTTTCTAAGTAATTTTTTTTTTAGCTTTTCTATTTAGCACTTTTTTTTACTATGTAATTTAGGGTGTTACAGCTTAGTCCTAGTATCTACGTCAGGTATCTTCTTTGCACACTTTTTAGCTAATAATCGTCCTTTTACTACCATATCTCTGCTGTAAACAGTGCTACGTTTTTTTACAATTGCTTTTCTTTTCCTCTCTTTTATGTGTCCTTTATTGGGGGTATGCTTCCGTGAAATCCATCTAATACATACTGCTTTATCAACTTCTTTTAAATCTTTTTTTCCCACTTTTATACTGTGTTTTTCTGCTTTTAATTTTTTAAATACAAAAGTTTCTGTTTTTGGCGACTTCTTTTAGTTGGTTTCATAGTTTATTTTGATCCTCTTTGGTATTCGCTCTTCAAGCATGAATTATCGACATTAAGAACGTCTTTTCTTAGCCTAACCACCATTCTGAAAACTTTCATTTCCTTCGCATCTTGACTAAGAACTTCTTCTATCTCTTTTTTACTTCTTTTGTTTTTACAAATCCTCAGTACATGTCTATGGTCCTTTTCTTTTTCTTAACACAGTCGACACATCTTTTCCTTCTCTTTTTTCCAGTATTCATTTTTTTTTTTTTTTTCTTTGCTTAGACTTGTTTCCTCATTTAAATGTTGCTGTCAGCCTTCTATCTTTACTTGTCACATCCTTTTTGAGTTACTCTGGTTCTTTCTCTGTTTCAATGTATCCTTATATCTTGTTGTATCTTAAATTTTTTATTTTCTCAATTCTTTTTTCTTTTTCTTTCTGTTCTTTGCTAGCCATTATTTTCTCTCTTATTCCCTCCTTGGATTTTGCTCCTTTCATGTATCTTGTTCGTTTTCTTTACCTTCTTTTAGAATTTTTAGTCTCTTCTTTGATCCTCTGTCTTAATTCATTATTACTTTGTCTTTGTCTTTTTCTCTTGTACCTTCTTTCACTAATTTTATCTTTGAGTCCCTGATTTTTTTTTTTTTTTTTATAAACCTCAGTGCTTTTCCTAATGCTTTTATTTTTAGCCTCTCCATTTTACACTCTTCTTTCATTTTATAATTTAGGGTGTTATTGTTCAGTTCTAGTATTCACTTCATAAATCTTTCTTGCACCTTTTTTAACCTCTCATTTTCTTTACATCTCCATATCTCTGCTCCAAATAGTGCTATACCTTCCACAAGGGCTGTATAAAGTTTCTTTTTCCTGTTATAACTGTTCTTGAATATTCTCTTACCTATACTCCGTTCACTCGTCATAACAATTATTGCTTTCATCTTCCTCTCTTTCATGTGTCTTTCACTCGTGCCATTCTTCTGCTGAATATATCCGTGATATTTTATTTTGTTTACTTCGTCTATATCTGTTTTTCTTCCTTTTTTTCTGAACACTAGAATTTTTGTTTTCGTATCACTTAAGATTATTTTCTTCTTTTTAATATGCTTTTTAAAATTTGTTAACATTTTTTTTGATTCCTCTTTCCTGTCAGCTATTAGCACAATGTCATCCACACACAGAAAAGTCGACAGTTCGTTCAACAGAGTCGGGCTTAAGAGACAACCCTGTCTCACTCTATTTTTGGTCCAAAACTTTTCTGATATTCTTTCTTGTTTTTCAATTACATTTCTTGTTTTTCTTTAAATATCTATTATTTTCTTTTTTAACATTTCACTCACCTCCATCTCTGCTAGTTTTTTTTTAGTACATCCCTATCTATACGATCAAAAGCGTCTTCAGGATCTATAAAGCAGCAAAAATCTGTCTTTTTGGTTTGCTCAATCTTTTTTCTTTTATATAATAAAATGTGTTAATTACTTTTACTACTTTTATTCCTTCTATAAATTTAAACTGATTCTCTGGTAACTTTTTTTTCAATTTTTTTCCTTAACAATCCACTCAGCATGCTTGCGTATATCGTGTATTCCATGCAAGTCAGTATTAATCCTTTGAAGTTATCTGGTTTATCCTTACCTTTTTTTTTCATATATTGAACAAATTGCTCCAGTTCTTTATTGTTCTAGCACTTTCTCTTTTTCCCAAAATTTTTTCATCAATTCCAATATGGCTGTTTCTAACTCTCTTGGTATATGTTTCCAAACGTCATTTTTTAGCTTATCTTTTCCAAGTGCTTCCCTCAATTTTAACTTGCTAACTTGTACTCTTAATTCTTTTTGCTTTTTTGTGCTTCCACTTGAAATCCTCTCTTGTTTTCTTAATTCTTCTAGTATCAGTACTCATTTATTCTTACTATACAATTTTTCTATAAAATGTGACCTCCAATTCTGAATTTTTATCTTGTTATGTATCCCTTCATTTTTTTTTACCTGCTTATATACTTCCACATCTTTACTTCTGATGTTGTTTTTCTTTATTTTTATTTTTCACTCATATCCTTTTTGCTTCACACCAATTTCTGTTTTGTGTTTTTTTGGTTATGAAAGAGGATCTTTTCACTTTTTGTTTTCTCCATAGTAGTAATGTTTTTCTCAACTCTTTTTTCTCAAATTTTCATTCTTTATCATACCATCTCGTTTCTCCTAATTTTTATGTTTAAATCTTTTTTTTTTGCCTTAAGCATTGATCTTTTCACTAATTCTTTTGTTTTACTCCATCTTTTATTTACTTCTTTTCCGTTTATCTTCCAATCCTTGCATCTTTCTTGAAACTGATCAATAAGTTCTTGAGACTAGTCTTCTCCACTTCATTTCTTTGCAACCTTATCCTTTTTGCTTCACACCAATTTCTGTATTCTATTTTCTTACTTATAAAGTATGATCTTTTTACTTTTCGTTTTCTCCGTAGTTTTATTGTCGTCCATTAATTTTTTCTCGTAGCTTTTTATTCTTTGTCATACCATCTTCTTTTTCCCAATTTTCATGTTTTTTTGAAACTGATCAATCAGTTCTTAAGCCCACTCTCTTGGTGATTATCTTTTCTCATCCGTATCCTCTTTCGTCGTTTTTATTTCTTTCTCTAAACAAACTTTCATTAGGAGGTCATCTGACTTTATTTCTTGTCCATTTTTTATCAGTTTAATTTGATCAAAAGCTTTTTGATTTACTATTCCCAATTCATCTTCTGCAATTTCTATAGTTACCTTTATTCTTTCCTTATTTATTGTTTTATTCTTGGATTTTCTAATTTTTACTTCTTCACATTCTTAGCCTGTTTTGTTAATCCATCCTCCTTTTCCTCCTGTTAGCACGTTTCAATCTCCTACTTGAAATACATTTCCAGCTTTTTGCTCTCCTACATTCCCTCTTATAATTTTCATCGTTTCTGTAAACTTTTGACTATACACTTTAATAATATTCCACTTCTGTTGTCTACATTTAATCTCTTGCATTATTATATTTTCAGTCCAAACTTAAAATTCTTGCTCTTTATCTTCTTATTAAGTCCTGTGATTATTCCTCTTTTAGCTCTCCCTTTCCTATGTCGTCCTACCACTAATACAAAATTTTATTTGAACTTTCTCGACATCTTATTTTCTAGATTACTCGATGTATCCTTTTGAAATCAAATTTTCACCAACACTATCATATCGAAGTCATTGAAATGTTTTCACACCTTTCTGTTCCTATTCGATACATCTGCTATATTCTAAACACAGACTCTTGTTTTGCATCCACTCTTTTCCTTTAACTGTTTTTATTCTTACACCCATCATCCTTGTGGCTTTTTTACTTTCTTTACTTGAATCCTCTTCCTATCTTTCGTAAATTTGTCACTTCACTCATTATGTTTGAACCACTGCTTATTGATCACTTTTTTCATGTCACCCATTTTTTTTTTTTTTTTTCTTAGTTTTTTTCCTCTTAGGATTTATTCAGTATCAATTTCTGAAAGTCCCTTTTTTTCTACTCAGACCATTTTCAATATTCATCTTTTTTCCAGCTTTTTCTTGTTTGTTATAACATTACCCTTCATTTCCTTGCTTCTTGTTCTACTATAACTAATTTTTTTTCTTCGCTTCCTTCATTAATAAAAATTTATTAAGCCTGTTTAACTTTATTTTTGACATTTATTTTCTATGCAACATTTTCTCCCACTTTCTTTTTTAATTACTCTTTTCAATAGATGCCTCTTCAATCACCATGTTCTTTTTTTTCTCTTTCACCTTTGAATGTTTTTACTGCTTTATTTGTTTCGCAGGGGATTACAAAATGCTTTCAACGCTGTAAATAAAAGAAAGGCACAAAGGATAGTCGCTTCGGCAGGTAATCGTCGTCTTCTTCTTCTCTCCTTCTCTAGCGTGGCGTGCGACTGTCCTCGCTGAGCCCTCGTACACGAGTGAGTGCCACCTGCCGAGCGCGGTGACGCACGAGGTGGGAGGCCGGGAGAGAGCGCAGCGACCGACGTTGCATGGCAGGGTGTGGGTCCCCGCTTGGTCGGTAAGAAAACCCGAACATCCCGCCCGCCTCGATCCAAGAGCGAAACCCTAGTCACCGCCCGCCGAAGCGGGGGGAGTCCCTCGATCGTCCGTCGCAGGGAGGCTAGAGTCCGCAGATGCCACAGGGAGACGCGCAAGCTTGACAATGGGCCGCACGTATTCGCCGGTGGCTGTCTTGACGGCAGCAGCCCGGACTAGTCCATCGGATCCAGGGTGTATGCGGGTGATACGGCCCAGAGGCCAGCGTCCGCTGGACTGTAGCAGCGTAGGGTCAAGAAGAACCACCATGTCCCCCACCGCGAAGTTCCGACGGACAGCGCTCCATTTCGGTCTCTGTTGGAGAGTATTTAGATACTCACGGCCCCAGCGCGTCCAGAATTGGGCGCGAACGGCCTTGACGAGTTCCCAGTGCGTGGGCGGGTCCAAATTCTCTGCAGCGAGGGTAGCTTCGATGATGGAATCGACGGGAGCCCCGATGAGGAAATGTCCAGGCGTGAGCACTTCGAGGTCAGAGGGATCGCCAGACAAGGGCGTCAACGGGCGGCTATTCAACACGGCCTCAATTCCAACGAGAACCGTAGAGAACTCTTCATACGTTAGATGACGAGAGCCGAGCACACGGCGTAGATGGCTCTTGGTCGACTTGACCGCGGCCTCCCAGAGTCCTCCAAAATGTGGCGTGCCAGGAGGAATGAACTGCCAGGAAACCCCCTGGGAGGCAAGAGTCCCGGCGACTAGGTCCCAGTCAAATTCTGCGCCCTGCAACGCCTCGCGGAGCTCCAAATCAGCTCGACGGAAGCAGGTGGCGTTGTCGCTCCAAAGCTCGGATGGTCGGCCTCGACGACCGGTGAAACGGGTGAGAGCACCCAAGAAGGTAGCCGCGGAAAGGTCGCCGACAAGCTCCAGATGCACGGCTTTGGTGGTCATGCACACGAAGACAGCGATGTAGCCCTTTGTGGTCCAGATCCCCCGTCCCTTCGATGTAAGCACGGAGAAGGGCCCGGCGTAATCGACTCCGATGCGACCAAAAGCGCGAGACGGCGTGACGCGAGACGCGGGCAGCGGAGCCATCAACTGGCTTAAAGAGCGCGCCTGTAACCGGGCACAGATGACGCACCCTCTAATGTGAGCCTTGATTATGCGTGGCCCGCCGAGAATCCAGGCACGCCTGGAGACGTATGCGCTGGTAACGCGATATCCACCATGGAGGGCGCGTGCGTGAGCCTAAGAGACCACGAGTCGAGCGAGCGGCGATGTTCCGCTGAGGATGGGAGGGTGCTTCTCTTCGTAAGACAGCGATGAGTGATCGAGCCGCCCGCCAACACGCAGAACTCCGTCGGCATCGAGGAAGGTGGCAAGAGAGGTCAAAGGGCTCCGTTTCGGAAGACGTTCACGCTTCCGCAGGAGTGCCAACTCATCCCCAAACATCATCGATTGACTCAACCGAACGCAGGCCAGAAAAGCGTCCTGAATCTCAGACGGCGTCAACGGCGAAAGCACAGAACGGGTGGGCATGCGCTGCAAGCGGTGTCGCACCCATCGACGAACGCGCACGAGGAGGCCCAATACAGCGCGCAAGCTCGAGAAGAGCTGCAGCAGGTTCGATTCTGGCGCGCGGAAGGCGCAGCAGAGTGAGAGCGTGGGCGTGGGTGGAGGCAGTGTCTCCTGGGGCCAAGACTTGTCGTCCTGGGCCAGCCACGTGGGGCCTCTCCACCACAGGGGCTGCTGTCAGAGACCACTCATGTCGGCACTTCTGGTGGCTAGGTCGGCCGGATTCGATTGTGACGGCACGTATCGCCAGGCACTGGGTGGCAGGACCTCCTGGATCTGAGCGACGTAGTTGTCGACGAGCACGTTGTTGGCCGGCTGATCGGAGCGTATCCAGTGGAGCACAATTTGAGAGTCGCACCAAGCGTGGCAGTGCTCGATCGCGACTCCCAACTCGCTGGCTGCTGAGCGAAGAAGCTTGGCGGCGATGAGGGCCGCTCGCAATTCTAGACGTGGGATGGTCATGCGAGCGGCGGGCTCGGTCATCGGCTTGAGCGCGCGGATGGGCGCAAGCTTAGTACGAGCGAGAAGCATGTGGCAGAGAGCGGGCCCATCTGAGGACTGCAGCCGCGAATATACAACAGCGGCCATAGCACGGTGACTGGCGTCAGAAAACACGTGCAGCTGGACATTCGACGACGGAGACATACCAATCCAACGAGGCAGAGAAAACCCGGAAATGGCCTGCAGCTCGGCGGTGAAAGCGGTCCAGCGGCGAGTCATGGAGGACGGTACGTTCTCGTCCCAGTCCAAGCGCGCGCGCCACAGGTCTTGCAGTAAAAGCTTGGCGTTCAACACGATCGGGGCAAGCCAGCCGCACGGATCGAACAAGCCTGCGAGCGCGGCGAGCATGGATCTCTTTGTGGTTTGAGATTCGACAACGGGCGGCGTCAAATGGAAGAAATCCGAGGGCGGGTCCCAGCCTACGCCCAGTTCGCTGACGAGGCCTTCAACACTGAGCTGATCCCAAGTAGGACAAAGGCGGACGTCTTCGGGAAGGTCTTCAAGAAGCTCGGGCGTGCTGGCAACCCACTTTCGCAGAGGGAAACCGCCCGCTTGAAGAAGTCCGATCAGCTGGTCGCGCAGACGCTTGGCCGAGCCGATGTCATCAGCACCGGAGAGGATGTCATCAACGTAGCGATCGTTCATCACCACTGGGACGGCCTCGGGCCAGCGGCGGCCGTCATCCTCACACAGCTGCTGTACGACCCGTAGTGACAGGTACGGGGAGCACGAGGCACCGTAGGTAACGGTGAGCAGTTGGTAGTGCGTAGGTGGCTGCTTTGGGTCGGAGCCCCACAGAATGCGCTGCAGGTCGACATCGCGTTCATCAATCAGGATCTGGCGGAACATCATGCGAACGTCAGTACAGAACGCAATCCGGTGACGACGCCAACGCAGGAGCACACTGGGAAGAGCCGTCTGGAGCCGAGGACCAGCATGGAGCACGTCGTTTAGGCTATAGCCACTGGAAGTCGGGCTCGACGCGTTGAAAACAACGCGCAGTTTGCGACCTTGGTCGCCGTGCTGCCAAATGCCGTGATGTTGGATATAGTGCACTGGACGGTGCGATGCAGCGAGTTGGTCATCAGTAAGGGGGTTCATATGACCGAGGGCAATGTACTCTGCCATGAACCGGGCGTACTCAGAAGCCATCTCAGGAGTCCGCTGCAGCCGACGATGCAACGAGCGCAAACCCGCGGTAGCGCCCTGCAGACTGTCACCAAGGAGGCGCACAGCATCATGTTTCAGCGGAAGTCGCACAATGTAACGCCCGTCGTCAGCGCGATGATAATCGGCGAAGATTCGCTCTCATTCCACATCCTCAGGCGCTCGGCGGCTGACATGTGGCACCTCCTCGATCTCCCAGAATCGCTGGAGCTGCGCAGCCAGCTCTTGATCCCAGGGCGACTGAGTGTTCGTGTGCAGAGTTGTGCCTGCGATGAGGGCGTTCGAGCCCAGGCCAGGGGCCCGGCCGACGAGAGTCCAGCCAAAAGCCGTGCGCTGTCCGACGAGCTCGTCACGCTGAACGTAACCTGGTTCGATGAGGCTGTGGTAAACGTCGACTCCGAGCAGAATGTCTACACGGCGAGGTATGCCAAACGCTGGATCGGCCAGAGGCTCAAGATCGAGCCACTGTCTCATCACGGCTGGGTGCAAGGGGGCAGACGGAGAGGTGAGCCCGAGCCGCGGTAAACAGAGCGCTGTCAGGTGGATTGGCGGTGCATGCTCTCCAGTTTCAAGGCGTAGATGCGCTCGGGTTCTCGAAGGTATGGTCAACCCTCCCCCAACCCCATGAATGCTCGCCTCGTTGACTTCTAGCGCTGCGCCGAGCTGCTGGGCCAACCGGATGGAGATGAGTGTAACCTCAGAGCACGCATCAAGGAGAGCTCGACCAGCGACACGTCGGCTGGTGGGACCGGTTAGCTGGACAAGAGCGGTCGGAAGTACGGCTAGTCAGGACGATGGAGGCCCCTGATGCTGTGAGTCGGTGGCGGACGGGCCCGCGGGGTCGACTTTTGGCTTCTTGGGCGAAGAGGGACGCTGATCCGATTCAGGCTTGCGCCGATGGTTGCTCTCGTGCAGCAGACTGTGGTGGGGCTCCCTGCACTGCTGGCAGACGGACCGTGAAGGGCAGAACTTTACTGCGTGACCTGGTCTCAGGCAGTTGCAACATAACTGCCCTTGATAGACCATGCGTCGCCGGGCCTGCGCGTCAAGGCCTTGAAATTGCGCGCAGTGACCCAGGTAGTGCGACTCTCTGCACGACGGGCATGGCGGCAGCGAGCTACTGGTGGCAAGGGCTCTAAAGTTTCGTCCAGGAAACGGGGGGGCCGAAGAGCGCATGCTGGCCGTGTTGGCTGGTCGAGCAGGGCGAGAGGCCTCGACGGAGCTGAGCGCGCGGCACTGTCGACGAAGGAAAGTCGTCAAGGCAGCAAAAGTGGCAACATCCGCCGTGGTGTCCGTGCCAGCGCTCTCCAGTCGCTCGATCTCGTCCTCCCACGCGCGCCGGGTCGTCGGATCCATGCCAGTCATCGCGCAGGAGACAATCCAGTCGTCCCACTGAGACACAGGACGACCCAGAGCTTCCAGCTGATCTCGATGTTTTCCCAGGGTGTCGAGGAGACCCTGAAGCCCTCGAGCTGACTTTTCCTTCAGAGACTTGATGTTACGGAGCGCCGTGATATGATCATGAATGAGAAGACGGCGGTGCTCAAAACGTGCTTCGAGTAAGGCCCAAGCCGTTGGGTAATTGGCACCGATGGTCTGAACGGTGTCGAGAGCTGCCTTGGCGTCTCCGTCCACCAAGGATTTCAAATAAAACAGCCTCTCCACGTCGGTGAGCTTTTTATCGTCGTGGACGAGCGCGCGGAAGAGGTCCCGGAAACTTTCCCAATCCTCTCACTTCCCCGAGAAGGAAGGGATGCTGATCTTGGGCAAGCGAGCTTCGTGTCTTGAGTTATGACGGTCCAGGTCGGCGCCGCCCGGGCCAGGGAGAGGCGTGAGGGTGTTTCTTGCGTTGTAGAGGCGTGATCGAGAGGCGATATAGTCCGACTCTGCCGTCGAGTACATCTGGTCAAGAGACTCCAGCTTCTCGGGCGGCGGTGACTCCAGGAGACTCACGTGATTGGCCTGGAAAGTGTTCCAGTAGCCGTCCAGCAGCTCGAGCCTTACTTCCACGAGACCCAGGCTCCAGTTCGGGGGGTCGATCTTCTCGACGTCCCGTGCGAACCAGCCGATGACGCCGGCGAGGGCGCTCTGGGAGCCGAGCAAGCTCGTCCAGTCGTCGTTCGACCTGAAAAAACGATCACTAGCTTGACGTTTGCACGAAGCATGTCTTGCCTCCGGGCCACAAGCGGCGGGGCCATGTCATCATCAGACTCGACACAGCTGTCGACGCGCGGTGCATCGACGACAGACAAAACAGATAGAAGGAGAGTGAAAGAGAAAGAGTGTGAGAGAGAACACGAAAGGGCGAGGATGCCAGAAGGGACGTGCGTAGACCACGCGCGTGCCAACGCGCACGCAAGCTACACAAGCTTCGAAGCCTGTCCCTCGGCGTCGACCCCCCGCGCCAGCGAAGCGCAACAGCTCCGCCGCGCGAGGCGGACGCGCGCGACACGAGGCCAACATGGCGGCCGCGGCCGATGAGGACACCGCGAGCGCTTGATCGCGGCTAACAATGGATGCCGCGAAAGCCTCGCTTTCCGACGTTCAAATGGCGTCGAACAAAGCGTCGCATCGACAACCGTACGGCCTTATCTCTGCCGTGGCTGAGCACAGCTGCTGGACCGCGGGCTCTGTGGCGACCGCGGTAGCCACCGTGTGCACGCTGTTGATAACGCGAGTGCCTGCAAGGCAAGCGTTAATGGCGGCACGACTTCGTCGCGGCCAACACCTGTGTCGAATCGTGGGAACTGTGTCGACCACGACGACCTCCATTACACAACATTTCTTTAAACTGTACTTACATTACGCTGTGTAAGTCGAATCGCAGACTGTGACCACCCTAGCTGCGGCGTTGGCTGCTCTTCTCCTCGGGATCCGGCTCGAAGGACCAAATGAATGTTTTTACTGCTTTATTTGTTTCGCAGGGGATTACAAAATGCTTTCAACGCTGTAAATAAAAGAAAGGCACAAAGGATAGTCGCTTCGGCGTGTAATCGTCGTCTTCTTCTTCTCTCCTTCTCTAGCGTGGCGTGCGACTGTCCTCGCTGAGCCCACGTACACGAGTGAGTGCCACCTGCCGAGCGCGGTGACGCACGAGGTGGGAGGCCGGGAGAGAGCGCAGCGACCGACGTTGCATGGCAGGGTGTGGGTCCCCGCTTGGTCGGTAAGAAAACCCGAACAACCTTTTCCTTTTTTTTATTTTAATTTACTAACTCTGTTTTTTAGAGATTTTCTCTCATTGGCCCATTACTGTTTTTATCTTTGTCCCATTTGGTTCTCTTTTCTCTTAATTCTTTTTTTTTTCTAATCTAAGTAATACTTTGAGTATGCTGTCTGACCGCTTTTTCATTCTGCTGATCCTGTCGTCATTCTCCTTACCTTCACCGTCTTTCTGAAAATTCAGGATAGTCTAAGACTAAGAGTCTCACAGAAGTGTCTTACACTACTCTTGCTCACTTTTTACAACTCTATGCACCTTCATTTTAATACTTAACACTTACTTATTCATTATCATTCACATTTTCGTAGCCTCTCTAGCAAAGACACGTCCTCTCTCCTACACGTACAAAACAAAAATCTCTTAGAGTTATATTGAATTACTTACTTATCTACAAGTATCAGATAAATTTTTTAATATACCTATTAAACATGAAGCTGGAGGTAAAAACAGCTCAAATCAAAAACAAGAATTGATCCATACCTACAGTGCAAGTAAATGTGCGGCTCCTTGGTAGCTCAAGTGGTAGAGCAACTATCTAGTTAACAGGAGGTTGTGCATTCGATCCACACCCAAGGAGAGTATTTTTTTCGCTTCAACTAAACATCAAGTTCTTATTTAGCCCTATAAGATCATTAAAGTTCTAATAATTTATCTAATCAAATGAAACTCTCGATGAAAAAAACCTGTATTTATCAGTTGAAATTTTTTTTTACAAATATATATGTAAGTGGTATAAGAGAATTTTAAAGATTTGTAAGGTTGTATTTTCGTCTGGGATTTTTTTTTTTTTTTTTACAGAAAAATGAACCTGCAGTTGTTTTATTATTAAAAAGATAACTAAAGCATGCATTTATTTTAATCTAGTATCCTGGGAGTGGCATGAGATAAATTTAAGAAATAGACGCAGCCTCGATACCCGCACTACATTTACTTCAGATTCACATACTCAAATTTTTATAAAGCGAAAAACAAAAATACTCAATTTCCGACATTTGAAAGTTTGACTATGCGAATCTGAAGTTAATAGTAACGTGGTTGCCAAGACTTAAGAGCAGTTAATTAAAAGTAAAAAAAAAAAAGGTTTTTTTAACAAAAATATTATTGGAAATGAGGAATGGATATTCTACAATAACCCCAAGAATAAAAAATACTACGTTAAGACTGGTAAATAGTTGCCATCGGCCTTGACATCCACAGCAAAGCAAAATTTGAGTTTAAAAGTCATGCTGTGGGACCAAAAAGGTGTTATGTACTATGAGTTGCTATAAACTGACGAATCTGTTACGGGCGATCGATGTAGGCTACCATTAACTCGATTGAGCCGTGCATAACGAGAAAAACGGCCGGAATTCGAACAGAGACATCATACAGTTATTCTTTTGCACGATAATGCTCAACCTCATGTTGCAAATGTCGTCAAAAATATTTAGAAACACTCAAGCCGGATATTTTACTACACCTGCCACATTCTTCGAACCTTACTCCTTCTGATTATCGATTATTCCCATGGATACAGCCCGACTTGGCAGGACACTGGTACACTGCTTTTGCAGAAATAAAAAATTGGATTGGGAGCAAGATTGGGGAGGGGAGCAAGAAGGGAGACCATCGCATCTCACAGCATTAACGAGCTGGCTCGCAACCATTTGCTAGAGGTGCTGATTCTCTCGAGACCTGAAAAGGACTCGGGGTCCCGGAGGACTGGCTCCCGTTTTCTAGCGCTACAACATTTGTTGCTTCCTCATGTTGCCGCCTAAAGGGTAGCCTCAGCTTCCCGCGCAGTGGCTTTCTCCTCTTCCTTCTTGTGACGGACCACTGACCCGACGTAACCGTCCATCGCCCTGCATCTCTCTTCGGTGCAAAGCATCTCAGAGATAATGTTTTTGGGAGTGGTCATCAGGCCCAGCTTGTCCAATAGTTGCTGGTGCTCATAGTGCCATCTCTCACACACGAAAAACGTGTGTTCGACGGTATCAACCACCGTGGGGCAGTAAGCACATCTGGAGGATGCTTTCACCGCCACGCGATGGAGATAGGCATTGAACTGACCATGCCCAAAAAGAAACTAAGTGAGGTAAGAATTCACCTCTCCATGCCCTCTCTCCATCCATGGACACAGGTGCGGGATCAGCCGATGCGTCCATCTATCCACACTAGCCTGGTCCTGTTGCCACGTCGTCAACGTTTCCGTCCGCCTGTTGCCATCACTTTCGTCGCCGGAGCCCAGGAATTACCTTCGCCGCTCCAGCGCAAGCAACACGACGGGAATCGTTCATGCTATCACCGTAACAGCAGCAGAGGATTCCGTGAGAAAGGCGGAAGCGATTCTTAGAGATCCGATGCGCTGCACCGAAATGAGGCGCTCTCGGACGTCCCGTCTCACAACCGCATTCGCCTATACCTCCACGCCGTACAGCGGTATTGAATCAGAGACCGACGCCAGAAGCCTTCTTTTGGCCTCTTGCGGGCCCCCAACGTTCGGCATTCACCGTGTTAGCGCTCCCGCAACCGTGGTGGCTTTATCAGCTACTCTCTTGATGTGCTCCCAGAAGGTGAGCCATGAGTCGACCCACACCCTCAGGTTGCACACAACTGGAATTGTGCAGATTGCCTCACCTGCAACGTTCAAGCGAAAGTCCCCCCCGAACTACCGTTGCCTGGTAAGGACGATCATCTCCGTCTTGTCGATCACAAGTTCAAAACCGTGATCCCACAGCCACCCCGACACTATCGCGATCGCCCACCAAATTTTGCACTCAGCTTTCTCTCGGAATCTCGCTGTGACATGCAGTGCTATGTCATCAGCAAAACCCACCAGCTTGACCCCCGGAAGCATTTTAAGGCGCAAAAGTTCATCGTAGACCAGGTTCCATAAGTCAGGACCAAGGGCGAAGCCCTGTGCGACTCCTGACGTCAGGCGCTTCTCTCTTGGTCCATCCTTCGTGTCGTACCGGAGTACAAGATCCTGAAGATAGCCATCCAGCATTTTTCTTAGGTATTCTGGTACATTCTGGTGCCTCAAAGCCCTCACTATGTCGGATTATTTGGCCAAGTTGAAAGCATTTCTAACGTTAAGAGTCACCAGGACACAGGCACTTGTCGTCTTATGTGAGGGTTTCTATGCCTCCCTAACCGACTCAAGGACCTCAGCCACAGCCATGACCGTCGATCGTCCCCCTCGAACCCGTGCTGATTATCCAAGAGACTGACTTCCCCTCTTAGACGAGTTCGTATCAGCCTCTCGAGCATTTTCCCGGCATTATCCAGCATGCACAAACGTCGGAGCGACGACGGGACCAAGGGGGGTGATTTACCGTTGTCCAGAAGGACAAGTCTTTGGATCTTCCACTGCTCGCTGAACAGTCCGTTGCGCAAAGATGCATTAAACATGTCCAGCAACACGTGTGGTTTTTCTGCGGCTATGACCTTAAAAACTTCGGATGGCACCCTGTCCAGGCCCGGAGCCTTGCGGCCCGGCGTTTCCGATACCACTGACCTCAATTCATCGAGGGTAAAGAGAGTCACCTCGCCCACACTTATGTCTTCCCCCCTCCTCTCGGGATGCTCCGGAAAGAGGCAAGAGATCACCCTCTCCAAGAAAGAAGGCTCCATCAGCATCACTGGGTTTGAGCTACGCAGTCTTCTTAGCACGATTCGGTAGCCCAGGCCCCACGTATCTTTATCTACATCAGCGATGAGTTCGCGCCAGCATCGGTTCTTGCTCACCTTGATCTACCGCATCAGGATACTTTTTGCCTTTCTGTACGTGGCAACAGTCATCTCCGCGTCTTTGCGATTTCTGTGTCACTGTGCATGACGGCGTAGGTGCTGTACTTTTCCGTACAGGTTGGCAATTTCGTCGGTCCATCAGTAGCATAAGCGTCAGCCCTGCCTGGCGGTTCTTTTGGGCATACACGTGCCACACCACTCCTTGACACGTCTCATCGTACCCCCTACAAGAGCCTCGACTTCTGCCAAATTGGTGATCTTGAATAAATCGGTGGAAGGGGCTGCGCTTGTCGTGGCTTCCCCCAACAAATCTCGATTGAGCTTTGCAACGTTCTACCTGGCTGTGCGCCCTCGAGCCACTCCTCGTAAGTTTGCATCATGTTCCTCATTAATTATGAAGCTGACATATTGGTGGCAACTAGCCGTATAGTTCTCCAGAACCTGCCAGTCAGAAACCCGCGCCACCATTAGTGACGACGCTAGCGTAAGGTCGATGATCGTGCCACGGTTTTCGGTTCACCTGGACGTTGCCGAACTACCAGAGTTCATGACGATGAGATCTAGCCTTGCAGCCATCTTTAGCACCGCCCACTCTCTGGAGTCAGTTCTCGGCTCCCCCAAGTGATGGCCTTAGAGTTGAAGTCATCAGCCAGGACTATGTCGCCGTTCGCCCCGCACACACGAATAGCATCCTCGAGCTCGGTAAGCCGCCCTCTAAAGACGCCAATCGACATGTTAGGTGAAATATAGCAGCTCACATAGAATACACTTCCACTCCTGGTCCACACGACACCGTCCCCGCCTCCAGAATCGGATACGGAGAACTTGTCGCCACGAATCAGGATGGCTGCGCATCTAGTCCTGTCGCAGTACCAGCCCCGACCTGGTAACGTGCAGGACGGCTAATTTATGAAGAGCAAGTGCACACTTCGGGCACGGAAGAACTGATCCAGCAGATCATGCGCAATCACGATCCTATCAAGGTTTACTTGCAGGATCACCGCCATTTTTGCTGAGCTCCTCCTACAAATGCCCGCAGCGCTTGAGACTCGGCAGTCCGGTTTCGGGACGACGCATTCACACAGTTAACAGCTCACTTTTTTTTTGGAGCAGTTACGTGCTACGTGGCCCCTTTCACCACACCTCCAGCACGCCCTGGTCCTGTCAGGCCCGCCATACTGCCTAGCAATGTGGCCAAAGCCCAGGCACTTAAAGCAGCGCTCAGCATTGTACTTAGGCCACATCCTGTAATCCACCCAGCCCAGTCTCATATGATGCATCTTATTGAGTAGACCGCCGTCACAGGTGCCTCAACGTAAGCTACCCGATTTCCCCTGACAGTGCCAGATGACAGCCGCACTGCTAAGACAGGGGCCTTCTCTTCGTCAAAACAGCTTCTAAGTACAGCCTGCACATCTTGCTCCGTCACCGTAGGATCAACGTCTTTAATCTCGTATATCAAGTGCGGGGCAAGGGTTCTCACGCTGCTAGAACTCGCCACAGCGTTTTTAAGCGGGTCAGCGAACGCCTCGCAGTGGTCAGAAGTGGTGTCTCTCAACTTGACGAGAACACTACCCGTTCTCGTCTCCCTGATTGATCCCACGTTTGCCCCGAGCTTGACAACATTGACCCTCTTTATCAGGGCCATGACCTTGGCATACTTATTGCCCTCTGCTGGCTGTACGATAATCACATCAGGCCTGGCCCTCTGACTTCTTCCCTCCGTGGCCTTTGCTGGCTTGGCTACTGATTTTGGGATCTTATCCTCCCTAGCCTTCTCCTTCACCGGTTTCTTTTTCTTTTTTTCTATTCTGGACCTCCGTCCAGTTTTTCCCACTGCCCGTTCCACCAACCACGCCGTGCTCTGGTTGTGGCTAAAAGCCAATCCCTCTTGGCTTTTTCGAGGCCTTTTCTGGCGTCAATTTTGGGCTTGGGGTTTCCCTTTCTCTCCTTCGCTTCCTTTTTTCTTTCTGTTCCATACCAATCTCTGGTTCCTCCTCCTCATCAAGCTAATCCTGGTAACGCTTAAGGGCGCTTACAGCCGTCGCTGCCAAACCGACGAGGTTCTTTATGGTTCTCGCCGTGTTGGAGTGCTTAGTCATAAGCGCCTTGAGGTCAATCATCGCCCTTGCAAGTACCTCAAATGCGATGTCAGCGCTTTTCCGAAACTCGACCTCCGGGTCCAGCTTGGATCCTCCACCAAGCTTAAGATCGTGTGGCTCTGAAGCAGAGTCAGCCCTTTTTCGTCCCAGTTCCACCATGATTCTCCTTACTACGAGAGTAAGTTCTTTGTGCCCCTCCCCCCCCAGAATCCGTGGAGCCTACGGCAGCCACCCAGGCTTTGACCGGATCGGAACTGCCAGCGGATTTTCTCAGAGAGGTTACCGCCTGGGGTAGTTGTTTTTCATTGACGCTCTTCATTTTGACAACTTGTTTGAGGGGCGTACTGACCCGCGAAGGCCAGCACTACTCTTTGTTCTAGAAATAAGTATTTGAAAAGGGTTAAAACTAGAGCATCGGCCCTCTCTGTTACCAGAGAGAACCACTACTTGCTCGGGCCGGCAGGGAGTCGCCACCTTTATGGGTGGTTATAAATAGTAGTCAACTTCTTTCTTTTGGCACTGTAGTCCGTATTAACAAGCTTCTCTTATGACTTTTAAAGTAATGCCAATTAATTGAGATTAATTTGGTAAGTGATTAGTACGTTTACATATTAGAAAATATAAGTAAAAAAGAAAATTGAAATTTATCATTAGACAACTAAAGCAGATAAAAATCAAATGACATTACTTAACTACAGATGAAAATAAACTAATCGAAATGTTCGGTGTAATTTCATGCAATATTTTATGAAAGATGCTACTTCTCCTCAAATTATTGAGAAATGGTGTTCGATGGAGATGACATGATCCAGGCAGTATTAAATTTTAATAAATGAAAAACTTGTTTTGCTATCAGGCCACTAGATTATTAATAAATTTTGTGAATTTATTAATAATAATGTGAAAAACTATGAGAATGCTTTAAAAATATTTATCGATCAGGCACCTAATGGTGAAAAAAGAGTTTTCCGTACCTTGGACGTTTTTAAAACGCTGGTGTACCCTTGACAGAAAAAATAGGCTTTTCCACATAAGGGACATCGCACCATGGCTATCTTACGTCCTTTGAACTAAGAAATTATTTATTAAATTATAATCATATGTAAATTCTGTCGTGCCAATCTAGTAGTACGGGAGCGGTACGAGGTAAATTTGAGAAGCAGTCGCAGTCTCGACAACCACGCTACTAGTTACTTTAAACTCACGTACTACAATTTTCAAAAAGCAAATAAAAAACTTTCCGATATGTCTAAGGTATTTTAATTTTTTTTAGCCTCTTTTATCATATTTAACAGCTTTACTGATGGATATGAATTAAAAATTCGTTAGAACAATAAAAATAAGACACGCGTATCTCTTGAAATGCTCAAATCAACGATTCTCCTAACTCAACCTTTTACGAAAAATGTTATTACCGTTAAATTAGCTGCGAGTAATTAACAGCGGACCGCATTCAGTAGCTCAGATAGCTTGCTTTCCACCTAAAGAGCTTGGGTTCAAGATCCCGCTCAAGTACTTTTCTGCAAATACCTTTAGCGATTATTTCTTTATGTTTTTATTTCTATGATAGTTGTAGGGCTAGGCAGCTCATGCAATACTTTATCATGCCATGCTGATCGTAATGATAATAACGTCTTGAGTTTTAGGAAAAAAACACTGCAGCTTCTTCGATAAAGTAATTTTTTTTAAAAGAATAGTTTTATACATTATAAATCTTAACATTGCTGTTTTTTTTAGGAGAAAATAACTAATTTAATATAACTTTAAACTATTAGTACAAATACACTCAGCATAGGCCAAAATAACGTAAACATCACGAAGCAGCTTTGAGTATAATGTTAGTGGATGTAATTTTGTGGTGTAAATCACTCTAGTAGCATATACACATAAAGTACACCGTAGATACTTCGTGCGATCTTTGTCGACATCCAGTACTTTTTAATGTAAATAGTATTTTACTTATTTTAAATATGTATGAAGAAATGGTATTTCTCTTAAAAAAAAATGATATTTCCATAAAATATACTGTTTACCAACAAAGTAAAAGTTTGGTAAGTTTGATGTATTCAATTTTTTTTTTTTAGGAATTTCTAAAGTCTTTACAAAGTGGCAGTGGATTGTATCCATGAATCGTTAGCATTGTAAAGTTCTAAAATAAAAATCTAAGTATGATCAAGTTTTGTCTCGTTTTTTGATGAAGCTTACATTTGATTTAACACTTATGGAATTGAATTGTCTTGTAGTCGTGCATAATAAAATGAAACTAACTATAAGTTATATAGATTGAAAGCTGGTATTCCATGAAAACCTTACAAGAAAAAGTTTAAAATATTTTAAATACTTACGCTATCGTATGTTATACTTATGACATAGCAATGCATGGACGTATTTAAACTGCGGTTTGCTTAAAGTACCAGTCAAAAATAAATACGACTCAAATTGATTTTTTGAATTCATGAGTACAAGACAGTTATAACAAAGTCATTTTTCTCTTCCTCATTTATAAGCAGTGAAACTACTCAACAGAAAATATCGGTATTGGTTAACTTAAGACTAATTAAGATCCAAGTCTGGTCTGATCTTTGTTTTATGAGTGAGGAATCAGAGGAAGGATAAAGCACCAAAGGAAAATCAAAAGACGTCTGCAATGACGTATGTGAAAGTGTGTGCATACGTGTTATAGTAAGAATTGTACTAAGCGATACTGTTCCTCGTATATATACAAACCTTCGTAATTGCTGTAATCACAGCGCCTATCATTATTGTTATTATTGCAAGTATTGCTTTTATTGACACCAAGAATCTATATCTGTATTTGTTATTTGTACAATAAGTTACGCAGCATTTAAGTGTATGTGTGAGTAGTGTCTTGCCGATAAATTCGGAGATTGCACCTATTTATATAATGCGACGATGCACAAAGCCGTGCTATTACATGGGCCTGATACGTCACGTATGTAGTAAAACTTGCGCGAAATAGAGTTTTCCAAGTGATCCACGTTCTTGAGGAGAGTGAGAGAGAAAATAAGAAGGAAAGAGAGAGTGTAAGCTAACGAAAAAAGACCTTTATCGCAAACCACATCCACCCTCGGGTCCACCTACCGCGTTTCAGGCCATCACCTGTAGTTCAGCCAGTTGCCAGGGCCGCCAAGTTGACTACCGTACAGCCAAGGAACGTCAACGCTGAGAAAAAAGAGAGGGCCAACATCAGGGTTACCGCAACTGAAGCCATTTTTGAGAGATTCGCGACAAGAATGGTAAATCCCGAGATATAGTAGTGCCATATAGTGACGCCATAAACTGAGTGTGTGTGTGTGTGTGTGTGTGTGTGTGTGGGTGTGTAGAGCGCATTTTTGTCAGAAGAAGCCGAGTAAGACGCTTCCTAGAATCAAGGATAAGAGAAAGATATAAAGCGTGGTCACCGTGTGCCATGCCACGTGCTTAGCGCCAAGTCCTGCTGAGATTTCCGGGCCTGAACGCCGGCGTATGTGTCCCTTTGTTTAAAATAAATTATTTTTTTTGTTGGACAATGAAATTCCACCGTTTGCGTTTTTTGTGCATGTCACCTTTTCGAGATTGTCATTTACCGGTCACACCGATCATTTCTCAAGTGCACGTTCCAAGTGCAGTGTAATCATCATCATTTCTAGAATAAGTGTCTTTGTATGCGGTATTGGGACCATCCTGATCGTGACACCTTAAGGGTTTCAGAACTAAAAAGTACCTTGTTTCACATTATAATAGTACGAGCGTTATACAAAAAGTAAGCTGCACTAAAAAATAAAACAAAACTTGACTACCTTTAAATGTTGATTTTAGAACTTTGCAAGGCTGACCATTCATAAATACAATTATTAACTCCTTGTAAAGGCTTTAGAAACTCCTAAAAAAAGAAAATTAATTGAATGCATCACACTTAACTAACCTCTTATTTTTGTTAAACAATAATATTTATGGGGTAGGACATTCTAGGTAATCTGATTCATCAAATCATTTGCATAATGTTTTTAATTTTCTTACCAAGCACTTATACTTCAATGAAAAAAATAAAAATACTTAATGCTATGCTCCATGATAAAAATATTCTCAAGTCTCTATTACTTTTTTTTTAAGGAGGAAAAAGTGTACTCAGGCACAGCCGAAACATTTGGCAAACAGTGGCAGCTTGGAGATGTTGTTGGCGTTTTCTTAGATCTCATTGACAGAACGATTAGTAAGAAGCAATTTTTATTTTATAGCTTTATTTTAAATTTGGCTTAATTCAAATTAATGATAATAATTGTTAGACTTCAACAGAACTCAAACAATTTATATTCATTTTGTGTAGAGAGAGAAATTAACTTTTGATGTTAATAAATCTTAAATATAACATTATACTTGTTTTTATGTGATACTGCAGATAACTAAGAAAATAACAAACTAATCAAATGCATGTTTTTAATGTGCATCATATGATATTATTATCTGAAATTCTTCTGTGAAAAGCGTTCCAAAATTTGGAGTAAAGAAACATTAATTATTATAACAATTTACATTATTAAGAAGGCTTGGCAAGGGTTTGTTTGAATTTCACTATCAAAATATCTTATAGTTATCTGGATTACATTAACAAAAATAAAAAATACGGAAAAACGTACTATAATCTTTTCAATATTAAAAGTTATTTATTATAATGAAAAAAGTGTATGTTCAATTTAGCAGTAAGCAGCGAAAATGAACGTCTTGTAAACAGTATTGTACTATATTTATCATGGTTATGATTAAGCCAGTAAAGAAAATAAAATATTACAAATAACATTTGAGCTAATCAGCTTCAAAAATAAAATATCAGTAATTAACTAGTATTATTTATCTTTCACAAACGTTAAAAAATTATTTATTTTTGACTGTCAATTCCACGCAAACCTTTAAAACTCTCGAACTTTCCTCCATATCTTAGTAATTCAAAACATTAGTACACAACACGCATTCAATTAAAATGTTTTTAATACCTATTAACTTCGATAACATGCATAAATACTGTACATGCAAGCCCAGCCGTTTTAATCTTATAATTTTTCGCACAAATGAAGCGATTAATATTAAAAACTAAAGTGAACTACAGTTATACTCTTTTTAAAATTTTATCGTCAAAAAAAGGATTAAAGTTATAATATCTGTACAAGATAACAATCTTATGTTCTTTAAATGGCCATTCCAATTAAGGCAATCATTTCTTAGATCTCACAAGCAAGATACAATACTTAAAAATATTCGTCACATTAACCCATGAGTGGTGCATCCGTTGGATTTCGGTGAAACTAAAACCTGATACCCTGTAGTAGGGTTATAGTTTAAATCAAGTACTTAAGTAAGCTATCAATAAGTATGTCTACATAAAAGCAATGTCTTATCTTTAACGTACCTAATTGCAAAAGTGAATTATCTGATGATCAACAATGTTTCTGTCTTTCCTGAAACGTTAGTCAGAGTGTCAGAGAGTTTCAATATCGCAATTTGACAGAACACCGCGAAACTCAGTTTTAATGAAAGACTATCACACATACAATAAGGTGTTGAATAAATTACACTAAGCGAACTGCCCGTCGATAGTTATTGTTGCAAAATAACTTAACAAACGGCTCGTTCTTCAGTTACTTAACTTAAAAACCAAGCATTTTAGAAAAAAATTCGGATGTAATAAAAAAATTGGTACTACTAACAAAATGCGCCAGGTTTGGTTACGAATAAACTAAATGGTGACCTATTTCAAAATTGTTAATTTAGAACTTTGGAGAGCTGAAGTTTTTGTTACCGCACAAATATCTCGATGTAACTAAATGAAACCAAGATATAAGAGTTTCACGTTTGCAACTGTAGCGGCTTTCATAATTAATATTAGCACTTGAGACTTGAACAGTTCCATCCGTACACTGCTCTCTAGATCATATTTTTTTTAATAGCAATAAGAATGAGCTTTCGTAGACTTAACGTTGTTTAAAGCCAAGTGTAAAACAGTTAACTCCCGCAGTTTATCGGCATTGACGTTCGAGCGGTGCAGTGGACGTGTACAGTAGCCCTCGTACCGTCTTTCTGCACTTACTAAACCGGTTGCGAGAAAGTTAATTGAAAAAGTGTTTGCTTGGTAAGAAAAGGACCTACGAAGATGCTTTTTTTTTTAATTTGTTTATTTTTTCCTCAGCTTTCTGATGGTTTTGTTTTGATTAAGTAACCAAATAACCTACAATTTATTGTTTTTCATCTGTAACGTCAATCTAGTGCCTCTCACTCATTCTGTATCTTAAAATAATTTTTTTGATCAAATTCTTACAATAAGCAATGACGTAAGCGTCTTTAATGTGCAACTGTCACGAATGTAAACATTGTAATGTGAACATAGACACGTACGTAAGACTAAATGTATATTCAATAGATAGTACCGTATTAGTTGCTGTACGCCAAAGGGCGCCAGAGAAAGCTATGCTCACGCAAAAAAATTGAAGTCACGTGTTTGTCATTTTTATAAAATTGCGGAAGAAAAAGCTGCACCAACATCAATGAAGTGACTCTTGACATTGTTGAATCAGCCAAAGCGAGCAAGACAGAAACGTATTGAGAAGGAATACTACCATATTTGTTTGAAATTGCAAAGGTCACACCAAATGTGCTACTTGGAGTGCAGTATGTATCAGGAGAAAAGCAGGCAAACGACAAAGATCCGATGTACCGACTTATGAGTGACCCACTAGAAGAAAAAGAGGAATCAGTTTCTAAAACCAAACGAAATAATGCTGTTATATACACACGTCTAGAATTTTTTTTGTTGATATTTAATAACATATAAATAAAATACTCTTATAATTTAGTAGTCAATGTCTTTGTTTTGTATAAACTTCTAATGAAAGAAAGTGGCTTACCTTTGAATAGTTTGCAATAAATAAATACATACTTTATATAATTCTCTAACCTTATCTGTAACTCTGTTAATAATTTCAGTAAAACCCAAGTTTTCTAACTGTTGATTTTCTGAAGCTTAATTGTAAGTCCTTATTATTATTAGGTTAAATAATTACTATTAACAGAGAAATACGACGTATTTAAAGATTTAAAGGGAAAACATGTGAAAACCCCTTTTTATTGCTTGATAAATTATAAATAAAAAAAAAGTACATGATACTTATATTGCAGGGTTATTGGCAATTAAAAAGAAAAACATCCGAAAACGAAAAAACAACATTAAGAAGGCATGCAAGTCAAATACCTAACTGTTATTACAATGAATTGAATTGAACAGCTCAACTAATAAATACCTTGGACTTTACCTGTATACTCAAAGGTCTGTATGCAGTCACATGAACTGTCGTCTTACTAATGACCGCACAAATTTTTGTGATGGGCTTGTTTCAGAAAAAAATGACTGATTTCTTTTTGCTTTAATCTAAGTGCTTTAATTGACAACCCTGACGGGTATGATATAAAGTGAGGGAACTATTGTCCTTTCACCAGTTATGTAGACTGAATTCCTGAGTTGTCCTTAATTACGAGAAATAAATTAGCTTTATGAATAATGGAATACTAAGCGCATGTATTAATTCATGCCCGGATAAGCTATCTTGTGTGTGCGTAAAGAAAAGCAACAGTGGTAATCGTAGAAATACGCATGCCGTTGTACGTGCACTTGTATTAACAAATAAATAGGTGTTCGCACAATTGCTTATGCTTCCACATCAAATAAACAAGGAGAACTCGTGTGTCCTGGTCCAGTTCTATATATTATGTTGTTCTAATGCACACCACTTTGCCAAGTTAAACGCTCTTCTGCAAATCCAACTAAATTACGTCTAAGTTTATATTGCACAATTCAATTCTCATACATGAACACCATAAAGTAAGCTACAATAATAAATCAGTTACGACATAAGCCGAGATTAACACCATGCACATATTCACGATCGTGTAAGGCTCTTATGCTTATAAGAAATTTGATTCACTAACGACAACATCTTAGGCCTGTACTATGAATTTATTAAACACTTTCTCATTACGAGCTTCAAAGAAACATCGAGACTTTCGCGATTGAAAGCCCATTATATACATATATATATATATATATATAGTTTCTGATGCACTGACCTGTGGAGCCGACTCTCGACGGAACAGTATTTTATACCTTAAAACATTTTAAAAAGTGTAGAACATAACTATTTTAAGATTAAGTACGAGTAAGAGACCCTAAATTGACGTTTAAGATAAGAAATACCCAATTATGGGTAGGTTATTCGGTTATTTCATCAAAACAAGAGTGACACCATCAAAGAGCTGAGGTAAGAATAAATAAATTGAGAAAAAATGCGTCATTGAACGCACGCCTTTATCGCCAAGAAAACACCTTTGCATCTAACTTTTTTGCAACTAGCTTAGTACGTGCAGAAATACGGTATAAGGGCTATTGTGCACGCACAGTGCACCACTCGAGCGTCAGTGCCGATCAACCGAGTGAGTTAACTGTTTTACGCTTGGCTTTAAACAACGTTAAGTCTACGAAAGCGTAGTCCTATCTGTCCAAGTCTCAAGTGCGTAGGTTGATTATGATAGCCGCTACAGTTAAAAAAATGAGGCTCCTGTTGATCATAGAGTATTTTTTTTTTAATTTATAAAAAAGTCAGCGCTGTCAAATATTCTTTATTGCAAACCTTTAACTTACTTATTTGTTAATCTTAAATTTGAGAATTAGTCTATTATAAGATATGACTTATATCTATCGATTTTATCAAGATACTTGTGCGGTGGCAAGAACTACAACGCTCTGTAGTTCTTAATTTAAAATTTTGAAAAAGGTCGCCATTTTGTTGCTGGGTACCTAGATCAGAAACATTTTGTTAACAGTACTAATGTCTGTGCTACATCCAAATTCTGTTGAAATAAGAATTCACATGTATTTATTAATTATGTTATTATTTCTCTTTACCTAATTTTACGTTATGTTTTTGATTTGATAAACAATTTTCAATTTTTTCAGTCCTAATCTTTACGTACAATCATCCGTTAAATAATTTTTGTATAGATTCTTTTTCTCTAAAACGCATAGTTTTTGAGTTATTGTGAAATAACTGAAAAAGTGCTGCTATTCAAGTTATTTTGCAACAATAAGTATCTACGCAGAGCTCGCTTATTTAAACTTATTCAAGATATATTGTTAAGAATGTTATATTTGTGAAATAAAAAGGTTGACGTATGTGTGTAGTCAACACTTTACTCACGACGATTATGGAGCTGGTTATTGGAGTACAAGTGCAATGAAAACCTTTGATAAAACTGTTTCTTTTAAAAATAAACTGGTTTTTTTTAGTGAATCTCCAAATAAAATTCTTAGTTTCAAACACAAACATATCCAATTTACCATCTTTTTAAGTCGCTCTGCAGTACAAAATGTGTAAGCTGATTGTAAATATTTTACTAGACTACAACAAACTGATTTCTAGTATAAGGTAGTATTTCTAGTATATTTAGTTCAACTAAAATCTGACAGATGCGCCACATGGGTAAACATGACGAACACTATTCCAGTAGTACGTTTTTCAGCTTTTATTAAAAAATTTTGAATGAAAACCCTGGATTTAATTTTGGCCAACTTTTTTTTATAATTATTTAACAAATATGCAAATTATGTTGTCCATTAATTTTAGCGAGATTACATATTTAAGTTTCGTTCATAATGTACATAACTACCTAAAAAGCCAACATCCTAAGAAAAAGTATCAAGCCTTCCTAAGAATGTGCGAGTGAGTTTAGAATAAATAGGATTTATAGAAAATATTTCAAAAAACGTATGTTATCTTGAGATTTCATCAAAATTTAATCGTTCAGGTTTATCAACTTGTTTTAAATGTCCTCTTGTTCCTCCTCCGAATTTAATATCAAGTCACATAGTGTAACTAACTACCATAATAACACATAATATAAAAGAGTTTCAAAATTTAATACTAGTACTTGTTTTCAGCTTGTCATAAGAATAGATTTTAATTTTTTAACTGCATTTTTATTGTGATGAAAGATTGATAATTTTGTATCAAAACAAAAAAATTATAAAAATCTTTAGATAATTAAAGCAACTGTATATCATAACACTAATGTACACTAACAAAAGAGACTGTATCAAATAAATAATTAATTGGTTATTATTTTTAACAAGCAACTTTTTTTTTACCCAACAACGTGTATCAGAAAGTATATTGATGAAATCCCAGATAGCCTCCAATTCTAGCGATACCACTGATAAAATTTTGCATGATGACAGCCAACGCTAGTCAGTAATCAGTAGATATGCTCAGCTCAGATGATGTTAGAAAGTAAATGCTTTAGCCAGTGTTATCTCAGGTTACTCAAGATGTCGTATAAGATAATTATGATATCAGTAAATGTATGATGTAGATTGCCAAGTGTGTATATGTTATACTAAGGTAACGTAGTTTAAATATTACTAAACAATCCTGGTTTGTATATAAGTACATCCATTCAATCCATGCTTGAATTTTACAAGAAATTCTAATACAAGTAAAAAGAATTTTTTTCTACAATTATTCCATCAAGATTTCATTATCGTCCGTCTTTTTTCCCTGCTGCTCTCTGCAATTCAAGCTTGTCACTGACTATAAATAGATTTTTTTTTATAGATTTGAGTTCTACCTTTATAAAAATGAATCAATCATAAGAGATGTAACGATCATCAAGATTTTCATAAAGATTTTTTTTAAGAAGTAGACATTGGGATATGACAGAATTACTAGGTAACTCAAGCATGTCATCTTCTTTCAATTCTTTTTTTATTTTTATCTTAAATCGTGACAGAAGCTACCTTAAACTTGTTAGCTTCATTTTCTTGGTAAGAAAACTATTTTTAGGAACACGTTAAATTTAATATTTAAAAAAATGACTATCTGTGCACTTTTATTCGTACTGGCTAAACGAAAAAAAAACTGTTTTAGATTGTCTAATTGAAACTAACTTGTATATTAAGCCAGAAACTTCACTGTCCTTTTTTTTTTTTTTTTTCTTTTAATTCGTATAAAAAAGTTCTATAAAAATTAGAACTGTTCCATATACTAAGAATGACCCAAACCACTGGACCTTTAGTTGTGATGATCTTCAATCAGTTTTGCCAAACAGCTGACTTCCTCAACTGTTTTTGTAGGTTCTGTAAATATGTAAAAAAGCTAGCTCTTAACGCTCAAGCTTTCTAGAGTTTAAAAAAGCGTCTAAAATAATGTGACATAACGAAAAAAACTTATAAATTCCCAGATATTACCTTAAATGTGATTTAATTACCTCTGAGAAATCAACTGCTTATGTGCGTATTTACTGTGGTCCAATGGTTTGGAAATCATGTAAAATAAGATCCCCATTGCTGTGTGAGTAATTAATTACATTTAATGTGAGGCAGTATTTTAATATGCCAATGACGATAGTGTATGCATGCAGAGTAACACAGCAACGGAGAGCCTATTGGGCATTGTTCTTAAAAATAGCTGTAAAATATATACAAAAACTGTGAATTAAATTGTAATAACAATACCTACGTTCTCGTACCTTAAAATTACGTGCTCAAAACTTATTAGAGCTGCAATTATAAAATTAATATTTAAAATTATTACAATTTACTGTAGAACCAAAACTTATAAGCTGTTGATAAAGACTACGCTACAAAGAATATAGAATATATCTTTTTACTTATGAATATATCTCTTTATGTATAGAAGACCAAAAATGCCAGTTTTTTGATGCCGAAGACTGACGTCCTCCAGCTGCAGTAGGCCCCCCATAAGGCAGGTGGCGTTTGCTCCAACGCGGCAGTTTTCAATGTCACCAATGTTACGTGAATAATGAAGAATACAGTAAAACAATAATATTTCGTTAAAAAAATAACAAAAACGATAGTTGTAAGTTTAAATACACAAATTTTAAATTATAATCTCAAATTTTAACTTAAGCTTTCATTCCCAGTCAAACACTTTATATATCTCTAATAATTCTTATGCCAAAAGTCTTATCGATGGTTACGTGGTTAAGACCGCAAGATTTACTTCTGCACTCAAGCATTCGATTCCAGAGGACATTTTTTTTTTCTTATTTTTTGTAAGTTAACCTTTCCATAAATATATTAATCTTATAACATTTGAGTTTGTTTTAATAAAGATAAAAAATCATTTAAATTAAAAAAAAACACTTTATTTTATTTTTTGTATTCCTCATTATTCATGTAACATTGATAACATTGGTAACTGTCACATCATAGCCAACGCCACCTGCCTTATGGGTTCCACTGCAACGGGGGGACGTGAGTTTGTAGCATTAGGAAACTGGCCGGTTTGACCTTCTAAAAGAGATATATGCTATGTTTTCTGACACTACATGTACGCTACCCCTGTGCTTATTTCACCATGATACGGGAAAATATTAAAAGTTATTTAAGATTAGCTTTTCATTATTTTTTAATAAAAAAACTCCATTATATTTATTTTTAAAAGTTATTGTTACGCTTAATGTGCTTATTTTTCGTCAAAAATTTATTTCTTCATTCATTGCACATGATATAGAAAGCTATAATTACATGTCAAAGTTAAGGTGTCTATCATACTCGATCCTCCTCCCCATTACCTACATTGACAGAAAAAAGGAGTCATAGTAGCTATCAATATTTAATAACAGCTACTACACGACTTTTGAAGTGGTTGACTAACGGTGTGTGGTAGATTCAACTAAACGCTGTAGTAAGAAGCACGTAATGCCGTGCGTGCGGAAAACACAAATATATATATATATATATATATATATATATATATATATATATATATATATGTATACAAGCCAAGGAGATGTTACTGCATGAGTTTTGTCGACAACCACATGGAAAAATTCTTCAGTTGTTAATTGTTAAATAAAAACTTCATCAATTTTCTTCGAACACAGGTCAATAGCTTCCTTTTTCAAATCTGCCGATTTATTGCGGAATTGAATACAAAATTAAATGCGTGATAAATGCATAGCACAAAAGACAGGCATTTTTAAGGTTGTGAATTTTTTCAACATATTTTCGCTCTTTTCCGTGTAGAAGTGCAAAGAAATTTTGTTCACATTTTGGTCCAAACGAAAGAGCGAATTTGTATCTTCTGTTTTATGTAATAATATTCCTACTATTAACTATTAAATAGTTTTCAACTGAACGCTAATTTCCTTACACTACATATGTAGTAGAAACTACTACACAGGGTTAGCCAACGTAACTCCGATCCTCTTACTACAGTTATGTAGTAGAATTAACCGAACATTTACGTAGACTGTACTATATTTTTCTCTCAGTGTACTGAAGTTAGTTACTTTTATGATTATTAGTACTAAAATTGACTTCCCTGAATCTATTTTTTATTAACTGGTACTCCCTTAAATTAAAATCCATGTTAGTTAATAACTAAAAGATAAGCACAGGTAGTCCCAAATTTGATAGTAAAAATAAAGTACCTTGCACTTTCTATGGAAAGTAGTAAAAAAGCTGCAAATATCAGAGACATTTATTACCATTTAACAAAATCAATTTTGTTTCTGTACTTCGACAGGTTTTTCACTTAATGGAGAGTTACTCATGGATGCTCTTGGAGGCGAAACTTCATTTGCAGATGTACAAGGAGATTCATTTGTTCCTGCTTTTACACTTGGTGTTGGACAAAAAGCAAAGTTAACTTTTGGTCAAGACGTTAACACTTTAAAATTTTTTACCACATGTGGTTTGCAAGAAGGCTATGAACCTTTTTGTGTGTAAGTATCATCGTAGTTGTACGAATATTTAAAGTTTTTAGTCCTAACTAAAAAACGACCGAAAGTACTTTAAACATCACAAGAAGAGGAGACTAATTTTAGTTGCCTCTTAAATACAATGAATCTTTTTTTAAAAACATTAAAAATAAGGACAGAGAGCAAATCCAAACTTACATATAGTCAATAGCTGTTTACTATATTCATTTTTTAATACGTTAAAAACATTCAAAACATAATATGGAGAATGTTTTTCCGGTTATTTAGTACACTTCAAAATTATTAGAAGTTTTTGTGTAAGTTTATCACTGGTATAACAAGCAATATGTCTGATACATATTAATTATCAAATAGGCTCATATATATGATGGTACTCCAGTAGAATTTTTATGTAAAAAAAAAACTATTTTGCAGACATCAGATTCTTATACATTTTTTTTTTTTTCAAATCTCCGGCATCCAATTCTGAAAGAAATTGTGCGTAATATGACACAAAATGAACGTATAATTCTTCTGATTATGTAATACATTAGTTGAAGTCCATAGTTGTCAATTATACAAGAAAAATTAAACATTTTTTGTATTAGATAAGACTTATGAAGTGATTACCATGGATGCAACAATAAAAAATTACTAAAAAAATCTTTCAAATCTTCAAAGTCTTCATAAAACTTTTCTTCTAATGGTGTATGACGCTACAATAAATAAACTTCATTATCTACTATCATGTGTATAATTAGCAAACACCCGGAATTCTGTGTTGTACCTATGTTCTGTATATCGTATATAATTTTTTATCTCCTCTGTGGAAATGCCTGTAACTTTTTTCACAACAGAAAAGTTAAGAATACACCACAAACTTCCAGTTATTACTTGCATTTTCTACACTGAGAGAACGTGACGCTAAAGCGCCAACTGTAGTTACAATAGCATTCTAATGTCGTGGTACGCACGCTTCATCAATTTTGGGAGTGCTCCGCTCCCAAACGGTAGTGCATGTGTACCAACACGCGGGTCAAAACCTATACCTTTTTTGTTCGCACAGAACTTACGCCAAATAAGGTAAAGGACTCGTACTTACGTCTTAGTGCTAGTACTTTCCGATTTGGTACACTGTGACACTCTTATTTAGGTGAAGTATTTGTGGTACTTCTTTAATGATATTGTACATATAGAAGTATAGATAAAGGGGGCTACATAACCTTGTATAATTAATGAGTATGAACACAGGATTCCATCAATTGATTTTGATTAAAAATGGCTTTTTCTTTTTAATCAGAAGCTTATAACTGCAGAAGCAAAAAAGATTTTTTTTTCGTTTTTTTTATACAAATTTTTTAGATCTAAAGGTGGCTCCCTACCACTACATAGCCATAATGTATATGGATTTATAAAAATACCCGATTAAATACAAAAATAAAGAGATAGTATTACATAAAATAGGGGTACTTGTGAAGCTAGAGAAAAATTATTTTATAAAATTAACAATATTTTATTTAAATAAGATCAGTAATTTTAGAATCATACTCACAAAAGACAGGAATCATTTTTGTTGTTTGTCTGATTTCAATTTTTATTAAGCTTGTTCTACTCCTATTATAAGGTGCTACAAATAATTGCATCTATGTCATTAAGCATTATATATTTCAAAAAACTTTTCATGATGATATAATACTAAATTTTTCAAACAGCACTAAAAAGCTTTTAAAAATTATAACTGAATACAGAATTAAAAACATTCCTGTATTTTTTCAATGCAATGGTAAAATTTAGATCCGTACACAAATGCAAAATAGTAAGTTTTATAAAGTACTTCTTTTAAATCTTATAAATTACTTTTCTCTCGTATTAGACTGTACATTTTTTATTGTATCACAACAGCTACATAAACAATAAAAAAACTTGTTTAATTTAGTGGTTGGGAGATACCCTAAGTGTTTTTAGATGCGTAATTTAGGAAATTATGAAATAATAAAACAAGGGTTCTTAAAAAAAAAAAAAATTCTAAATTTATAATATTTCAGTATAATAAAAATATGTATTACATTTACGTAACAAGGAATTATAACTTATGTAAATAAAGGAAGCTGTATACTAAAACTTTTAAAGCAGTTTTTAACCTGTCAAGAATGTATACAATAAAAAGCCAAACAAACAGCAGGTGGTGATATATATTATAGATTCATTAAACAGGCGGCCAGTGATTGTTCCCTCACACGAAACAAGAAGTGTGTCAGCTGTACTTTAGTTGGTAAGGTATCTAACCCAATGTGCTGGTAGTGTTGCTGCCCAACTTTTGGTAACGCTGCGGTCCCAAACGGGAGAGCAGACCTCCCAAGCTATGAGGGCGCTGCGGAACCAAAGCAAGGTATGGTAGCCGTTCTGTTTGGGACTGCAGCATCACCAACGTTCTCTCAGTGTTTTTACTAGACAAAAATATTGGCGTAATTTGCGGAGAAATTCCATCCCAAGCCGTAGATGTGTAATGTAAACACGCAGATTATTGTAAGAATACTTTTCTATGATCAGAGAATGCTAGTTCTTATCTGTAATGAATGTTTTTGTTCCTGAAATCAAAAAAAAAAAGTTGTATTTCAATAAGGGTATGGTAAAAATGGTAGTTTTCGTACCAGGTGGCATATACTATGCGCCAGGGCAAGCACCATATCTGAGGGACCTGCAAAGTAGGGCCTAAAGGACTCTTTGTGCTCGTTCCAGTTTAATGTGCATGGTTACAACCTTTTTTTTCTACCGAGGGTACAATAAGTGTCCAAAGATTTAAAAAATGCCGAAAGAAGGAAAATTATTTTACGCATCAAAATACATCTATTTCTCCATCTATTTCTCCTACTTTGAAAATTTTTTACCTCTAGATGTTAACTGCGCCCTTAGTAGAAAAAATAAGGTTCGAACCTGATGTTCATCCAACCAGGACAAGCGCAAAGAGTCCCTCTGGCTCTGCTTCATAGGTCCCTAAGGCCTGGTCCTTGCCATGGAGACATGCGCCATCAGATACAAAAACTACTATTGATGATGGATGGATCGCTGGAGACTTTAACATAATTAATCCGATATTTAATTATTTAAACAGGAAAAATCGTTTTCATTTTCAATTGTTAAAACAAAAAAATCTGTAAAATAGTTATAAACAATTTGTGACACCTCTTTTCTGTTGGTGTAATCATAGTGCAAAGATGATGACTCATAAGTTTTAATTCTGCGAAAACTAAGGAATTAAGGTCCAACACGTAGTCATTGAAGTCAACTAACTGTTATAGGGCGGGTTTGTTACGCAGTACAAAATTGAGCAATTTTAATCGTTGATTTAATTAGTAAGAAAAAATCATAAAAACTTTATATTTTTATCGAATAGTCTTGAAATCCCTGCAATTTAAACAGCGATTGCCCAAAATTATTAGTGTATTTAAAAAAATTTTTAAATATAATATGACTAAATCTTCATGCCTTCTGAACTCAAACTATCCGTCATCCATCAAGACGCACATATTCAAACAACTTACTCAATTAAATTATTTTAACAATCACATTCTTAATTAATCTAACATTTTGAATACTTCTAAGGAACTCGTAATCACCTGAAAGAGGAAAGGTTACTTCGAAATGAGTGCACACAAAATTTAAATCGATATACAATATTTATTCAAGAAATAACAATATGTTTAAACAAGAAAATCACTTTTTAATCCATGCAAAACAATAGATATATTTGACTTCACTTATTCTTCGTGCGTTATTTAACTTCAAAATTTTTTAATCTAAATTTTCGCGCTTTTTTATAATACATGCTTCCATGGTCTAACAGATAGACAGCATAAAGTGAGAGCAACTTTAGTAATCTCTTGGTAGATGTAACTTGTTTAGGTCTCTGGGAGTTTGTAAGCCCAGCCTACGATGACTCTCCCGCATCACTTTTACTCTATATAATCGTGTTCTATCTACTAATGAGACTCGACTCCAGCGGTGTATACAGAAGTATTAATCACTCAGTATCAGCTGTAAGAGTATTTACCTTACTAACTATTGGAATTCGAAGATGACTCTAATTCTTGACGCATCTGCACGAATTACTTTGATAATCGATGGATTGATTGCTCGTATATCGCTCTTGTTCAGGTAACGCCACTCAACTTGTCCTAGTTAAGAGGTAGGCTGCTGACGTAGTCAAGATCCCTCTTGACTAGTATCTCTCTTTTAAGTAGGTGACGCATAAATGGTCGCAGCTAAAAGAGACTGCTCTTCTGGGGTCATTTAGGGCTTTTTATCCCCTTTTTATTTTATTTGTGTAGAAAGTTGTCCATTTTTTTGTTGAACAAGCCCCAGCGTTGGCTAACCGTACCATGCGCACATAACCCACGTGGCGTTCAAAGTTGAATATTAATGTGTAAAGTAATAACAAATCTTGATTTGTTGTTGATTAAAAAAAATTTATAAAATAAAACAAGATAAAAGATTTGTATTATAATAAATAAATCCATTCAAAATTTTTATTTTTTTTATTTATGAACCACACATAAATTGTCCAATGAACTTATAGTTCCTTATTTTATGAAAAAAACCACTTTTTTCAAAACCTTTTTAAATTATACTCGTTTTATCATTCAGAACTCTATCATTTTTATTGTTAATAAGCTGTTCTTGTATACACTTTTTTTAAATTTTTCGATGCCTAATTTTACTGACCCAAACATTTTTACACCTTGCAATGTCCTATAGTCATGCAAAACTTTATAACAAAATTTCTCCATTAACATGCTTATTACACACATAATTACGTTCTCTCACCTTTCTATTAAGAAATACATCCAGGAGATGATATGAGTGCTTTGCACTATAGGTAGTTACCTAGCGTATAACGAAGGAGATCTAGTAAATAATTATACAGGTAAAAACTATCGCATGAAAACTAGGAGACTTTCAAATAGGCTGTATTGCATTAAACTATTCAGGATATCTTGGTGGACTTATATGAATAATTAAACTAACCTAAGTAAAATATTGGCTATTATCTAAATATCTCTTTCTGAATTCTAGATAATAGTTTATTTTTAATGATACTTAAACACGCAGAGTGTTATTTTAATATAAATTTTAAGAATGAATAATGCGTTTCAAACATGGAAGTAAATTATCAGCCGTCATAATTTAAAGAAAATTTAATTATAAAAGTACAATTTTCTCTCTAATAGTCTGGAAGCCCATCACACAGTTGCTTATTCTATTTTGGTCAAGCTAAAACTTTATCAGAATGCAGTACAAAGTGAGTCAATAACAATCCGCTACAGCAACCCTATGAGACCAGCACCTTGTCAGAGAGAGAGAGAGAGAGAGGGAGTTTTGTAGTGCAAATTTAAGTCACTTGCTTATTTTACTTTGGAAACCTTAAATTTTTGCAAATTTTAAGTAATAACCATGTTAATTATAAGAAAAACCAGATGTGGGTCTCGGGACCCCCAACAGAAATGATACATACAGAATACGTGATTGATATAGATAATATTTAATTGTCTATGATAAAAAGGTATTTATTCTTTTTACCCTAAATAATGTTAATTTAATATTGAGAGACAGTTTACTTACGAATATGCGTTTTTATAAGTGAATACTATAGGTTAGGAAAAAGCAAATAAAAAGTATGTTAAAATTTTTCTTATTCATGAACACAAATACAAAGAGGACGAGAAAGAACAACAATACATGGCAAAGAATATTTAAACTACCTACCACACAGGTTAATACATATGGTTAACAGTACGTTCATGTGTATTATTTTCTTTGTCTTTCTGTCTCTTTTTGGATACCTGTACGTAATTTGGCACGTGCCCATGCTTCACTGGCTCTTTACTAAGAACGGATTAACATGCAGGAATTGAGTAAACAGAATTGGATGATCCTAGAAAAACTTAAAAGTACAGTGAAATTTTTATATTTAAAAATGATTATGTTTGCCTAAAAGCAATTGTTTTTTAAATAATAAAAATATTATACTCATTTTAAAATTAATTCATCGTTTTTTACAAGTGCAAAATATTGACAAAAGCAATAAAAAAGGCCTATAGGTATACTTGTACGAGTATAATAAGGATGATGATAATAAAAAGAAAGAGAGAGAGCACATGACAGGAGACGATAAATGGTTCTGTCTATTTCACTCTTACAGGTACTGCCAAAATAAATTTTTTATTTTCTTTCTTAACATTGTTGAAACAAAAAAAAGTGCTTATTAAAAGAAAATTTTTCGCCCTACATGCTGGTATTTTTATTTTTTTTGTCAACTGAAACCGTCATCAGATATAAGCAAAGCAAATTTTTCAACATGATTTTAACTTGATTGGATCACTTAAAAATAATTATAACTATTTCATTTGTCATAAGTGAGCTGAATTACATATTATATAAAACATGCTGGATTATCGATCGATTTCCTAATTCAGAAGTTTATTAGTTCGTATCTATAATTAATAAAAACAAAAATCAGGTCTATGTGATGCGTAGCATAATCAACAAGGTCCCTGACTACCTATCTCAAGTTTTAGGAGTTTGATTCTCGGAGTCAGAATAATTTGAAAGTTTTTGTCTACACAAATATAGCTATGTAATACATGCTCACTCGTATTCTTATACATAAATATACATATATGCTGTATGCATAAAATATATGATGTTTAACAGTTATACAGTTACATACGTAAATGTATATACGTATTCTACCGCATGTTCATATTTAGAGAGAGAGAGAGAGAGAAGTGCTCAGTGGTGGAATGAACAACAACGAAGAAGTGGACCAGACTTTTCGTTGCATATTTCTCTTCACGTGGCTATTTACTGCTCGCCATAAAATGATCCACATCAAATAATGCTCATTGATTGAAAATGTTTAGCTCTGTACGCTGGTATCTTTTTTTTTTGCACCTGAAACTGTTATACGATAAAAGCAAAACAAACATTTAAACACGATTTTTACTTCATTCGACTACTGAAAAGTAATTATAACTATTTCATTCGCCGTTAGAGGGCTGAATTACGTATTGTGTAAGAAACGTCGAATTACCGATCAATTTTCTAATTCAGAAGTTTCTCAGTTAGTATTCATAAGTAATAAGAATAGATATCAGGTCTTTGTGATGCGTAACATAACGGATAAGGTCCCTGACTACCAATTCGAAATTGGGGGTTCAATTCTCGGAGTCATAAAAATTTTTTCCAACACAAATATATGTATGTAATATTTGCTTACTAGTATTCTTACATGCAATTATATGTATACGCTGTGAGCATAAAGTAAATGATAATTAATTATATAAATATATAAACTTCTACACAGCTATATACACTCAATATACGGTTACTACACAATAGTACACTTTAATAAAAAAAAAGCCTATATATGCATGTCAACAATTATATAGTTACCGTAAATAGTTTTTTATTTATTTTTTTTATACTCCATTTCTTTCGGGTTTAGAGGGCTTTCATTACATTTCTCACAACTTTGCATATTCTATACTATTAGTACTATGAAATGTTGATATTTCCTCTTTTCCCTTTTTATAATCGAAATAAAATAAAATGTAATCAAACTGTAAATATAAATAAATTTTAGTTGATTTAAACAACTAAAATGTATAGATTACGGTAAACGAAACTAAAAATCAATTTTTTTTTTTTTTTAAGTTATACTCCTATAGGCACGTTCTGCCTTACAGAGTAAATTAACGATTTGAGATTGGTGACCTTGAGAAAAAGTGTAACGGAAGTAGATTTTTCTTCATACTCCCCTTTTGCTTTGCCCCACCTGATGTACTTTCGGTTTTCTCTATATAGCACATGACGCCTCATCACATCACCGTGACACACACTTTTAATTTTATGAAATCTGCTTTTTCCGCACCCTGACCTATTGCACTCTATCCTAAACCCTTACGCACTCTGCTATGAGCCGGTCTGATATAGGAAATGTGATTACTACATCTTATCTTACAGTTTGTAACATTTTTGTGGCGTAAATTTTTATTTACTTTTGTTTTCACTATACATTAAACAAATTATTTATTTAATGAAGTAAATTTTTTTGTTACAGATTTTTTTCAAAAATTTGGATATTAGAATATATCAGCAGAGCCGCTTTTATATGTATTAATGAAGATTACTCACTCATCATTAATTTGCTTTCTTAAAATAAATGAATAACTGTTTATAGAATTTTTAACATTTTCTCATAATTTTTGTATTTAAAATAAAATTTTCATAGGAAGGCCGAGCACAAATGTATGCAACACCAATGAAAATTATTTTTTTTATATGGATGAGCTTACGTACACGCATACTTAACCCCTTTTTTTGTATCATTAAAAAAAAACAAAAATTATGGATCCATTTAAAAAAAAAACAGTTTTATTTGAAAGTAATTTTACATTCAAACAAATATTAGGGGGCTTATACAGATTTTATGAATGCAATTGTGAGTAATTTTTCTATAAGGCTACATGATAAACTGCAAATTTTTTAAATCAATCCTGTGAAAGAGGATACAGTTAAAAGCACCACCTTTGTACATATTATCATTTCATAGAAGGTAAATTTATATTTATAGTTATATTATCAGCCATATAATTTAATAGAAGTATAAGTCCTTACTTGGGTACCCAAGCACCTGCTGTGTACTGTTTTTTTTCATAAAAACAAGGCTGTACTCAATACAACTGTTAATATTGTCTGTTACAGTCAACTTTTACCACCTCCGTTTCCCACTTTTCAACTTTTTTTACTTTTCACTTTTTACAACTATTCACTTTTTTCTCTCTTCTCTCTTCCTTTTTTGCTTCTTCTTCTCATTGTTTCAATAATTTTCTGGCGTCTTCTTTTAGTTGACTTCATAGTTTATCTCGATTCTCTTTGGTATTCGCACTTAAATCATCGACATTAAAAACTTCTTTTCTTAGCCTAATCACACTTCTTAAAATTTTTAATTCCTTGGCATCTTGACACAGAACTTCTTCTATCTCTTTTCCACTTCTTGTGTTTTTACATATCCTCAGTACATGTCTATAGTCCTCTTCTTTTTTCTAACACAGTCAACACCTCTTTTCTTTCTCTTTTTTCCAGTATTCTTTCTCTTTTTTTTCTTTTCCTTACACTTTCTTCCACATCTACATCTTGTCATCAGCCTCCTTATCTTTACTTGTCACATCCTTTTTTAGGTACTCTGATTCTTTCTCTGTTTTAATGTATTGTTATATCTCGTTGTATATTAAATTTTTCATTTTCTCAATCCTTTTTTATTTTTCTTTCTGTTCTTTGCTAGCCATTATTTTCTCTCTTATTCCCTCCTTGAATTTTGCTCCTTTCATGTATCTTGTTTAATTTTTTACTTTTTCTTCTTTTAGAATTTTTCGTCTCTTCTTTGATCCTTTGTCTATATTTATCATCACTTTGTCTTTGTCTTTTTCTCTTGTACCTTCTTTCACTAATTTTATCTTTGAATCCCTGATTTTTTTTTTTACAAGCCTCAGTGCTTTTCCTAATGCTTTTATTTTTAGCCTCTCAATTTTACACTCTCCTTCCACTTTATAATTTAGGGTGTTACTATTCACTTCTATCATCCACTTCATGTATCGTTTTTTCACATTTTCTAGCCTCTAATCTTCTTTCCATCCCCATATCTCTGCTCCAAATAGTGCTACACCTTCCACAAGGGCTGTAAAAGCTTAAGAGACAACCTTGTCTCACTCCTTCTTCAGTCTCTAATTTCTCTGGTATTTCTTCCTTTGCTTTAATTATATTTTTTGTGTCTTTATGAATATTCATAACTCTATTTTTGAATACTTTACTCACCTCCATCTCTACTAGTTTTTCTCCTAGTACATCCCTATCTACTCAGTCAAAAGCTTCTTTGAGATCTATAAAGCATGCCAAAATCTTTTCTATTGGTTTGGTAAGCCTTTCCTCCACTATATGATCAAACGTGTAGATTGCTACAATTACTCGTCTGCCTTTCTTGAATCTGAACTTACTCTCTAGTAATTTTTTTTTTAATTTCTTCTTTCAACAATATGTTAAGCATACTAGCGTATATCTTATATGCCGTGCAAGTAAGTGTTACTCCTCTGTAATTATCCAGCTCATCCGTATCTCTTTTTTTATATATCAAAGTAATTACTTCAGTTTTCCATTATTCCAGTATCTCTCCTTCTTTCCATACTGTTTTTATCAATTTCCAAACGGCTGTCTTTAACTCTTTTGGAATATATTTTCAGACACCATTCTCCAGTTAATCTTTTCCTGGTGCTTTTCTCAGTATCAGATTGTTAAACTGTATTCTAAAATCTTTTTGACTAAATTGTTCTTGCTCTTCTGTACTTTCACTTCAAATCTTCTCTTCTTTTCTCGATTCTTATAGTACTATTACTTCTATATTCTTCCCATGTAACATTTTTATAAAATGTGATTTGCAATCCTGCATTTTTATTTTTTTTATTTATTTCTCCTTTCTTTTTTCTGAATCTGTTTATATACTTTCAAATTTTTTTTTTTCATTGTTCCTTTTCTTAACTTTTCCACTTTATTTTTTTGCAACCTTATCCTTTTTGCTTCGCACCAATTTCTGTATTCTTTTTTTTTTACTTATAAAGTATAATCTTTTTACTTTTTGTTTTCTCCATAGTTTCATTTTCGTCCATTAATTTTTTTTCTTAGCTTTGCATTTTTTGTCATACCATCTCCTTTTTCCCAATTTTCATGTTTTCTTGAAACCGATCAATCAGTTTTTGAGACCACTTTCTTGGTGATTCTCTTTTCTCATCCTTATCTCCTTCCTACATTTCTACTGCTTTCTCTAAATATACATCTATTGGTAGGTGATCTGACTCTATTCTTTATCTGGTTTTTATCAGCTTACTTAATTGAAACTGATCAATCAGTTTTTGAGACCACTTTCATGGTGATTCTCTTTCCTCATCCTCATCCCCTTTCTACATTTTTACTGCTTTCTCTAAATAGACTTCTATTGGTAGGTGATCTGACTCCATTCTTTGTCTGATTTTTATCAGTTTACTTTGATTAAAAGCCTCTTGATTTACTACTCCTTATCATTCTTTCGTAATTTTGTTAATTAACCTCTTTCTTTTCTTATTTATTGCTTCATCCTTAAATTTTCTTACTTCTACTTCTTTACTATCTTAGTGTGTTTTGTTAATCCATCCTCCTTTTTCTTCCTGTTCTCGCATTTTAATCTCCTACTAAAAATACACTTTTAGCTTCTCACTCTCCTATTTTTTCTTTAATTATTTTTATCGTTTTGGTAACAGTTTGACTATTTACTCTAATGATTTTTCACTCCTGTACTTCATATTTAATCTCTTGCATTATTATACTTGTATTCCATACTTTAAATTTTTTGCTGTCGATCTTTTCGTTAAGTTCTGTAATTACTTCTTCTTTTGCTCTCCCTTTCTCATGTTTTCTTACCACTGATACGAAATACCATTTGAACTTTCTTGACATCTTATTTTCTAGCTCCGTCTATTTATCTTTTTTCAACCACGTTTCCACCAACACTATCATATCAAAGTCATTTAGATGTTTCCTCACCACACTGTCCTTATTTATTACATCTGCTATGTTTCAAACATAAACACCTATATATATCTACCAGTTACCCCCACCTGTTTCTCTTTTTGCAACCTTGTGACTTTTCCGCTTTTTTTTCATTAATCTTCTTCCTATCTTCTGTGAATTTACCACTCCACTTATTGTATCTAAACTATTGCTCATTAATCATCATTTACATGTAACTCACTTTTGTGGTTCTTCCTTTGCTTCTCTTCCCTTGAGATATATTCAGTATCAAGCTCTGAATTTCCTTTTCTGAGCCAGTCGGATCATTTTCAATATACATCCCCTTTTCAAGCTTTTTCTTTTTCACCATAACGCTGTCCTCCGTTTCCTTATTTTCTAGTTCTACTTTCACTAATTTTCTATCTCCTCTTTTATTATTACCTAGTGGCTTCCCATCTCAGCTTCGCCCGAGACTTAGTAAAGAGAATACCGTAGTGCGTTGATATGTAATGTGAAACGTTTTTAGTTAGAAATTTCACATCTATTCCTGACACTTATCAGAACAAAAATCTTCTTATTAACAACATATTTGTTAACAATCCATACAAGTTATTTGGTCAAATTATAAGCTGTAAAAATTAAAAAAAAATTTTAATGTGCTGTCACGTACCTTGAGCTCCTTATGCCATAAAACAATCATTGGCTATGAGAAGCCGTTTATTTGCAGTTTCTTTTGTAAAATTTACAAAAAGAGCTACTTTTTGAAGCTGTTTAAATTTGAAACTCCCAAATATATATGTTAGAAAAAAAATTTGTTTCTTTTATCTCACAACTTCATTACCAGAGCAATAAAGTCCTTGAGCTTAATCTCTACGTTTTTTATTGCCACGAGAATACAAATACATTCTTTACTTATTAAAAATCTAGATCTTGAAAGATTTAAAAGATTACAGAAAGGGTACAATGAAAAGCTGGTCTCTTACGTAATGGATACTTTATTTGTCAATTTTGATGATGCTATTTCAATCTTAACAAATTTTCTGCGTTAGTTTCTTGACTCCCAAAATTAGTTTCATTAGATACATTTAAAGTGTTACTCCCAATTCACCGTCTTGCGACTATTAGCATGCTTACGACTTTTGTAATCCCTAAAGGCTATTCACTGTCAACTTTGTTAAGTTCTAAAATATATGTTGGCAAGGTAGTTCAATGTCCAAGTACCCTAAAAAAGACCAGTGAGCTTCTTCAGTTAACTCTTTCTTGACTGAAGTTTATAGCAATCGTGACTGTCTGGATACTTTAAAGTGATCTTCTTTGACCTGCTGTTGAAGCCCCTGACTTATCAGGAGAAAAATTACGAAGTCCAAAGCTTTCGAGTTAGTTGTAGTGCTCTTTCCCAACACGTCTCCTGGTATAACGTCAAAGACGTTGGTGTCTAAAGCACCTTTTTTTTACAGACTTAGTTGTTTTGATAATCTTAGGTAGAGAGATTGGTTCATGATGCTTGCCCGTTGGAGACTGTCCTGTTGGCCCAAGTTTTTTTTTCATTCATAGCTGTTAGGTTCGAGCAGCGCTGACCTTGGAGAGGATTGGTTATTCCTGGTTAAATGCTTAGAGTCGAGAGGGTAATATAGGATCGTCACTGGGGTTTTCAGCTTTACGACGAACAATTTCGCTCGTGACGTCTGCCAGTAAATAACTGACTTTGTTTTATAGTAGCCGACTTTATGTAGTCTTTTAGTCGATGTATAACATTTCTGAAAATGGTAGTAAAAATGTATTTTTCGGCAAGGTAGTTTAAACTTAAGTGGCCCTTAAAAGAACCGATGAGATTGATGGTTGAGTAGGAAACGTAAATACCTTTATTGACCCTGAAAAGGGCCAGTTGTTAAATTTTCAGTTATTTTTTATTATTATTATTATTATTATTAATAATGGAGAGCCAGCTGCGGATAGCTTGTTTTTCACCTTTGGAGTCAGTGTACGGAGACTGTTTATGAGGGAGATACGCCACTGACCAAATAATATCTTGTTTTCAGGAGAACCAAACGCTCATAGTTAGTTGGGAAAGTGGTCCTAGAGAATTCCTTCTCTGTAGATATGAAGTTAAAAGCACCACTAAGAAGTTGGCCGTTGTGGCTGCCCATACTCTTCAGGGCTGTGTTTCCTGGCTTACATTTGTAATAAAAAATTCTCTGATGGCACCAGGCCAGATAGTGGCACGGCCACATAATTCTGAAGTGTTTGAGCTGGTAGCCCTAGGTTACTTGCACATTGGAGAAAAGCTTATGTATTACCTCACGTTATTTAGTAACGCATGACATATTTTTTTAATGCACCTCGGTGACTTGCCCGTAAACACTGGCAGAAATTTTCGAGATGCGCTGGCCTGCCATAACCACACTTATTTAATTTTGTTGCAGCTAGCTTTGATTTTATGTCGACTACACCTAGCGGATCCTTCTGAAATGATGTGATAAGCTGGCATATTTTGCGAAACTTTGAGCTTATTTATTGCTATTGTTATTTAATTTTTTAAGACAAAAACTATACTAAAACCATCTTGGAAGTGTCCAGAATCCGTATGCAAAATTTCAGCAAAATTGGTTCCGTAGTTTTTGCGGTTAGCGATTACAACACTTTTAGTGACTTTGCTTTATAAATTAGTAAGATAACTATTTTATTAGCCTTCTTTACTTTTACCTTGACGTTTGTTTTCTGTGCAATATATTTTTCGACTTTCTTTTCTAAATTGATTTTTCTAATAGATGCCTCCTTAATTACAGTATTTTTTTTTGTTTTATTTCTTTTACCTTTTTTTTCTTCAATCTAGTTTACTGACTCATTCTTCTCAAGATTACCCTTGTTCTGCGCACTTCATTTTTCCTAAATTCTATTTGGTTCTCTCATTTTTTATTCTTCTTTCCTTTTTTTTACCTGACTAACACTTCAAGTATCCTTTCTAACTTTTTTCTATTTTCACTTATCCCGTCATCATTTTCATCTTTGCCGTCTTTCTGGAAATTCAGGGTAGTCTGAGCGTTACTTTATGTATTTACACTTATTTCCGCCTTTGTTGACATTTTTGGTATATTCTGCTCTTTCAGTAATGCATAAAATCTCCTTTATTGACATTACCGCTTATGAAGCAGCGTTTTATTTACTGGTCTCCAGTCATTTCAATATTTTCCCTACCAACCGTCTATAACGACGAGACTTACTTTATCATCTATTTATATTTATAAGGTTATCCTATTTGTTCTACTGTTCTCTCCGCTATTTATTTTTTTACACTTTTAAATATTCTAAACTATTTATTATTGTCCACATAGAAGTCTTCCTTATCCACTGCACAACTCCTTCATCTACCTATCTTGGAGACTTGATTTTTTTTTCTTTTTTCCCTTTTTTTAACCGTACTATTCTACTTTTTTACCTGTTCACTATTTTCTTGATTTTTTTTAATTTCACTGTCACATTCTTATTTTACTACTTATTTTACTTTTTACTCCTAACTTATTTGCAGTTTTTCAAAGACAAATAATTTTTTTTCTACTGCCTTACTGCATGTGTTTTCCCATACTTCTGTTCTAACTTTAATTAATAATTTTACTTTATCAATTTACTTTACTGTAACTTTTTTTTAATGTCCTACTTACACTACTCTTGCTTATTTTCTGCAATTCTATACATCTTTATTTTATCACTTAATACTTACTTATTCTTTATTATTCAATTTTCTTAGCCGCTCTAGCACGGAAACGTCCTCTCTTTTATGCGTACGAAACGGTAGTTCACTTTCCGTATATACATATGTATAGATACATACGCTCTACTGCATGTATATATTAAGAGAGATGGAGAGAAAGACAGGACTGCTTAGTGGTGGGGTGAGCAGCAACGGAGGAGTGGACCAGACTGTTTGTTGCATATTTCCCCTTATGCAGCTGTTCTCTTTCCGCCATTAGATGTTTTACATCAAAAATATAATTTTTAATTAGCTTATCAATTAACATATAGTTATAATACAAAACAATAAGGTCATTAGAGAATAGTACATTACATTACAAAGGACAAAATTCGATGACTTGCTACCGGTAGTGAAGTTGCTCCCCGAGGCGAAGTGGAGGGGCAAACCGCTGAAGTAGATTATCAAGTGACGTCCTGTGTAATGTATAACACTTTTTTTACTGATTTGGCCAAAAATTTGTGGTTCATAAGCCATCAGAAAATAGTTAGCGTCAGTAGTGAGGATTGTAATAGGTTATGTTTAGGGCAAAAGTAAAGGGCCTGTATCATCCTTTAACATTTACGATCCAAGCAAAGCGATTGTTGGTTTGCAGATGTTTATAGAACCAAAAAACAAAAGAAGTCAGTCACAATAACTTAATTTTATTTAAAATCCTTGAAACTTTAGTAGGTATTAAATGATATCTTATAAGTTTTATTTGATAAATGTTTTTGCATAATGACAGTATTCAAACATTCATACGCTCATATAATGATTTATTAGACTCCTGGGCATCGGTTACGGCAAAAGTCACATGTTTGATTTTAATAAGATTTTTCAACAATCGTTTACTCATTGTTTCTATGTTCAGATTCAGGTTAAAAATTTACTACGTTGCATGTTATCGAAAGAGATGACAAGCATTACACGACAAACTTATAGTCATACCTGAGTTGAGCACGTGATGTCAAAGTTTTCTTGCAGCTCAAGCAAAATAAATAAACACAGCGTAGGTAAGTACTTAATACTTTTACCCCTTTGCTCTGCTGCTTGCTCTCTCTCTATCTCTCTCTATTAAACAAGGAAAAGTAGGAAGCACTGATGCTCGCTCTCTCTATCTCTATCTTGAGCAAGGAGAAGTAGGGGGTAGAGAATTTGTTCACGAGGGAAGGGGTTTTATGCTGCTCCCAATCCAGTTCAGTCGTGTAGAGATGGAAGTGGTTTACGGCGGAAAATAAATATAACGCAAATGTGCAATAAAAATATTCACAATATATTTACAGTGCTTAAATTATGAAAATGTGCTCAAGTGAAGGCAAGCGGAGAGAAGCTTTCTCTGCCGCCGCGGCGCGCTAACTAACATACTATGCTCGCAGAGCAATATTTATAGAGACAAAAGTTAAAGTAGAAATTCTAGTACATTGATAAATAAAGGTACAAGAGTAAAGGTAAAACGGTCTCTTGGGCATTGCAAATTTACGCGATGATAAAGGCGCATGATCGGAAAATTACTTCAACTTTAATACAAGAATAACAAACGTGACGCAATTTGAATTTAGAAAAGGTTTATCGGCAAATATTCAGGTACAAAACTGAACAGAATTTGTTTTCTCGACCCCTCTACGCCATGTAGATTTTGTGTCAATAAGTAAGGACCATTCGATTTCGTCTCTAAACACTGCCAGCAAACTTGAGTTTTAGGATGAGGTCGTAAGAAAAAAATATTTCTTTCAGTCTAGATGTATAAAACAATCGTAAACAAAATTATTCTTTAAAATGAATATCAACATTCTCATTTACAAGAATTTTCTTAAGAAGATCATCTTGGTCTTCTTGCTCGTATAAATCAAGTACCTCCTTAAAACTTGATGCTACCGGTTCGCCTTCGAACTATTATGGTTCAATTCTTTTTTCTTCTAAAATCCAACTGTTATCCTTGTATTTAACGCTTATACAATCGTTTGGGTAGAATTTTGCTACATATAAGTGATGTACATTGTACGTCGTATTTTTAGTTTTAAAGATTTAAAACAAGGAGAGATTGTATAAGAATTAAAATACACTGCCTAAGTTTGTTTAAAATGTTTTTATTTTTTAAAGTATTTGTCAACGATTTTATAGTAAGACCCATTGAAATGTACTTCGATAATTTGACTCGTCTTTTTGTTACTGTATAAATTGTACCATCGCAAGTAAGCTTTATCTTTTTAAAATTATCGGCTGAAATTTTTCTACGTGAATCTGGCCCTTGGACCAGATCAAATATAAAGTTTGATAGTAATTCAGGAATTTCTGAGTCACAAATAGTTAAAAAAGCTGGCATTATTTTAGTATTTTTTTTTTTAATACGTTTTACTTGGTTTCGTATGCCATACACTTTACTTTGATAAATAATTTTTTCAAGCTCTGCGGCATTGTACTGTGACCATCAGTCACTCCTACCAAAAAAAAATAGTAAATTTTTTTATCAATTTCGACTATTAAAAATATAAAATTATTATTTAGTGTTTAAAGCTTCCGCCGATAAGTAGGATATGAAAATATAGCGATAGTGTGCGTCATGAAGTGCAGGAGTAGAGGGAAAGAGACAACAACATTTTACCAATGATGAGAGTCCGCAAATTTCCCCCTCACAAAGCAATTGCCGAGCCGCCGAAAAATCGAGGTTTGCTGTACGATCAAGACACAGCCACATCAGATTCTAGCTCTAGATTCTCTGCCTAGCAGGTCAAAGTACCTTGCTTTTCGGGCTTCTAGGCTGATCTCACAACACTGGCCTATAGCGACGTGCTTGATGAGGCATTGTGTCCGAGCCTTTCGCGTACAAATTACGCCAGCTATTTTTATATTTTTGCTATTCATTAATTATTGAATCGTTCTGTTGATAACTCTTTTATAACGATTTTCAATTGATTTATTTGTTTTAAGAATAGCGTATTGAACTTTATGATTGTTCAAACACTTTAATAAATTTTCATGCAAACGAGCGTATTATGCCATTTATGTAATTCGAGCCACGTGCTCCTGTGTATAGAACTTGATTGAATACATGATATTTTCGATTTACACGTTATTTTACATATTAATTGCGTTGAAAAACTATTTATATGTACTATGTTACCTTTCACGAAGTTGTAACGTTAGCCACCATAAGATAATTTATAGGTTTGTGGGTAAGGGATCCTATTACCTTTCCTTTAGATGTTTGATATACTCGTAATATATTGAGTATTGACAAACATCTAAATTTTCCATAGTTCCTCTCTTTTCATCTCTACATGGGGCATTAGAAGGGCGGGAGATAATTCTTAGTTTTATTTCATGCATTAGATAGAATGTTATGGTCTAGGTAAGTACCGTGAACCCACGACTTCTTTATAGTCAACAACGTGATTTTCTCCTTGGTAATTAGCCGTAAATAATAACGAGAACGTCACAGTACACTCCAACGGAACTCTATCGAGATTTGCTTCATTTTTTGATGCGATTTTTTTATTATCATATAACTTGGATGGAACAATGTGAATCTTGCCAGCAAATGCAAATTCAAGTATGTTCTATAAGTTTTTTGCAGAATAAAACTCAAAATCTTTTTTAATAAACAGTTCGGGCAGTAATATAAAAGATTTTTGTTGTAAGCGTACAAATTGCTCAAAAAGTAAGTTTTGAGGTTGTCTACAATTTCTTTAGTGAAAAAAAAAGAAAATTCTTCAAAATGCTTTGCTGTACTCTGCTCTAATCTTATACTATGCCACCAACTTGTTGGCTTATTTTAACTGAAAAATTTTTTATATTCATGTACAAATTGTTTATGCCATCATCTATGATGAAGTATATCAATCTAATTTTTCAACATCTTAAACAAAGCATCACCTTTCAAGTCTTTGCTTGCTGTCTTGCTTTATTAATTATTTCTGCTGCATCACTTACTGCTGCATTCTGACGTTTTAGTGTGCTGGAAATAAAATAAGTAATTTTAAGATGAGCTTACGGACTGTTAGTATTATAATCTCTTGGGGTGTTGCACAGTGGGCAAAAACGTATTTTTTTTCTATCAATAAGATTAGGGCTAATGTATGCATACAAATGCATAAAAATACATTTGTAGCAACTTTTAGGGTGCTTGTGAAGAATACATCGTTAAAAGTAGAAAAAATTTACAACACTGAATATAATATGGCAGTCTATACAATGGAAATTTGTCTTAAACTAATCATGTGCGAAATCTGATAACTTGAGTTTTTATATTTGTAATTTTAATGTATTTTAAAAGCTAGGACCATAAAAAAAAGTTTGTTTTATCAATCGCTTGAATTACTTATATAAAAGAAGAACCATTTTAATTTCTTATTTTAGGGAACTAAGCTAGCTGAGTATAACAGTTGTGGAATGTACTATATATTCAACGAGCTATACTTATACTACAGTTGTATAAAATTTCTTATATTATCTGTGGAAAACTTTGATACCTTTTACTATACTTAGTTTATTAGAAATTTCACGTGAAAATAATACTCTGTAATAGTTATACTAAGAAAAAAAATAATTTTATTATAGTAATATTCAAAATATTTTGTAAATGCATTTCTAGATCTTCCATCACGTTTTGAGTACCACGAAATAGGCAAGCGGGACACTCCTAAGAAGTGGTTTAGAAATATCAGCATGTAAAAATAGGAGTCCTAGTGGCAAATTTGTGTGGTTTTTTAAGGTTACGAGGCTGATAAATACGAACCTGATGTTTTTTTTTTTGGTAAAGTGACACGTCTATTCTAAAATGCACATAAAGAGACAATGCAAAGCAAGATCTTTCCATGCTATTTGATATTTTACTAGCGTATTACTAGGGGAGTATTTTGAATATCTTTTCGAAATTTTATCCACTTATTCTTTAAGATATATACTTAAAATTGAACCTGATCTAAATTCCAGGAATACTTATTGATTACATGGCAGATTATTAAATTTTTAGAGTTCTATTTTACGAGTGCTGACATATGTTCTAAAAAGTTAAGTGTCAAAGCCTTAAAGTTGTCATAAATAATAACTAAATACTGAAATATTATACATTGAGAAGTTCTGTAAGATGTTAGCTTCCTACCTTCAATAAAAAATATGCTTATTCGAAGTTTAGTGTTGTGCACGTGCTGGTCAATTCAGCTGCATATACAAGTATTTAAAAGAGACACAATTTTTCCCTATTTGACTACACATTGCTAAAAAAAATTATTGATTAAAAAATGTCATATTATATTTAGCATTTAAAATTTTTTCACTTTTAACGAAAGATTCGTTGCGAGCACCCTAAAAATCACCGCAAATATATTTTTAAGAATTTTTTACCGCTCTTTTTCTTTCTGTACTTTGTATATTTATTTTATGTACTTTGTTCAATTTGTGGACTGTAGAGTTTGGATTTTTCTTTTGAACAAACATAATGTCTTACTACATAGCCGTAATTGTTAGTAACTTTACATAGTCAGAAAAAATGAAAGTGGGTCCCAATTAGGATACTGAGCTACAGAGATTTGAGAAGCAGTAACTTTCTTTATCGCATCCTTAAATTTGGGGTAAATTTGGTTCATTTTGATGTAACAAGTCGGATTAGGTAGATTCAGTTTACCCGGTACATGATATTAGTTAGCTTTAGGGACGAGGCTTTAAATCTCGGAATTACGGTTAGCACTAAAAACCAACTATTTCGAGGGTAAATCATGAAGCCAGTGCAACACATATTTTGAGTCAGTCCATAAATGGATAAAATTAATTTTATCTCCCATCTCGACAACGTAACAATTTGTCAGCCCAGCTAATAGGTGGGCAGCGCACAATTCAAATCTAGGGATACTCATAGTCTTTATAGTTATAACCATTGTTTCAGCTACCGGTATTGAAACGTGCACCTTATTATTTTAAATATTTCTCAGGTGCAAAACAGTTGTGTAAGCAAACTTCAAAGCGTCGGAATAACTGTGAATTTCCAATATTTTTCGTTAAGGAAAAAAGTGATTTTAACGTGGTATTTTTAACTAATAAATGCTAGCAAGATTGATAAACCAGCACAACCAGGGCTCCATATACGACTATGAAAAAGAATCATCCTAATCCAACTTTAAAATCCAAAAAGATTGTATAATAATTTTCGCAGTCATAATAAGAGGAGAAAGTGATCTGAGTGGATCGAATAACTGAGCTAGTCAAAACAACAACGATCTCTTTGTGCATATGTCGGGAAATTTCATAAGTTGAATTCTGTAACTTAAAGTGTCAGAATTAGATGCCAAACTCACCCTAGTACCATGATGGAATCTTCTTTATCGGTTAGAGAGATATCCTTGGAAACAACCACCTTGGGGTCTAAATTTCGAATTAGTTGGCGGTGGTTAGGAAACCATTTGCAAAGTGAAAATCCTCCTTCATTTCTGCGTGATTGAACCTCATTGATCTTATTTTTAGCTTCCAACTCAGTATGAGCACTCGACAGAACATCATCCATAAAGACTTCATGGCTTAACACCTCAGCTCCCATAGGAAAACGTTTCTCTTCCTTTACAGCCAGTTGCTTAATGACTTTCGTTACAAGGAAAAGAGAACAGGTCAGCCCATATGCAACAGTCTTTAGCTTACAAATTTGAAACGGTTTCTCTTCGTCGAAGCGCCAATACATGATTTGATACCTCTGATCCGGATTCTTAACTAAAATTTGTCCAAACAACTTCTTGATATCGGTATTCACTACCTTAAAAGAAGGTCGAAGAGATTTTGCAGCAGATTCGAGCCTGAGTGAAGTACGTCGTTGATTAAAACAGTACCTTTTGATTTTTCAGAACCATTAAAAACGACACGTCACTTTATAGTGGTACTTGATTCTCGCATTACGCTGTGATATGGCAACATCCAGTAATCATCACTAACGTTAGGATTAAACCTAGTCATTTAGTCTAAGTTGATGTACTTGTATGTAAAGGCAGAGTAGTCTTTCTTGAGTACTAAGCACCGAAGAGTTGTCTTTAAAAGGCAAATCATCCACGAAGTGACCGGGCTTCGTTCTTTTAGCGGTTTTTTGAAAGTGATCCTAACATTCCTGCTTCTCTGGGCTGAGTTCCTTTGTTATATCAGAAAGCTTTTCTAAATGCGAGAATCTTTATAAGGTTGCGAAAATATTCTCAAGAGCTACGCAGTTAATCGAAATAACGTCCGATAAATTAGATCTGGCAGGTCTTGATAATAACCATCCAAGCTTGGTATCAGTAATAATGAGTTCGTTAGATAAATCTCGTTTAACATTACCTTTAACGATCCCTACATGAACAGTACCACCAAATAAGATATTAATTTGGTCATTGAGCATGAACTGGAAATCAGCCAATTGTAAGCCTTCAATCATAAAAGGGCAAGAAACTAGCGACTTAATCGGAGGCCAGTATAATGGAACGTACGAAAGCACTAACGCTTCAACCTTTAGAGCAATTTTTTAAGAGAAATGAGGATTTATCTTCATTTAATATGGAGACATGGGATTGACGGATAACTATTTCTTCTGGGCTGATCAGTCGGGTATGTGCTCGTTGTCATTTTTAACCAAGTGAATCACAAAGTAATTGGGATATTAGGAAAAATTGTAACCATTGGTCATTCAAGGCGCGAACTAGCACTTCCTCACCGTTATAACATTTTACACGAACATGAGCTGTACAAAGGAGAACACCTGAACCTTTCCCAGATTCTGTTTTGTTAACTAGTTAAACCGAAGGAGCTTCCTTGCTCTTGGACTCCTCGCTATCTTCCGTTTCTTTCGTTTGATGAGAAGATGAAGTTTTCATTAGTTTTCCCAGCGAAGCAGGGAATGATGTTTCGAGTTGCATTTATTGCAATGACCCTTCTAAGTACAGTCCTTCATGAAGTGCAGTCCTAAGCAATTTAGACAACGTTTATTCTTAAAAACTAGCTCTTTAAGTTTCATGACTGTTTTATCCTTGAAAACAGGGCATGATTTTAAAGAATGTGACACTTCGCAAAGTATGTATTTAAGACCTTGTGAGCTCAGTGTTTAAGTAAATAACAGTTATATGGGCAGCGCATATATCTGATAAACTACGATCATCCATTTTCTCTTAGAGCAACGACTAATTAAAGAAAAAATTGCGAAGTTGTTCCAAGGTTGGGGGACCAGTATCATTGCCAAGGGAACGTTTCCAATCGCGTTTTGTGACCACATCCAACTGACTATTTGTGAGCGCAATGAATAAATCAGCGTCTCTAATGTTACGTTTGATTGCGACAAGAGACTCGAAGGGAGCCATCATCTTAGTTTAAATTCTATTAAGTTTGCTGAGTGAATCAAACCGCATTGCTTAGCACTTTAGGATAGTATTAGTGTGATTGGAAATGAATCGTCTTTTGCTTCCGTAATTCTTACAAAGGTTATCCCACGCAATCTCATAATTTTTCGTGATTATACGCAGGCTATTTATTAATTTAGCTGCTTCACATTATAAATGGGTCTTAAGATAGTGAAACTGGACAACCAAAGTAATATCATTATGTCTTTTAATTAGTGAATAAAATAAGTAATGAAACGGTTCCCACTCTTGCAGCTCACCAGAAAATATTGGAATTTTAACATGAGGAAGCTTAGAAAAAGCGCTAACCATATTGTCCTGATTTCCAGTCTGGTTAAAAGCTATGTATCAAGATTAACAGGAACGTCAAGTTGATGTAAGAAATTATTAAACGCGCCTTTTTAGTTAAAATAATCGTTACAAACGGTTTCAAAAATATCTTTTACGAAATAATCGTCTTTTATGTCATATTCTAGCGTAGTTGATATTTTTTGACGATTTTGTTTACTTCTTGGTAATGTTCGTTTAAGCAGTCCAAGTGTGCATGAGCTAAGCCCTTGGTCATCTCGTTCCTATCAACCTTTTCGAAGTTTAAAAAAGCTTTAATTATAAGACCATAAAGAGCTGCTTGACCTTTGGTAAGGGCGTCCATCGTGCTCATGAGGGAGGATACTAAGTAACCACGCAATATATATTTAACTAGGAAAAATGACGAGAAATTAGGATCTTTTTTTTGGTGACTATCGACTGTTCAATAAAAAAGATTGAAATTTTTTCCCTTAAGTTTTAAAACTAGAGCCTTAAAATTTAAAGTAAACGTTTCATAAGTCCTTGGAATTCCTATAATTAAGTAAAAAAATTATTCAAAAAATTAACTTACAAAGTAAAAGTCAAAGTTTAAAAATTTATTATTCCTACAAAGTCCAAATTATAATTGAAAAAAAAAATATTGATGTTTATTAAGTATTACAGGAAAAGAATTTTCGTTTGTAAATTTCTCTTCTTACTTAAACATTTAATAAATTAAGTAAGGTATCAAAAAGTTCCACATTGGTGTCGTAACTTTTATAAACCTTATTAATTTTTGATTCTGAATAATAATAATATTTATTAACTCATTCACTACAAATCTAAGTACTTTGGTAATAATCGTTAAGCAGCTTCGAGTGGCAATATTTAATAAAATTATTCGTCGAAGGATAAAAAACTTGAGGGTTGACTAGTAATTAAGAATGTACCGATCGGAATGAATTAATAATAACCCTTGCGGCGTAATTAAGTTCCCATAGGTAATCTTTCTAGCGACAATTATAATTTTTAATCGTTACAATCAACCTTTTAAACATTCGAACCTGGTCCCGATAGATTTGATCCAAAACAAAATTCTCTTTTTTCTTATGTTTCGAGTTGACATAAACGTCAAAGAAAATTTTTAAGTAATTTTAATAACAAAGAATAATTTTGTAAATCAAAGGTTTAATATCTTCGACCGAGTGAAGCTCGTACGGGTTATCATTTATTATTAGAGAAAATCTCAAAACAGTATAACGGAAGCAAATTTCCTTGATCAGTTTGAACTTGTATGATTTAGCTGGCATAGCGCACTGCTCTGGATTCTAATTTCTAAACTAAAATCTTGTTCATTTGAAAACAAACCTCTAAAAAATTAATTAATTCTGTTAAATTCAACGAATTAAAAATTTAAACTTTAATAATTAAAAAAAAACTAGTAAATTAATTTAAAAGTTAATAAAATTTTTATTAAACTTTTTCTCTTTTGTTAACTCACAAAATACCAGTACAAAGTATTATAAAAAGGAAATTCACAATTAAGTATTTCTGTTTGTAGACTCAGCTTTGACAGAGTAGATGCTCGACCTATCTAATGTGTAGTTTATGTTGTCTGCTCAAGCACTAACGAGCAGTGGTTCCTCTTATTTTGCTGGTTAACCTTCAACAACAAGATTAGCAAAGGTCGTCGCACATAACACAACGAATATAAAATTCTGTCAACGATACACGAGTTTTGTGTTTATATTTTCTATCACGAATAATATTAATGTTATCAAGCGCGTATAATGCTAGCACTTAGACTTATGACGCACGAGCAAAGTACTTGCTTTTATGATACACGTTACCAAACGCGAGCACAATTTTGTTTATTTATTTCTTTTTAATAGCACTTTACTGCTTCTCACGCGAATTTAACGTTTCTAACCGCAACTGTTATAGTTTATAAAGAGACGCTGTGGAACGTGACGCTCGCCATCAAGTTGCTTCTTTATCACGGTGTGTGACAAGAGCAGTTAATTTAATAGCTTGCGTCTTTAAACGTATCCATAAGACGTTACTAATACGTGCTACAGAACACAGCATGAGATTGTTTTCTATAGCTTTTCCTCGTGGCACACGAAAAGAGGACGTAAGTTTATATGGTACCGTTTAACGACTATTAAGCTAGTAGACACTAGTGCAATACACTACAAATTGTCCTTTTCATCGAGGCTCCTTCTTGCAGCACACAAGACGAGTGATTGTATTTATATAGCAAGTATCTCCATACGTTACCATAAAACATGCTTATGACTCGTTGTGTTACAAACCGTGAATTTTCCTTGTTTTGGATCTTTCTCGTGGCGCACGAGGAGAACTCTTATATTGATAGTGTGTGTCACCAAGTGCGATTGTAATGTTGTACGAAAAAGCGTTACGACACAAAACACAAATTTCTATGGTTCGCGTCTCCAAACATGATGACAACGATTGTATAAAAAGAATCGTTACAGCTCACAACGTTCCTCTGGATTTAATTACTCTATCGCAGTACACGGGTATAGTAGTTATATAGTGTAAATTGTGCGCGTCTCCAAACACGACGATATCCCTTCACTAAACTAAGTTACAGCACACAACACGATTCCTTCATTTTTCTCCTTCTTTCGTGGCACACGATAGAAAAAAATACGTGACGACGCCTACTATGACGCTCTTGCAACAGCGGTGCTTCTTTATAGTCGTTGGGCTGATACTCAAAATGGCTGTCGTGAGCCTTCTCACGTGGCTCTTGCTTTCTTTACCTCGTGCGTCCAAGCGTGGGTGCAAACAATGGCGTCTGATGGACTTTTTTGTTGATTCTATCCTTCTCAAAATCTGGCTCGAAGGACTTTGTTCAATTTTTGGACTGTATGGTTTGGATTCTTTAGCCGGATAAATGTAAAAAAGTATTAAAAAATTTCTTTAATATAAGTTTTATTTTTTGTAAAGTAAACTGCACTTTCTTATTGACTTATTGTAAATCTCATTAATTAATACACTTTTAGTTTCAGTTTTTTTTTTTTTTTTTGTTAGTTTAACACTGCTTTAGCATTAAAACTCTGATTTGACTTACAGAATTTCTTCTAGTCTTGATAATCACATTTTTGTTTCTAAGGAATTAAAGTCTAAATTTTTTTGTATGAAAGAAAGTTATTAGTGATGAAATTGTCTTAAATTAATTTTCTTTCCACGTGCACTAGTGGCAGAGAAAAAGATAGAAACTTCCTTCTCTTTCTATCATAACGCATGTTATAAAGAGAAATTAAGATAAGAACTATTAATTTAATGGCTTCTAGCTTTATCGGTGTATTAAGTTAGGGTGCTCTGGCCACATCGTGTTCAGAGCGAAAAGAACGTCTTGCCCCTTTGTTAAACAGACGGTAACTGACTGTAGCGTGTGTACGCGGCTTTCTCGCTCCCACTTTACATTTTGTGCGTTAGTATTAGAAAATCAATCTTCTTACTCACTTTGTTCCATCTCTTCGAATTCATTTTCAAACATGCTTCAACAAATTTCTTATTTTTTCAGCCACCATACTAGATTAGCCATTTCCAATATCAGAATTTTGATAACAGATTTGTAACAGGCACCTCAAAAACCGCTGTTTACATATTTTCATACAATTTTAAACATTAGCAGTGTTCTTAGCTGCCCTATAGGATCTGCCATTCTGAACTTAAACTTGTTTTAGAAAAGATTGTAACAAGCACCCTAAAAACTCTAATATACTTATTTTCAGAGACTTTTAATTTTCTCTATTACATTATTGGATCCACCATTTTGAATTTTGACATAAGATTTTTATCAAGCAACCTAGAAAACATATGCTCACTGGTTTTAAGAATACTGTTGGTTTGCTAGAGAACGATGTAGTCGATTAATTAAAAAATAACTATTCACTTCTAATGTTTTTATTCCTTAATCAAAATTGTATAAATTTGTAATGTTAGTGGTTACAAAGAAAAATTTGAAAAATGTTGGTTAGTTTTTTTTCTAATTATTATTATTTATCTTACTTTCATGAACAACGTACTATTTAAATTGTGGAACTCTCTGTGATTAAAAAAAAAAGTTTTTGTATCTTATTCTTACCATTTACGTAACATATGATAGGTTAATTCACAGTTTTGATTAACTGTTAACTTGCTGTGTCTACTACGTGACAAGAGGGTACCAGAGTCCCTTGTTTCTTACAGTACCAAACACATGGGAAACCTTAAGGACGTTCGTCATAAGACATTAGTGACGGGAAACTAGGGAGCAGCGAGGGAGGAGCTGATCAAACATGCTACAGCACAGTCAACTGTTTTGCATGGACCAGTATGCCTATATACGTGCACTTCATTCTTTTTTTTTATAATGCAAAAATAATTAGTCGATCCATCTAAAAAGAGCAGTAGAAAAAAAAATGAGACTGTCCAGAAAAAAGGTCCGGGTTCTGATTTCCAGTACAAGCAGGTTCTTCTTCTTGGATGTATACTTCTATGGATGAGTTATGCATGAGAATATATCAACGATTTCAGAATTCTGGCTTCGAAAAGTGTGTGTATTTTTCATGTTATTCCCCCTTCGCCCCACCTCCCTTGCGTACTAACCTATGCCAGTCCCCTCGAGCCCCCCCCTCACAACGCCACGCCACCAAACCACACATTTTGAATTTCACTTTTTTTTCCTTTTCATCAATTCTATATATATAAGGCAGTCCTGATTAAAAAAATTCGATTACTTCTTGTCAAGGTGTGGTTTGTAACTTATCTTTAATGTCAATTTTTATCAACTGTTTATTATGTGATCTATTTTGGAGCAGTTTTTTCATGTATTAATTAATATTTATTTAATTATTATGTATTAAATACTTACACAATGAATAATTAACTGTTCATAGAATTTTTTAATACTTTTTCAAAATTAAAAAAAATAAAGATAATGACTTTTTTGTAATCTTCACATACAAAAATTAATCATTACTGCAGTTAATTGTCTCACAATTTTTCCATTCGTAATTAAAATGGTTTTCTGGCTTAAGATCGTTCATCACATAGTTAGTGGAAAAAAATTTAGAGAGGTGAGAAGAGTGCAAATACATGCAGCAACGCTGGCAATTTTTTTTCTCATATGGATGTACTTACATACACGCTTTTACGCATACTCCACCCCTTCTTTCTTGTGAACAGCAAAAAGGAAGCAACCTGTGGATCTATTCGAAAATTGAACTGGTTTATCTAAAAGTAATTTTTCATAGAAACGAAAATTAGAAGATTTCTACAGATCATAGAAATGCAATTTTTCGTAATTCTTCCATAAGCTTACATGTTTGATTGCTATTGTTTAAGATTAAACACATAAAAAAGCGTGTTAAAAAAGTTAACAGTTAAACGATCTGCGATTTTCGATGGATATTTATTATGCTGTTTTGAGTATACGTTTGACTTTGAAATAATACATGTCAAAAAATCTATGTGTGATGAACGTTGTGAAGAGACATTTACTGGCGTGTAACACAATGCTATTGAAGGAAGTGGTACTACGGGACAGATTTTCCTTAACTTGTTGGACACAAATATATTTTGGGTATTAAATATGGACTAGGAACACGTGTGAAATAGGACTTGAGCGTGTGGGACACACATAAGCGTGATGTTTATGATGTAACCAGTGTACAGGGGCGTCGTTTCTTGTACGTACGGTATGAATTGCATCATATCTTAAGTTGGACATCTCATGAAATTCCATACTTTATTTTATTTTAAATAAGCTTAAAATTTCTGAGTTTAAAAGGCGATATTGATGTGACGTATAACTAACTTTAATTTAAATCATTAACAAAAAATTAGTGAAATGAATGATTTCGATGAAGACAAGTTCTAAAAACTAGTTCAACAGAGAAATATTTTAATTGATACAGCAAAAAGAAATAATAAACTAATTGAAGGTTTAAAAGATTTAGTTTTATAAAAAAAAAAAAAAAAAAAAATGCTTTAGGTAAAATTATAAATGAGTACTCTCAATTTATAAAGATGTAAGTAACTATTCCCAGCTTGTCGTGTACAAATGAAATAAGTTTCCCAGCGTTACTCCATACCATAAAAAAGATAAAGTGGCACCCCTGTCAGTGTAGGCAGTAGAAAGTTCTTTTAAAATTATCGAAAGATTTAATGAAAGTGCAGTTTTGTACTGGCCAGCCTACATATTGTTTATGATGTATCATACCGTAAATTTTTGTTTATAATCGTTTATTTAATACATGTTAAAATATTTATTTAAACCCCACCCAATTAAAGTATGTATATTCATTTTACCAATGATTGCATCACCTTTGTACACAATATCGTTTCATAGAAGGTATATTTATAATTTGTCATACAACTTCATAGAAGTATAACTATCTACTTGAGTACCCAAACACCCACTAAACGCTGGTTATGTTTTTCTGTCAGCTGTTGGTGTATACTTTTTAACAATAATAAACGTTTTATAATGTGAACGCAATAGAAAGACCGACGAAATACTGAATAATTATTACAACATTGGATAATATTGCTAACTACTCGAATTAAGCCTAATGAGAAAAGGTTTTGTTATTGAGATTTACTTACAAAAGCTCAATTACATTATTACTTTACAACAAGTCTTACTCTTGCGTTGACTATTTTCTACCACTATTATTAAATTCTTGGAACTGTTTCTATTTCGTAGTAATATGAACCGTCCAGTAACATTTTGGTATACGAAGGACCAGCCAATTTTCGAAAACACTGATGATATGGCAGACACTCGCATCGACGTAGCTCGCATTCCAGCTGGTTCCGATACACCTCCCTGTCTTAAAATATCTCACAATACGTTTGAGACGATGGAAAAGGCAAATTGGGAATTTTTGCGGCTCTCACTGCCTATCATATGCCAGTCTACATTTATTACCGAAAATGAAAAAGCTCAACGATGGCAGGACATAAAGATGCACCAGAATCGACTCTACCATGATCAAGCTGAGCAACATGCTCAGCCTTCTGCCCACATTGAACAGATCATGCGCTCTGGGTTTAGTATGAGTGACATCAAGGGCATGACCGGTAATAACAGTAAGATAAGATTAATATTATAAGACACAATAAGATGTTTCAATGTCTATCTAATAAAGTCATAAATTAATAATTATCTTTTCCTATTAGACTCACAAAGAAACTATGCTGACGATGGAGGAGATATGGAAGAAGTAATGTGCGAGTCACCGTTACCAAGAGGTCGACCACCATTGAGGCCACCCAGACGTGGCTCTATTTCGGGGTCACGTAATTTTGAAAACACAAATGAGGAGGACATAAATGACTATGTTGGAATGAATGGTGATGCTAAGGATGAAAAAAAAAAACGGGGACGCTCACCTTTCAGGTAATTAAATTGAATCTACAATGTAAACAAAGAGACTCTACAAACAAATAAGTAGATACATACAGAAATGTTAATACCCAAAATACTATTTCCAGACAATTGAAATGAGAGTGCTATGCTAAGTATACGCAGTTATTTTTTTAGTATGATGATTTATGAGATCCTCCTTTGAGTCATGAATATCATGAAGATTTTCTATATGTTATAGTGGCTTAAGTAATTTTTACTGGAATCGTAAACAACCCTAATTTATTTATGATGAAAAAATACTAGGGTAAACCACTTTATTTTTTCAGAAAATCGCTACTCAAAACTCCTCAATTTATTACGCAGTCTTATGCAATTTATCACTAAAACGAATATAACTCTAAAAGTAAATGACAAATCCTTACAAATTAAAATTCTATTTGTATCTTTTTTTAAAAGAAATTGTTTGGAATTGTGAAAATTATATGTAAACCACTTATATTCATAGAAAATAAGAGAAAAGTTATTTATTGTCTTCTGCGCATGTGCAGATTAAAATAATGAGTGCTAATTACGCTATTTGTCAATATTTTATAACTTCCTAGGTCAATAAAACTCTTGATTTCAAATATCTGTTTCAGATATTCGATTATGGGGGAGGGGGGTGTATCATTGGATGCAGAGCACATACGCAAGCTTATTATACACCTATTATTACTATCACAATTAACAACAAATATATTTCATAATCCATAGAACCTTAAAGCGCCCCTCGCTTGTTAAGGCACCAAATAGCCAAGTCACCTTAATGAAATGGCTCCGTTAACATAAATCAGCGTTGAGTAATACTTAGCTATATTCAAAAGTAATTTTAATATTTACGAACTAACAATATTTAATAGAACAATAAAAACTAACTATAAATAAGTGACAAAGTCAGTACTTAGTTGGACCATCAATTTATCCAGCAGTGCGGGAGCGGCACAAGGTAAGTTTAAGGAACAGATTGAGCCTTGACAGCTGCACTACTACTCACTTCAGATTTGCGTACGTAAACTTCAAAATATTAAAAAAAAATTTTTCTCATTAATCTGCATGTATTTCGATTTCATTTAACCCTTTTCATCCTAATCTACTGTTTTACTAAGAAATAAGAGGTTCCACTTAATATGTACGCTTAGGGGTCCCCAATTTTTAAGTTAAGTAAAATTCAAGGTACACTTACGGGATACAGTGTTTTTTCTTTTCTATGCATCCAGAAACACGAGAAAATTAGTGAGCATGCACAAAGTAGAAGGAGACCAACTTTTCTGTAGCTTTTCCGGGAATACCGTGCAAAAGTACGAAAACATTTGATCCATACCAAAAAAGGTGAATACTTTTGATCACATTTTTTTTTCTATGCTAGTTATATAAATTCTATAAGAAAGCTTTTATAAATGAGCTTTTTTAAAAACTATCTAAAATAAACTTCTGTTCGAGCATGATTTAGTCTAAGACCATAAGAATTAAAGATAAAGTCCAGCAAAAACCACCATTCTGCACAGTAAATTGAATGCGAGCTGTTAAAAAAGAAAAAAGTAAGTATTTTTATGAGTAAAAATTATTGTTTAATCAATTGAAATTATGATTTGAAAAGTAAAAATTATGGTTAGAACAGTTAAAATTCTTTTGCAGGAGAGTAAAATTTATGAATCGATCCTTTTAAGATTCACTGTTCCATTAAAGTGATTTTCACTGTTGAAACCGTAATCTTTACCATGAAACATGAAATATTCTTTTTTTAGCCAGCTTGCATCCGATTAACTGTACACAATCGTAACGTTTGCTGGAATTTCTCTATCATTTTTATCATTTTTTTCTCTCAGTGTCTTAACATGCTACATATTTTTTTAACATCAATCAATATTTATGCAACATTTACATAATTTTTTCAAAATGATGATCGTATCAAAAGTTACGGATGGTTTTTAATTACTTCTAAAATTGTCAAGATCAAGATTCAAGAAAATATTTGTGGCAAGAGTTTTATTTTATATAGGGACTGTCAACGAATATCCACTATCGTTAAAAATTTTTATAAAATAAAAATTTATGGTGAGTTTGAACAATTTTAGAAAAATTTATAAAAGTGTGATTTAGTTATGCGATGTGTTAGCCAACATTTGCCATAAATTTAAATCACATCCTTATTTTAGACTCCAACAGAACTAAAATTAAAGCTTGTTCCAAGCCCCTTAATTAAAGCTCCAATAAAGTTTAAAATGAAGATCATATAAAAAGTTACGGGTGCTTTTCAATTGCTTTTTAAATCATCAAGATCAATACATTTTTTTTTTTTATTCAGACTTTAATCACCCACAACTTTTTACGCAACGAATACTTATGAAAAATATAAAGTTTCGTCAAAATGTTATTAATAACTGGGTTTATTAATAATAATTAAAAACTTTTGCTTCGTTTCACAATTTATTTCTTACTCCAACTTATTTTTTATCTTTTAAATTGGCGTAACTGCCGAAACAGCCGTCAGCCTTACTTAGAGTAAGAAATAAACTGTGAAACAAAGCAAAAGTTCTTAACTATTGTTAATAAACCTAGTTGTTCATAATATTTTGATTTAAAATGTTTAACCAACGTCCAAGCGAGAACTTTGTTGATCTCATAAAATTTCATTAAAAGCTAATCAAAAATTCTGTATTGAAGCTCTGATATAGCCAATTAAAGATAAGAAGATTGAAAGCAATTTTTGCAAAAATTGACCAGAATTGTTTTTTAATAATTCAGAGCCTTAACTTCATTCACTTGTATCTTTTAACAGAGTAGACATTTTGGACTCAATCATTGCTCAAATAAAAACTTATTGTAAGCACTTCAAAACTCTTTTTACAAAATTCATATAAGTAGTATAGAAAAAAAGTATGAGTAAAAAAGTTTACCTTTTTTTGTATTGATCAAATTTTTTGGTACTTTTGCGTAATTTTTAGTAAGTTTCCGTCTACGTTTTGCATTTACATAAATTTTCTTGTGTTTTTGGATGCGCAAGAAATAAAAAATTGAATTCCGTATACGTACTTTGAATTTTTTTTCTTTTTACTGAGGATTCATAGGTGTACATTAAACTGCTTTAATATGAGCTAGAAAACTATGAAAATAACGAAAATATTAATATTAAATTAAGATTAATTGCCATTGTTTTTAAAATTAGTGTATCAATGTATACTTTGTGTTTAAAAGTTTTATTTACTAATATCTTGTAAACGGCAGCAGAAAATTAAAAAAAAAAATAAGACTACCGTGAAGGGTAGAAAACTTACTATTTCGAGATTTTGTAGTTACCTTGCACAAATTTTGGGACAAAATATTAAGAAAGGCATTTTTAGCATTTAATGAAAGAGTTAGGCTGCAGTCTCATGGAGCACCATAGAGCGTGCAGGATAGAACTGGCCTCATAAGCGACTGTGTTAAGTCTATTGCGCCGCGCCATAGGGCTATTCTGCAACGCAATAGACCTAATACAGCAGCTTATGAGGACGATTCTATCCTGCATGCTTTATTGCACTCCATGTGACTGCAGCCTTATTAGGAAAGAATGTGCGGCCACTGCAAGTGGTGTCAACGAAGCCAAGCCATATCTCCATCATGCTCTATTCCATACAATTTTGTAGAATGGTAATAAATAAATGAGTATATTTAATGAGTGTCTAAACCTTCAGTAGGTAAGTACAATATAATACAATATATTAACGCTCTGGACAAAGACTATGTGGTGATTGGCCCAGGACGAAAACTGTGCCCTTTCAACGTCCCTGCCCACGACGGGTGAAGATACTGCCCTTTTTTTCAGTCTAGACGAAAACTATGCCTTTTTCGGTTCGAGACGAAGACTATACAATTTTTTCCGAGTCTGGGTAAGGACTATTCCCGTTTCTTAAATCTAGACGAAGACTATGCCCTTTTTTCTAGTCCAGCCGAAAACTACGCCCATTTTTGGTCCTGGACTAAGACCATACCTTTTTGTCGAGTCTGGGCAAAGACTGCCTGCGTCTGGACAAAAACTAAGTTAATATACATAAAAGTATTGTGTACTGACCCCTGTTGTGTTGTAGTTCCCTTAAAACAAAAATCCCTCTAGATTTGCTGATTTATGATTTAGGCGGCTGACAGCCACTAGCACACTGAAAGAAGCTCATGCATACGAAGCTCCTGAAAACGATTAAACATTTTAAGATTACACCATACTTGTGTGAGAGTGTTCGTGTTATAAGTTTTATCTTCACATTGGGTTTCACATGCACGTGAATCTATGGACGTCTTTGTAAAAAAAAACAATACGTAAACGTTATTATGAGCGGGTCTAGTGGCTTCAGCATTTGGAATTTGAGTAAGTGTTTGAAAAAAAAGAGAATGAGCTTCTTTTATAGATTTCGTAAAGCGTATATTACAGTAACAGTAGACAACAACCATTATATTAATGTATATTTGACTACATATCTAATTACAAACACAAATGTAGGTGAGATTAACTGAATTTCACTTTATCTGGGCTAGAGAAAAGATCAACATCTTTATCCAGTCTCTGAGAAAATGGTATAGTTTTCGTCTGGACTAGAAAAAAAAGGGTACAGTTTTCGTCCAGACTAGACAAAAGGCCATAGACTTGGTCCTAACTCCGTAAAAAATCATAGTCTTCATCCGAGATCCCAAAAGGGCATATTTTAAGTCTGGACACGAGAAAAGGGCATAGTTTTTATCGGGAGTTGACAAAAGGGCAAAATCTTTGTCCAGAATCCCCAAATGGCATAGTTTTTGTACGGGGCAAAAAAAAGGAACAGTTTTCGTCCAGACTTCGAAGCAGGGCATAGTCTTCGTCTGGGACGTTGATATGTAGTGGTTTGGGGAAAAAGAACAAAGAAGCAAAGGAGAGGCAGCAACTGAGCAGGCGATGCTATTGCCTTATTAAATTTTTGTTTTTAAGCCTACAGACAGGGCTCAAAACAGTTTTAAAGTCTAAATACAACTTTTAACAGTAAAAAAAAAGATCCTTGAGAAACTAATTTTTCTTTTGGTTTTTAGGATTTTCTGCCAAATAGGCACAGTTTCTAGTAAGGGTATTTATTGTATAGAAATACTAGTTCACATCTATTTATGATAAATTTACCGTAAAAAACTAAACAAACTCTAAAATTTTTTGAAAAGTAAATATATTTTGCGTAAATTAATGTTTTTAATTGATAGCACAAGAAAGCTGTATGTGACCTGCTCTTGTGCAAATGACCAATTTTTATTTATAACCAAATGGTGTAATAGTTCTGCGATCGATACTGTCGTACACTTCTTTTAGTTTTACATAATTTTTTTTTTACTTATCCAGGACACTACAATTGTTAAAGTCAATAGGGTTTGCAGGTAGCGTTGTTCTTGAGGGAGTATCTTTATACCAAGTCACCGATCCTGACAGTGCAGCGGCAGTAACATCGATCAAGTGCCCAAAACTATTAGTCAGTATTGTCAACAATTTTAGCGCTGAAGTAGAAGCACATTAAATGTGTTTTGTTGAGTAAGTTTACACTTTCTCATTCTTACACTTCAATTGACAACTAAAAAAAATTCGTGTGAGTTACCAATTTTCACTGGATTTTTATTAGACGAATTATCTCTGAATATAACTTTTCATATTCTAAAGAAGAAAACTATTTTATAAGATGTCAAAAAGATTTGTGAGATAAAGAAAAAAAAACCTTACGTATTGTTAGGGAATGGTAAAGTATGCACCGTAAAAAAAACTGTAGTATATAGACCGGTGGAATTGCATAGGATCAATTTAATCCTTAACAATGTTTGAGAAATATTAAATACTTATAATAAATCACAGCATTTTTAATTTTGTATAATATTCTAAAAGATTTGATTGGATGAAACTCACAAAGAGAGGGTCAATTTGAAAATAAATTTTACAAAATATCATTTGAAGCATCTAATATTTAAAATAATTAAAATTTTCTAATGTTAGATAACTAAATAATTGATTATTTTTTAAATTCAAATAGATCATACAGTCAGTTAAAAAAATTGTTTTGAATACTAATTCCGTTAAATTAAATTAATGATTGAAATAAAAAACCAGTTTGCGTTGTTCCAGCTCTCTGGACCTAAATACTATTTTAATTCATTACACTCTTGCGTTATTACACTCTTAAATTTCATCGTCATTTTAAGAGTTAACATACTATAGTATACTTTATGAAGCTTAAATCCAAAGCTATTTGTTATGGTATTTAAAACTCAAAAATTATTGATACAATTGTTAAGTTGAAGAAAGGATCCGAATAATAGATAAAAAGAAAAGTATTTTTTCTTACTTCTGACATGATAGAGACTGATAAAAAAATATTTTGTTGGTTATATATTAAATTTAAATAAAAAAATATAATAACACTTGTAAATGTCAATCAAATCCAATAACAAGATAATTAAAGCACGTGAAGTGCGTCCATTATAGCTACTAGTATAAATAGTAGAGTAAACCGATTTTCCTTGTAGTCGGGGTACCAGAGGTTCAAAAAATGGGTTATTCCGTTGTTGGACGGAATTTGATAAAACCTGGTAGAAAGGGAAAGTCATTGCCCGTACAGTGACCCATTAAAAAAGTTAGAATGAGCGATGTTGGGAAGGTACTTTGTTATTGCAAAATAACTTTGATAACACGTTTTTTTTCAGTTTTCTTGAAATAACTCGAAAACGAAGCGTTTCAGCGAAAAATGTCAAACACAAAAGTTGTTCAACTGATGATTTTACGTACGGATATTGTTTTTTGATTAACTAAAAAATTGTTTTTCCGACCGAAAACCAGCAGAAAAGTAATAAAACATGCTAGAACAATAAGCATTAAAAAATCAAGGGAAAAAGTTATTTCCATTGTTGATATTTAAGTTATAGATAGGTATTGGTATTGTTATCCAAATGCACCTGGTCCGGTTTTTCAAAAACGTTATGGTGACATATTGCAAAATTGTTAAGTTAAAACTTTGGAACGCTGTAAATTCTGACTGAACAAATGGATCTTGATGAAACAAATTGGAATCGGTAGGTAGTAACGGCATCTTTAAGTGTGCCAAATTTCAAAAGTTTTCAACAATTAGTTTTTTTGTTATTAACCAAAAACCATTTTCTGTGCTTCATAATTTCGTAAACTTAGAATATTAAGCTTTGCAACTAAATGCATTTGATTACTCTTAATTTTTAATGAATTTACAAAAAAAAATGTTAATTGTAGGATGTCTAGAAGCCGAGATACAATACTTTTACATTTTTGCTTGTACTACCCGATCTACTGAACGTGGGCAATTCAAACTTGGATATGTACTTTTCAAAAGTTCCAGCTACACGGCAAAAATAGTGTGACATCAATTGTTGCAGTATTTGTTGAAAAATCGTTTATTTCACTCAGTCTGTTTGTGCGGCTTGAGCGCGCGGGCGCTCTGCTGCGTCGATAAGGACGTGCGCCGTACCGACATGCGGCCCACGTAGCCATCGCTTTCATCGTTAATTGCAAAATGAGTTACGCGACAACAAAGGCACGTACGATGATAGATTTTTCTTTTAATTTGATTGTTTTTTTTCGATCTTTACGATGCAGTTCTTAGTTTTACGCTAAAAAACATGTAAGGGCCAAAAAAATAGGAAAAATCATAAAAACTTGCTGTTTTCGCGTTTTTAGTCACCACTGTATAATGTCTTGCTAAGGAGGCCCCATGGGAGTACTTCATAAATAGTAACAGACCCAACATTCATTGCAGCTGTTCATTTTATTTCTTGTAATATTACAAATGTTTGTCTACAAAAGAAAAATTGACCAACTACAGAAGTCGTGGTTTTTTTGACGTAGGCTCGACGACTTCCTCTTTAACATTGTCTTCTAAAGTATCACTTAACAATGTATAGATAATATCCTATTGTTTCACCTCTTCGTGCTGAGTATATTGAATATTTTCGATGATTCCTGTACAATGTGCTAACTCTTGATAAATATCATTTTCCGCATCAGTCATTTCAGCGCTCTCGTGAACATCGACAGGTACGTGCTATATATTTGTACAATTTTTTTCCTCACAGTTTTTACAAAATGAGGAACAATTAAGTTATACCTAATTTGCGACAGGAGCATAACTTTGTTTGACAGCCTTTTGAGCAATTGCAGTAGATCAGGCTTAAATTTTTTCAAGGAATAGTTGCAACTGTTGTCATCACTGAGAGTAAACCATTTTTTGTTTGTGTTCAACCATAATCTGTTGCATCTAGTTCCCATGCTCTTAACTGAAAGTATGCACGTAAGCAATGTTGTTTGACTGCAGCCTCCGTTGGTGGTACAACTGCAATATTACTGACGTGTTTAATCGACAGCCATTTATATAGGGTGAAACGCAGCTCGTTCAATCGTGTATTGTTTGTTGAACCATACACAGCTTACACGTATTTTAAAGCAGCACTTGTAAGCGAGGATGACTGCGCGTTCGGTATCTTACACTGCTATTACGCAGTGTTCGAGTTGATACAAGCAGCTGTAATGAATGTTGGGTCTGTTACTATTTATGGAGTACTCCCATGGGGCCTCCTTAGCAAGACATCGTACAGTGGTGACTAAAAACGTGAAAATGGCGAGTTTTGATGATTTTTCTTATTTTTTTGGCCCTTATATGTCTTTTAGCGTAAAACTAAGAACTGCATCGTAAATATCGAAAAAAACACGCAAATTAAAAAAAAATCAATCATCGTACGTGCCTTTGTTGTCGAGTAACTCATTTTGCAATTAACAATGAAAGAGACGGCTACGCGGGCCGCATGTCAGTACGGCGCGCGGCGCACGTCCTTATCGACGCAGCAGAGCGCCCACGCGCTCAAGCCACACAAACAGACTGAGTAAAATAAACGATTTTTCAACAAATACTGCAACAATTAATGTCGCGCTATTTTTGCCATGTAGCTGGAACTTTTGAAAAGTACATATACAAGTTGAAATTGCCTACGTTCAGTGGATCAGGTAGTACAAGCAAAAATGTAAAAGTATTGTATCTAGGCTTCTAGACATCCTACAATAAACGTTTTTTTTAGTAAATTCATTAAAAATTAAGAGTAATCAAATGCATTTTGTTGCAAAGCTCAATGTTGTAAATTTACGAAATTACGAAGCACAGAAAATGGTTCTTGGTTAGTAACAAAAAAAATATTTGTTGAAAAATTTTGAAATTTGGCACACTCAAAGATGCCATTAATACCTACCGATTCTAATTTGTTTTATCAAGATCCATTTGTTCATTCAGAATTTACAGCGTTCCAAAGTTTTTACTTAACAATTTTGCAATATGTCACCATAACGTTTTTGAAAAACCGGACCAGGTGCATTTGGATAACAATACCAATACCTATCTATAACTTAAATATCAACAATGGAAATAACTTTTTCCCTTGATTTTTTAATGCTTATTGTTCTAGCATGTTTAAAATCATCAGTTGAACAACTTTTGTGTTTGACATTTTTCGCTGAAACGCTTCGTTTTCGAGTTATTCCAAGAAAACTGAAAAAAATGTGTTATCAAAGTTATTTTGCAATAACAAAGTACCTTCCCGACATTGCTCATTCTAACTTTTTTAATGGGTCACTGTACGGGCAATGACCTTCCCCTTGCACCAGGTTTCATCAAATTCCGTATAACAACGAAATTAAAACCTCTGGCACCCCGACTATTGTAAGTACACTGTTATATAACATCGAGTATGTGAATCTGGGCACAATTGATAAGAATCTGTAAATAAAAGAAAAATAACATTAAAGAGAGGTAAGTAAGCCATATCAGCAAAAAAAAAAGATTTTGCAGGTATATCACTGTTTAAATGTAAAAAAAAATGTTTACCATGCATTTGAAATTATAGACTAAATCTTATATTGTTAAGTATGGAAAAAGATTATAGTTTTAAGTAATGTATGTAAATAAATAGTTTGATGAAAGTACGTTTGACGTATACTTGATTGGTAAAAAATAGAAAAGTTATATAGTTTGAGGCTGTTCTTCCAAACATTCATTAGTTATCACTCTGACGAAACATCCCGAGTCTTGTATTGTCATTTATAATAAAAATAGTTTAATTATTACATTAATTTACGCAAAATATACGAAGTTTGTAGAAAATTCCATACTTTGCATAGCTTTCTATGGTACATTTATAATGAAAAATTGTGAACCAGCATTTCAATACCATATTTTGGTGGTGAGCCAAGTATAACCTATTTTGTTAATCTTGTTGACTATAAAATAAAATAACTAATTCAATTAATCTAACAAAAAAAAGAAAAAAAATGAAAATAAACATAAATAGAAATACCCTAATTTAACATTATGATCAATCTACAAGAAATCCTAATAAACGAAAACGAACGAAAATACTTGTTCCTTGGAGACTTTTTTTCACCAATAAATGTTTTTTTTGAACTTTGAAAAAATTTCGAGTCAAGCGCTTGAGCTGAAAAACTCAAAACCAATCAATAGTCAATGCCTGCTTGGGCTGTTACCTCTGCTCTTGCCTCTCTCTCCAAACTGTTACATATACTCTAGCTTTTTGCAGTGCGTGGATCGTGTAAGGGGTATAGCTTGGCTTCGTTGCTGGCTCAGTGAATTCTGCAAATGACTTGCAAATTACGATGTATATAAGAAATACTTAATGATTGATAATAGTAATAATTATAACTATAACTATAATAAGAATCGTATAAAATGATAATAACAGTAATCGTAATTACAATAATAATAATAATAGTAATAATAATAATAGGATACTAGACAGTTTTTGACAACTATGGAAGTCTCTAGCAAAATCAGAAGACGAAAGTCTTAGACGTTAAACTTATAGAGCACAGTCAAATACACCGCAAGTAAGTATGTTCAAAGACATAACATAGGATATATTACGCACGACTCATATATAACGTACAAATTACAAAACAACATGTATTACGTGATCCACATGAAACTTATATGCACATACACTGATTGGATACACAACAATCACCTTTAGACGTAAGTTTGCGACCAATTTTCAAGGACAACGGCTACGTAAGCCATAGCAAGTTTGATGTCTTCTCATAGTAGCAAAAGCCTATAAATGGGGCTGAGAAACATAGCAAGGAATTCAGTGCAATTTTGGCGTCAGACTACGTTGGAGCTTGTGATGTAGTCTGGCGCTTCCATACACATCTCCCTTACGGCTGTTCGCCAAGGAACTCCTTAAAGGACTCTCTGGTGAGGTTGTTTTCTAGCAATGACTCTAAGGGATAAGAGTGACGCTGACACAGCCACTCCAGGACTTCAACATACTTTTCGGATGATATTTTTCCTTTTAGAACATTACTATGAAATGGATAGGTCCCTGGTTAACAGAGTGCACCATCTATACCTTTACGCTTTATAATGATTATGATTATAATATAATCGACGTCCAGGTCATAACAGTATATAATATGTATGCATACATTTTTATAATCGGGTTCACCTGGTTGTCAGTCATCGAGCGTCCAGTTGTAGATGGCGCTTTCTATCCCCTAGGTTGTGGATCTACTCTATGATTAGGCTCCAAAGATACCATCCCGGAAGTCTGTTGAAGCCCTGAAGTAGCTGAAGGGAGCTGTTCTCATCCCTTAAAGCCCTTGTTGGAAAAAAAATTCCCACCAAAGAGTCCTTGAAGAAGTCGTTTTTTTCTTAGCCGAAAAACCGTAAAGATAATGACTAGTTTCTTCGATTAATTTTGTGTGGAAGCACCAGACTAAGGATTACAAGCTCCACTGTACTCCAAGGCCAGAATCCAACTAAACCTCTAGCTATGTGATCCTTGAACCCTTATATTAACTTTTGTTTCTGTGGAGAGCCATAAAGCTTGCTTTAAGGGGCTGTAGATCACGTTGCCATCTTCCTTAAAAACTGGTCACATGTGTGCGTCTGAAAGTGACCCTTACGATATCTATTTAGTTTACGTCTAAGTTAAAGTCATTTGGATCATGCAAGGCGAAATATTGTGTGATGAATCATTATGAGGGTTATGCAGATGTCTGATCATGTCCAAGTCACAACACGGATGCCATAACCCTGAAACACGGGTAGAGTATGGCACAATAACGGATCCATAAAGGAGTGATGCCAGGTGCGTGTAAGAGTCGTGTATGGAAACCGTACATGTCATGGGCCATGCAGTGTCTGTATCTGACTTGTAAGAATGAATCATAACCCTTTGAAAACATGACAGCCGTAGATGGACAGGCACAGAGAAATAAAAATTTTATATCTCTATGTATATAGGTGTTGGTATATAAATAATAATAAAAAATAGTTGGTATCTCACCGTTACTATGTAGATAATATAAGAAGGAGATAAATGTGAAAGAATACCCAGCCTATGCGTATGAATGTATGTTTTTTCAAAAAATTTTGTTTCGTTTTACATACAACTTCTTATTTTCTGAATCTTTTTTCCATTTTTTTAAGCTGTTCATCTCAGCGTAGTTTTTTTTTAACCGTTCTTCGCAACCACCATCTTAATCGATACTACGCTCGATAACTTGTCCTAGTGCTTGTTTAATTAATGTCAAATTTTCTGTCTGATTATTGGTCTTTTGAGCGTAGCGATCGAGCATTACCCTTAAAATTAAAGTAAAAATCGTGGTTTAAACACTGGTTTATTTCCAAATGTTACTAATGCTGTGTAACATCAAAGAGCTTCTTTTCTCAATATACTTTTGAATTTGCCATTAAGATTATCTTTGGCTGAGTTATTAATATTGTTACTTGACCTTAGCAATACTTTTTGTACAGAAAAATATCTCAACATTTTTTATGGTTCATCAAGAGAAACAAGAAGAATAACTTCATTAAATCTGAAGACAGCTGATAAGTATCTTTAACTCTTTAATTGATTAAAATAAATTGTTTTTTTGTTTTTATGAGAAAATGCACTCATGCTTAGTTGTAAGATCTTGCAGAGTAACAATATTAATAAATTTAAGAGATTGTCTTTTTTCTATCAGCTATTCCATGTTGTTCACGTGCATAGACCAGTCTACAACTTTTTGATCCATTTCTGTCAATTTTCTATTTCAGAAATTTTTTTGTTTCAGTATGTCATTCATGTCTGCAATTTTTAGTTAACATTCATACGATGAAAAAATCAAACTACTCAATTATACGATTCATAAATCTATGAGTACACAAGTGCACTCATATTTTAATGTGTTCGTCAAATTAATTATGGGGATTTCGATGCCTATTAGAAGTGATAGTTAACTAAATAAATCAAAGAAAACTTAAATATATATTCTTCTACAACTTCATGGCTTACCTTCAACTGCATCAAAAATAACTACCACCTATTACCTACTGAAATAGTGAATAAATTAATTGTGAAATTAGACAGCTAGTTGGAGTCACGAGCATGAATATATAAAATAAAAAAACTTAGTTTTATTTTCTAGTTGTAGATGAGTTAAATTTTTTTCAATTGAAAGATTTTATCTAACGTTTAAGTGGTCTTTCCGTTCAGGTACAGTAAACTGTTATGATTCCATTTGCTCCATAAACACTACTTTTCATTCTTGTGAAACTGGTTATAAGTCATTTAAAACGTTTACAGTTCTGTCATAAGACACTATCAAAATAAAAACTTACGCACGGCTTATAAAATAATAAACTAACTAAGTGCATGTCTTTTGCATACCTGAACATCCAATGAAGATGAACTTATATGAACTTCATGACTCTGGAGCTACTGCTCTGCTCTTATTATATAATTAATTAGTTTTGTATCCTCTGAAGCATATGAGGGGCTTAAATACTTGACTATAAGTACCTTACAGATTTCTCTAGGATTATTAACAGAAAAAAAATAAAAAAGATGTTGTTATTGACAAATTCTCACTTAAAAATTCAAAAATTCTTGTCTACTTTAAAGTGTATTGTAGATAGACTGTTGCTGTTCAATGTTTAAGTCCAGTTTTGTATGTTTGTGAGTTGTGGCAGAAAAACAAATGAAATATTATTGTAGCATACATTTATTATTAATACACTTGCTTGGCAAGCCAATGAATGATAATATAATGATAAAGCAGAATTAACAATATTAAAAGTTTCAACAAATTTTCTATATTTACATTTGTACAAGAAAGTAGAACTAATCATTTTTATTAACATATGCAAAAGAGGCTTCACGTATAGTTATCTCCTATCTGATGGTATTTAAAATACGTTCAACAAAACCATTTGACACACAATATCACTTACTTCAGCTTCAGTAATTTTATTTCCTTCTTCCACTTTAAAAGAACTCAAAGCATTTAATTTCACTAGCTTATTGAAAGCATTATCGATAACTTTGATTTTTTTCCCTTTTACCACAATGCCATCATTAGAATCATTTATAAACAGAAACTTTTGTGTATTGCTACTAACATTATTTATAAGTAACGCAGTTTTATTTATCGTTTTAACACTTAATTTCCTTTCATTAATTTTTAGACATTTTATATTAGTTGGTTTATTTTTAAGCCTCACACTACTCAATATTAACATGTTTCGACCATTTGATTCGTTCAGAAATTTATTTTTGATTAAATAATAATCTTCTATTTTTCTCGACAGTTGCTCCAATGGCCTCTGTCCACTTCTTATACAGTTACACAGGCCAGCAAGTTTACTTCAAAATATATAGGTATTAACTTTATCTAGACAATTTTATTGTCTTACATTATCTGTATTATTCAATTTGCTACATACGTTTGAAACAAGTATGTTTACGTCATATACATCAGCCGCACATTAAAAAAATGTTGTAAATATATTTCAGCATGGTTCGGATATTTTAAAAATAATTTTTGTCCTGACACAATGATGCAAGCAACGCTGAGTACAACGTTATGATTCAATTGCTTTCCTAGTAACATATCTATGAGCACAAAAAATGCATATGGAAGAAAAAAATGAAATTCTGTAACTTTTCATCCGAAAACTTCTCCACGGGATCATGTTCCACTTTAGAACTCAAAAGGTACCTGACTTGAAAAGTTCATCTATCTACAAGAATTTTTAAGAGTACTTACTTTATTTAATTTTCTACTATTTATTGTCTAGTCTATAAACTTTTTTGTTACACCAAGGCACCCAAGGTGCATAAAGTTTAGGACAAAGTCTTGGACCACATCTATTTTTACTCTATAAGTAGTATAGGAGAATCTCAATCGTGGTGTCAGGAATCCTAGTTTTTGTAAATAATTTAACAGTTCTTTTGGTATCCATAATGTATGTGGGAAAAAATGGCATCTGGTTATTTTTTTTGTGTCCAGTATCCACACACCGTTTACTGCTGCTAAAACCAGTATGATTAATTACCTTTAATTACCTTTATAAGTGGAAGTCGCATGATTCTGGCTTTCCGTTACCCCAATACGCAGCAATAAGAAAAGGTTTTGTGAAAATTTTGTGTAATATAGGCCAAAATCCTTGACTACGTGACTCAAAAGGTGACACACCATCAATATGAAATTAAAGTTGCAAAATGTTGTCACTATGTTAAATTGTATCAACAATATTGTTTAACGCTTCTACAATACCAAATTAAAAAAAATTTTTGTAAACTCTTTTCTTCCTTGTAATTAAATACTTATATTTCGTACTTTAATTTCACTCGATTAAGTAATATTTTCTGGGAAACTGGTAAGCTAGGTTCAAGATTATGAAATTCCACTATCAAAAAGTCTATATGCCCACAGGGTGGTTGGTATTCTCTTACATATGTTCTTGAAATATTAGTTATGATACTTTTGTTTGTGTCTGGATAAATATTCACCAAACCAGACTTTTTCTCATCACAGTAGTAATTGGTATTATTACAAAAATCCACCTTATCAGTTTCATCACCTGTATTAGTTCAGTTATTTCATTTTAATTTTTCATAACATTCAATCATTCAAGTAATTACACTTTGACTTACAATACTATCTAGATTAGATTACTCTAAAAATGAAATTCTGGTTTCCATGTTTTGAAGCAATTTTCTTCTTAAACTTTTCTTTTCCTTTTACCTATGATATACATTTTATTACCACAGTAACATTTTTCATACAATTTATTCAATTTTTATACTTGTTACAACGAATAAATAAGGTTTACTAGCACATTATTTACAATAACTTGACTGTGCTCCGAAAGATTAATATCTAAAACTTTTAGATAATAAAGATAATAACCTTTCAGACTATTCATCACCTGATTTCATTAAGGGCTTTCATAGTTGCGGAGAACTCTAGTATCCTTTTATTATTATTGTAACCACTATTACTTCATACAATTTTAGAAACTACTTATTATTATTAGAACTATTATTATTTTTAGTGTTATGTTTATTATTATTATCATTATTATTAAATTATCAAAGAATTGAATTCAATGAAATATCACTCATATTATACTAAGAAAAGTCGTGTTAAAAAAAAAATTATATAAATACTAATCATAAGTATATTTCTTAGGAAATCGAAGACATGCTAACCTCATGTTGCAAATTATTAAGGTAAAGTGATTTTCGTTATATTTCCAACAATTTTTATAATCATTATGTAGCTGCCCTACAAAAACTATTAAACAGTACAGTAAAAATTACTATGTCTTACATCGGGATTGTACAATTTTTACTATACAACATAGTAGATTTTGTTATTATCATTTCGAAATGTCCTACATTCGTAAGTATAGTTTACTATGTCAAATATTACAATTTCTGATTCCACTTCATTGCTATTTAGTATAGTGAGAATCCCTAAGTATGTTCGACAGTAACTTTATATGACTTTTTTATCGATTCAGTAAAATGGTAGATCACCTATAGATGTACACGTAAATTAAAAGTTATACTAACGTATTTATTATGAAAAATGTGTCTATAGATTTATAATGGTAAAAAATTTATACGCACAAATGATTTTGAATTGACTACTTGTTAATAAAGAATCTAAGAAAAACCCCTTGAATTCTACCTTTATTATATAAATCATAAACAGTACACGCTCCCACATGCTCTTTATGGATGCCAAAGTGGATATAGCATACCATGATCTAGTGGTTGTAGAGACTGATTCGGAATTTAAAGTATGGACGTTCAATTTCCAGGCAGAGCCAATTTTTTTTCTGATATAAATACTTTTCAAATGCATATATATATATATATATATATATATATATATATATATATATATATAATCTTAAGGGAAAACAATATCAATATTGATTAAAACTATATCTTAATTCTCTCTGCTGTTATTTGTATATTCCCTGCACATATATAATATAAATATATGTTTTTCCTCTCTTTTTAAGTATAAAAATTATTTCTAAGCAAAGTAGAAACTACTATGTTTAATAGCAAATTTAAATATAATCTGGTTTTACTATGTAGTGTATATATTTTTATAATATGTCGAGTATGTCTAGTTTTCTGAAAAAATTTAGTCATTTTTATCATAAATATAGGAATTTTTCTAACACCACTCTTATCAGTGTAGGACGTACTCATTCTGATCTACAATAGTCTGACTGTATTTCTAATAAAAATTTCTCATGTAAAAAGTTTAGAATATGTAGTTTAGGATGATACATCTAGCTTCTTGGATCAGATGAATAATAGTAGCATGAAAAAGTTATTATCGTTAGTTTTTTTTGTGCTTATAAAAAATTGTGCTACTTTCAAACACCTCAAAAGTTCAGCAAAGGCCCCCAAAAGAATGGTAAAAGTGGCCAAAACACGTTTTTTGCGTTTAGAAAAAAACTAAAAATTGTACAAAAAAAATTTAACACATAACAGTTGTGCGTTTCTAAGACAAAAAGAATAAGCCACATTGAGCTCCAGTGAGTTAGCTGTTTTCTTGAAAATTGCAAAAAACTTATTATTGGCTTTTTTTTTAATTCAATATCTCACATTTTAATAATTATTTAGAGCTCAAATTGAGACGTAAGGTAGGTACAATAGCCCTTACCTTATACATCAAATTTCAGCAAGATCGGTTGTAAACTCGGGGGTTTCATTTTACTACGAGCAAGTATGTTAAACATTAATGGTAAAATAGTACATTATGATACTAGTGCGCGAGGAAGGTGATTGACACACGCGTGGTGCATACAACTTTTCGACACATTGTGAGCGGGGAACGAGATTATGAGCCATCTAATGTGGCTCTAAAGATCTTGACGTACACACACACTTACACAAGTGCGCAGCACAAGTTGTGAGTCACGTGTGTAAATCAAGATCTTTAGAGCCACAACAGATGGCTCATAATCGAGGTCCCCGCGCATGGCGTGTCGAAAAAGCGATCTTTCGCGGTCGGCGCACTTGGCTGCGTAGTGGGGTGGTGGCGGCTAACCAGACTGATCCGCTTAATAAAAGGCAGTTTAAGAGTCTTAGGAATAAAAGAACTTGAATAATTAAGATTACAACAGGGGATTCTTCTCTGATTCCGTTGGTGACTCGAGCTCTCAAGACAGTTTTTTTCTAGTCATTGCATATTTCCAACTGATTAAAAAATATAACGTAGTACCTTATCAAGATATAATATAAGAGTCACTTTTTCCCGTTAAAATGAGTTGACTGACATCATCAGGTTGGAGAAGGACAAGACTGATAAACTGCAAAAGGGTGGTACCATCTACATCATCTCATGTGAATGTGGTGATCAGAGGTAAAAGACTCCTTATTGTACGTTTTCATGAGCACCAGCGTTACGTTAGACTTAAGAATGATAAGTCTGCATTACATATAAATTCTTTACAATCTACGCAGAAATTCCACATTGAAGGTGCGGTGATTCTCGATTAAAAGCCAAACAAATACAAGCAAGAGTTTTCCGAAATTAAATTTATTACTTTTATCAATAAAAATATTAACAGACAGACGTAACAAAAACTTTCTAACATTGATAAAAAAATTTTTTTCAAATTAAAAAGAAACTGAAGATAAAGATTAAATAGTACACTTTTTATTACTTTCACATTTTATATCTTAGTTTGTCCTTTAACTTTTCTGCTTTTTACCATTTTTTCTAGGTCTTTTTTTGCATCCTTGTATTCTGGCTCTTTTTGGGAGCTCACTGACGATATTGATGTTTTTCTGTTTGTGATGGGTACCTTTACTATTGTATGGTAATTGGCTTAGTCTGGTTTTTTTATGACACACGGAAAGGCCTTTTTACACTTTTTTAAATTATTTTTTATCGTGGATTGTTACGTTTTTATCTTCATAATACATTTTTATAATATTACAAGGCTTTTATAATGTATGGATTTTAAGAGTGCAAGACAGTCCAAGCCGCTTGTCATTCTAACATCGTCATAATCAAAAATATTATGTATAATTATTAGAATTTCTTTATTGTTAAAATGTTACGCTTATATTATTTAAAAAATTTTTTTTTCAATATTCTCTTCACTCTTTTGCACTCTATAGGTATGAAATCCTCAAGAGACCATTAGAATTATGGCAAAATAATGATTATTTAAGAATAAATCAGGTTATGCTCTGAAACCTTCTGGGGTGTCATATTATCATGTCTTAATTCTTTACTTTGATTCAAATCTCTTTAAATATATTTTCATTGCCCATTTCAACAGCTTAACAGTCCTTTTTTTAATATGTGACTAATTTTTCGAATATTCTTATGTCATTATTCAATACAGCATATACTCGTTCAGCACGTTTTCATATGCATACTACCTTAATTTATGGTACATAATTAACAGGTGTCTCATTCTATCTACTTGTTTTTTATATTTCTACATTTGCATATTCATCGTTCAGCATATTATTAAATATACTCTCTTTCTTCAAAATATTTCTACTACTTGTTTTAAGTATTTGTATCAAAATAAGGTCAGGCTCAATGTATAAGGCAAAATACATTTGTGCTGAATATAATTATGTCTAACTAGGGGCCCCCTGTCTTGGCTTCGTCCGAGACTCACTATTTAGAACACTGTAGTGTGCTGACACTTAATATAGAACTTTTTTAGTTAAAAACTTAACCTCTATTTTTGGCACTTCTTGGAACAAAAAACTTTTCACTTGGAATCTATATAATTCATTTAGTCAAATAATCAGCTGTAAAAAGTAAAAAAAAATAATGATGCTGAAAAGCACCGTACGTCTTTACACCATAAAATACTTGTTGGTCCTAAAAAGAACGTTAATATACACTTTCTTACGTTGTAACAATATCATGTTATCACGTTAAATAACATTTTAAATAACAGTAACATTTAAAACTGATGAAAATACAAAATAATAAATTCTTCCCAATCTCAAAACTTTGTTACTAGGCCAACAAAGCCCCAAAGTTTTATCCCTCCATTTTTGAGCGCTACAATGAGTACAAATACATATTATTTTATTTATTTTGTAAGCTAGAAGATTTAAGTTATTACTGTTAAAGTTAAGATAGAAAGCTGATTTCTCACTTAATCAACTCTCTATTCATCAATATTGATGCTGCTGTTTCAATATTGATAAGTATTCTGCATCAGTTTACTGACGCCTAAGATTGTACATTCAAAGCATTTAAAGTTTTTCTTCCAATTTGTCCCCTCGGGACTTTAGGCATGGATACGACTTTTGTGAGCTCTACAAGCTGTTTTTTGTAAACTTTTTTAAGTTGCCGTATATTTTTTGGCAAGATAGTCTGACGTTTGATGACTCTAAACCAGTGAGCTGAACTCTTTCTGAAGTGAAATATTCAGCAAACATGACTACCTGGACACATCGGAGTTATTTTCTCTGGCCTATTGTTGTAGCTTGAGACTGGTTAAGAAGAAAACTACGTCTAAAGCGTTGGAGCTGATTTTATCTAGAGTACTTACAGTCAAGAGGGTAATGCACATTTGTTGGTAGTCGAGGTATCCAGCCTCGTTGCAAAAAACTCTGCTCGTAATGTCTGCCAGTGAATGACTGACTTAGTTTAATATTGGCTGGCTTTATATAGTCTTTTAGTCAATGAATTGTTTCCAGAAATGGTAGTGAAAATGTATTTGTTGCCAAAATATTTTAACGTAATATGGCCTTAAAAAACCGACAGAATTAATGGTAAAGCACGAAATGTAAATACTTATAATGGCTCTGAAAAGGGCCAGTAATGATACTTTCAGTCATTTTTAATTATAATCCTCGATAATGGAGAGCAGGTGCGGGTAGCTTGACCCGTATCTTTGGAGTCGCTGCGTACAGAGACCGTGCTGGAGGGAGATACACCACTGGCCAAAGAATATTTTGTTGTCTAGTCATTCCCTGAATAACCAACTATTCACCGCAGGTTGGGAAAGTGGGCCTAGAGAATACCTTCTTTATAGGTTTGCCGTTGGAATGGACCACTAAGAAGGAGGCTGATGGAATTTTTAGCTGATGTTGCTGCCCGAGCTTTTGGGATTTGTTTTTCTTGTCTTTCTGTTCTAGCAAAATCTGCCCTGGTATCACTAGATTGCTTGCAACAATGACCATAAAATCCGAAACTGTTAGTTGTGCTCTGATTAGACATCTCTCGACAATTTACTGGAGACGATGCCATTTAGAACGCCTTTTATTCGTGACACTCGTTACTCTTGGTGGCTTGGGATAGACTTTGATGTTAGTCACTTCTTCATTGGAAAAGAGTGTCGTCAGTGGATGAGCTACCTAACTGCACGACTAACATCTCAATTCTTGATGCACTGCTGATGAAGGACTAGGGTATTCAGGAATTTCGTCAGGGATATTATACCAGACTCACTTACTTCTATTATAGGTAGCTTTAATTTTACTTTTACACCACCTAGCATATCCTGCTAAACTAAAGTGAAAGGCAAGAGTATTTCTCCAAAACTTTGAGTTTATTTATTTTTATTGTTATTAACTTTTTTAAGATAAAAAATATACAAGAACCATCTAGAAATTGTCATCAATTAGTATGCAAAATTAACAAAAATTGCTTGAGTAGTTTGCGTAGTTAGCGATTACAACGGTTTTTGAAACTTTGCTTCCGATATTAGTGTGATACTTATTCATACACGTGGAAAATAGCATGCGTAAACATGATCATGCAAAAGTTTTTTTCTGTTAAATTAAGCCTAATCTTAAATATTATATGTTTTATAGTTCTATGCTGATTTGTTTCGACTTTTTATCATGTAGAATTAGCGCATTCAGCCACATGTTAAACTATACGATGCTTATTTTTACAATTAAGATATTTTGATTTAAAAAATATACCATGTAAAATTAATGATTGTCTTAAATAACAATACATAAAAAATTTTTATGATGAATACGTTTTTTTAACAATTGTTGCTTAATCGATGGTCACTACACTTTTTCATCATGTATATGTTATTTAGAAAGTCATCTAATGCCAAGTCACTGCTTTCAGGAAAATTGTTATATTTGTACGATTAACATGTAATGACCAATTAAATCAAATCTTCTTTCACCTTGAGGTTGATTATACGTAACTTCTTATGTTTAAGGCGTTGTTGTGAAAAATTTTATGAAAAAAGTTTTCCCACATAGTTTGTTATCATTTTCTCCCCTGTATAGAACTGAGGTGAGAAATATGAAAAACACGATGTAGTTCACGAGTAACGAATGACATTTATGAGCTGCCTGAGTTATTAGCTTCTGACATGAGGGCTGGTTTATTTTACAACTGCTGTAATCGTTCCGCAGAAGTTGCGCTTAAGATTTCTTGTAACGTGTATGTGTGGAAAGTTAGTCTTGTTATTTTCCCTTATACTTTAAAGTTGACACGACTCTGTGATTCTAGGATTTAAAATCTAGAATAAATGGATGAATTGTCAAGCCTGGTCCTATTATCAAGGGCCTACATAAATTTTTATTTTTTTTTTGTAGAATTATCCAATAATGCAGCATATAAGATTCTCAAAGGAGAGGTTAGTGTTGACTTTAGCGTATTCAAAACATACTTGTGACATCGTTTCATCTGGCATTAGTTTTCTTGTAATTCCTCAACAAAAACTTAAAAGAAATAAATGGCTTATCATCGTATTTCACTGCATTAATGCACTATCTATTATGTAAGACTGACAATAGTATCAAACAACCTCTTTTTATAAATTAACGAAATCCAAACATTTATCCCTAGTCACAGTAATTAAATAACCATACTGAGAAAATTTTACAGTCGCGTTTACTACGAAGGCTGTGGTAACTACTGCCACACTGACTTGTCGTTGTTTCGACCAGAAAATGAGGTAAATGCTACGATGCCTTACAGCAATTTGTACTACTATACAGTTCACTGCAGTAAATTGTGATCAGCATTACTGAAAAAACTGTGGTATTGCCAGTTTGACTATAATCGCTTTACTATAATCTGTGTAGTTGCATCAGCAATACCTCATAGCAGACACTACTGTAATATTTTCTTAGTGCAAGGGTAGCTCACAATCAAATACTATTTATTACGTAAATAAGCCGTAAAAGTGATGTACAAGTTACTTAAATAATTGTTTTTACTTAATAATTCTTTTTCTTACTTCAACTTAAACATTTATACACTAATAATTATTAGTATACAATTATGATCTATATTATTATCCATTTGAATTGCTGAGTTAAGTAAAGCTTATTTTTATCATTAGTAGCTGTTTTATTGAATTATGCTTAAATTCCAACGCTTCGTGGTTGTGTCTCTTCGTGACATACAGTCAAAATAATGAAAAATAATGTTATGTTTTAATCGTCTGCGATCTTATTTTTCTTTACAAGCTTCAAATAATGTCACTAAATGTGGGCTTGATTATTCATAAAATAGTAGAACTAAGCAGCAATACTTCTGTTGCCAACTAAATACCTATTTTTCTAATAAATTAGATTGATTAACAAGGTTAAAAGGATCTATTTTTAAATATCAAAAACAAATTTTGATTTCTTTGAGATAGCGTACTATTTGTTATTTTTGGTTTACATTAGTCTTATTTCACACTTTTGACAGTTAATTTATATTTAAAAACTGCCAAAACCTCAGGATCGATACAAGTTGTTATGTACCATGGTTTTTAAATAATTTGTTACCATCCAGGGTATTGTTTTATTAATTAATTATTATTGAAATAATTTCTTTGCATAAATTTTAATCGTTTTTCATAACTTTTATTTTTAAATATCACTTGCAAGTCAAATTTAAGACTTTGTGCCTGATAGTACTACCAACCACTCGCTAGATGGCGACTTCTTGTTTCTGCAGCACACTGCAAGTATTAAAACGACTCTTAGTATATAAGAGAGACGGCAAGAAGTCTCAAAATCATCCACCAGGATTGTTCAATTTTCAGCCAACGCTAGGTTTTTACTCGCTTGACGAAACCTGCGCTATGGTAGTAGAAATAGCATCACCTATACACCTACATGTTTATAAACACCATCGTATAGTACCACTCAAGCTCTCAGAGTGTCTACTCTCTTTCCTTTACCCACTCTCACCCGCACTATCGTCTACATTTCTTGGCTCTACTGCCCAACGAACGAGAGAATCAGGCACCGAGAATACTGGATAAGGGCTCCCCAGTCTATGACAGTTAGGTGATATCTTAACTTAGATTTAAGGTGACTATCTTATGCCAAAAACTTACCTGAGATCTTAACTGAAATTTTATAAAAAGTATCCTTCCTTAAAAAAAAAATAAACCAAGTATGAAATTATACTTCTATAAAATTATATGGCAAACAATATAATTTTGGGTATAACAACACCTTCTATGAAACAATATTGTGTAAGAAAGTGGTGCTTTTATCGTGGCAATGAGTATACCTACGTTGATTGTATGTGATTTTAACTTACATGTAATGAGTTAATGATTGTAAGCAATATATTACGGCACAATACAATAAAAATAATATATAGGCTGGCCAGCTCAAGACTTTGCACATTCATTGAATCTTCCGGTGATTTTAGAACAATATTCTACTGTCTACGCTAATTCAATCTGGAACGTCATGCTGACATTTATCACATACGATCTCACACTTATTCCTTTTATATTCAATGCCTAAAATATAATTGTATACAGAAAATTTAAAAAACCATCCTGTAGTATATCTTTCTTCAATAGGGTCGTATTACATGCTAGTGAATGTTTCTTCAAGACGTTCATCACACATAGGTTTTTTTGACAGATATTATTCAAACGTCAAACGTGTATTGAAATAGCATAAGAAATACCCATGAAGATTGCAGATCCTTTGACTTTACCATTATTTTATACATGATACAATTAAAAAAATGGATATTTAACGTGTAACCATATAAAAAAGTTACATCAAATGTCATTAATACGATTTGTAGGAATCTCCTAATTTTTTGGGTACAAAAGATTACTTTTAGAAAAACCTATCGAGTTTTCAAATAGACTCACAAATTAAATTTTAAACAAATTCAGAAATAGGGTATAAGGTGTGTGTAAAAGCATGTATTGAAGTATATCTACACAAGAAAAAGAATTGCTAGCTTTACTGTACACATAAGCGTTCCTGTCATTTCTCTGAACTTTCCCCCACAAACTATGTAAAGAACGTCCTTGAATAAAAAAAGCACTTGAATCACGAATGAAAAATTTTTAAAAGAATAAAATACAATAAAAATTAATTATTGTATTTGTACGGTACAAACAAATTTCTTTAAATTGTTGAAAATTTTTAAAAAATATGAAAGAATTGTATTAAAATTATTTGTTTATTGTAAAAGTAACAAATTAAGTACGTAGGAATAAATATTTCTTAATGAATTAAAAGGATACTCTGCTAAAATGTTCTAATGGCCTATTTTTTAAAGAAAACATTAAAAAAAAAAAAATTATTTTATGAAGTAAATTATTCATTTATTTAATTAATAATCTATTCAAATAAACTAATATACATAACATAAAAATTTCTGTAAAAAATAAGTGACAAACTGTAAGATAACATGAAGTAATTGATTTTCTTATGTTGGCCCTGCTTAAAGTAGAGTAGTTAAGGGCCGTGAAAAGAAAGTAAGAGGTCAGGAGTACAAATCTTTTTTGAAGCTGTTTTTTTTTTTTTTTTTTTTTCAGAATTCATAAAATTCATAAAATAAAAAATGTGTGGCATGGTAATGTGGTATGGCATCATGTAGTGTACAGGAAACCGGAAGTACGTCTCAAGGAGTGGGGTGAAGTATGAGAATCAAGCAAAATCCACTTCCATCACACTTTTTCTCAAGGTCGAAATCTGAAATCGTTGATTTATTCCCGTGCATAACGCTTCTATAGAAGTATAACTTCAAAAAAAAAACTTAATCTTACAGCATTTAAAGCTACCCCAATGGTTATACAATTTAAATGGTACATTGAAAAACACATCTTTCCAAGTATTTTATGTCAGTCTAAAAAAAAATTAATAAATTCTTTTAGTTCTTAAGTGAGATCTCTTAGATGAGATTGAGTTTCTAAGATAAGATATCAGATAAAGTTGTGTGTATTTTATACAAAAAATTCACTTTTTTTTAATGAAATTATGAAAAAAAGCATTTTTTACTATGAATGTACTGCTTGAGACAAAAATAAACTTAGTTAAGTTGTTTAAAATCCATTCTTTTTGAAATCAACACTTATACAATTTTATTATCCATAAGAGGCCACGTATTCTTGTTAGTTAGTATCTACATTTTTTCCCCCGTAGGTGGCATTGTTTTAAATTTCTGCACAAAGCGAATAGCTAACTGAATGCGTGCTAAACGAGAACTATCACTCTGTGGCCAGACTTAACGCACGTCCAGTGGCTAGTTCAAATGTACCACAACTGAATAGCTTAATCACAAGCTTGTTAACCTTATAACTCTGTACACAAAATATCGTAAGCCAAGTAACCATTTTTAAAATATATATCCACTTCATAAATGAAAAATTAATAACATAGCAAAAGGTTGAAAGTCCTTTTAATGAAAAAAGCAAATTACTTGTGTCACGTTCAGTAACGTAATTAATAAGCACTAAGTAACTGAAAACAACTGATAGATAATTAATTTATTAACGAGAAATGATAAAAAACTATAGCGCCTGCAATCAGGTAGCCCAAGGCGCTTATTAGCTGCTGTATAAATTAGTGAAATAAAAGCTAACAGCTTCCTTAAGTTCGTGAAGATTTTGTGTTTGTTGAAATGAATAAAAAGCAAATTGATAAGTACAATAACTCTATGTGTACATTTAATTTATGGAAATTATTTGACTACAATGAATTAACAATGAATATGCGACAAAAAAAGTGATAAACAGTATTCTGAAATCTTATCCCATATTAGATTAGGTTTTATGACAAACTCTGATGAAGAAATTCTACAAAAAATATTAAAATTAACCAACAATGATTATTTGAATAATGTCCTAAAATTGTGTAATTACTTACACAAATTACCTCGTGATACAGTTTGTTTGTTACCCACTAGAAAAATGTGTGATATCCTAAATAAAGCCATGATGCTAACAATTAATTTCAAGGAAATACGCCTTATTGCTAATGACACGTTTCAATGTTCAAAACAGTTGCAGCAAAAGATAGTAAAAATTTTAAATGAAGATGTTAATAACTTGTGCGGTGTAGATCGTACTATTACAATTAAAATTGGTTCGAAAATAATGATAAAGAGAAACATCGATGTTAATATAGGCTTAGTTAATGTCACCATTGGTTCAGTTGTTTCTATACTTGAAGATAGATCGCACGACATTATAAGTATACGTATTTAATTACAATGTGGTAAAGAATACGACATAGCTCAAATGGAATACAAATTTATTGTTATGGACAAAATATCCATAACACGACAGAAATTCCCAATTTGTAATAGTTACGGTATAACTATTCATAAAACTCAAGGCTTGAGCTTAAAACATGCTGTAGTCGAAGCAGGTAATAGTATTTTTAGTGGTGGACAAACGTACGTTAGGACATCTTGAATTACTACACTCAACGGTTTGCACCTCATAAATTTTGATCCTCTATGTTGTGTTGCAAACGTATCAGCTATACTTGAATACAATAGGTAGCGAACAAAATATCGCCCAGATCTAAATAGTTGTGCCATCCCTCCGGATCACAGAATAATTCTGAACTTAAAGACTTACGATAAAAAATGGGCTATGGATAAAAATACAGTTATAGCAGATTCAGAAAATAACATAAATTCTATGTTTACGAGGACTTGGAACATATTTGGGTTATCAAACACAGATTCTGTTTCATCTTATGCTAACGCTAGTTTACAAAACTTATTTTATTTATCTACGGTAAGAAGGATCTTATTAGAGCATAGTCATAACGATATTTTGAAGACGGTTTTTAAACAATATATTTAAAAAAAAAATGTTGAAATTTTATCATTAAGACAGTTTACAGGCAAGCATTTTACATTACAGGTACAGCAAGATGTGACAGAGCTTATAACACAACTTTGTAATCGATCACTTGTCTTACAAAATGCTCTTAAACACGAGATTACCAAAATTATAAGATCTCCTGGCCGTAACTGTAATGATCGCATGCAAGAAGATATATCTAGTTGTATACTGCGGCTTTTAGTTCAACAATATTAACGATCATGTTCATTGCAGGAGATGATAGATTACAATATCGGAAATAGGTATGAAATCAATGACTGCTGTAGTAATGGCTGCCAATCGAAAAAAAAATGAAAAAGTAGATATTAAAATTCGTAATACTTTGCTTATAACTCAATTCTTAATTGCTGATCCCAGTAGCAGTATTACTAAAATATCTAGTTTTAAAATAAATGCCATACCTACGTCAAAAATTACGATTAATGGTAAAATACTAAGTTTCAAATGAAATTTTCCACCATAGTTACGTGTTAGAAGGACATTACACTACCGTACTGAGATAAAACAACCAATGGTTCCATGTAAATGATCAAACATTTATAAGAAATACTGGTCTAAAGGTGTTAAAGACATACAAGTTGTAGTCTTAGAACAAGTTTAGATAAAAACGTAATTGAATTTAATATCCACTTGATGATATAAAAACTTTCGCAAAAAGTTAAAAAATCCCCATTAAAACTACCTTATAAAAAAAAGGCTAGGCAAGTTTGATGTGTTAAAATTATATACATTAACTTCTTTTCCTAGTCTTAAAATAAATTTAATAACTTTCCATTACGAAAAATTGAATTTAAAAAAGTCATTTATTATTTAATTTTTCGATTTATCATGTCTTCAAATTTAATTTAATTTAATTTGCACAAGTACTTATATTTCATATTCAAATTCTTACGTTTTATAATTTACAGACTATCAAATTGATGAGATCTATTTTCAATTGACAAGTTTTTATGTTTTAGTGTGACATAACATTTTAAAGTATATTGGAAACATTTTATACTCGTTTGTGTGAATATAATCATATTTTATCAAATGAAGCTTTTGCATTATCATTGGAAATCGTTTTGTGTGTGTGTAATAAATGATTTGTTTAAAATATCACGATTTAATATTTATTACCTAGTGGATTATTTAAATAATATTAAGCACTTTATACTAAAATGGCAGACAATCATTACATCAAATAAATAAAAGGAAATACAGTAAAATTATTATATAATTATTACATAACTTGCCAGGCCCTTTTTTTAAGTTCTTATGTAAGCCTTACAAATAATATGTTGAGTCATGCATTCATTTTTTATAAAAAACGTGATCTGTCATACAACCATAATACATAAAGTCTTATTTTTAATAGAGCCTAATCTGTTACATACATGTTACTTGAAATTTGGATTTTACTTTAAAAGTCATTGTGCTGATCAATTCTTACTTTATATAACAACAATTGCAATATTTTTTTTTTCTAACCTTCAAAGTTCACTAACTGCTTTTTGACAATTTGTTTAAAATAACAGGTTTCTTATCTTCTGGCTTAAGCAAATGAAAGAATTAAAATCCGGAAATAACCTCCATTATATTCATCTCTTATAAGTATTCATAAAAAATGTATAATATACGAAACATTTTTGTTACTGAAATAAAAAAACTATAATTAACAAGTAGTTATGGAGCAAATATTGATTCAAACATTATATAAAAATTTTTATATCCCATTGAATTGAAAATATCAAGTACTATACATTCAATACCTCCATGTATACTGTACATACTTGCACAATCACAAAAAAACAGTTCGTAATAGATATTTTTTCTTCAAATATAAGTTCTGATCGATTTTCTCTGCTTGACTAATATTTACGTGACATAGATAACTAAAAAAGGGGCTTGGCAAGTTATGTAATAATTATATAATAATGTTACTGCATATCCTTCAATTTATTTGATGTAATGATTGTCTCTAATTTTAATATGAAGTGCTTAATATTATTTAAATAATCCACTTGGTAATACATATTAAATTGTGATATTTTGAATACATCGTTTATTACACACACCAAACGATTTCCAATGATAATGCAAAAGCTTCTTTGATAAAATATTATTATACTCGCACTAACGAGTATAAAATTTTTCCAATATACTTTAAAATGTTATGTCACACGAAAACATAAAAACTTATCAATTGAAAATAGATCCCATCACTTTTCTAGTTTGTAAATTATAAAATTTAAGAATTTGAATATGAAATATAAGCATTTGTGCAAATTAAATTAAATTTGGTGCCCAATTTTATTTAACATATTCTAAATATTATTCTAAAAATGATGCTACCTAGAAACGTAAGACTTTATGATTCACACTGATTTTATTACTTTGTAAAGCCAATAATTAATTGCAAAAATGTATGTAATGGAACAATTTGGATGCAAATAATAAGTACGTAAGCATTTTAACTTAAAAAAGAATTTTAACAGTATGAGGTATTATAGATTGTTGCTTTGCGTAGTACAAAATTGACAAAAAATATATTCTCAACGGTTTCGTACCAATATTGTTTGGAGAAGAAATGAAAAAAGTAGTTCTTATAATGAAGACATGATAAATCGAAAAATTAAATAATAAAGAACATTTTAAAATTCAATTTTTCGTAATGGAAAGTAATTTAATTTACTTCAAGACTAGAAAAAGTACACTGGAAAAAAGTTGGTCGCCCTGCGCCACCGAATACAGTCACGCCATGCACTCACTTTCTTGGTCGCGCCGCATGCCTGTTTTGGGTGCGCCGCGCGAATGTATATAATTTTAACACATCAAACTTACCTAGCCTTTTATTTTCTTTATAAGGTAGTTTTTATGGGTTTCATTATCTCATAAATATTTTAATGCCTTTATTACATACAACGCGTAAAAGTCTCGGAAATATCAGCATACTTTCTACTTTCTTGTTACTTTTTTTTTTTTTAATTATCTTTTATTTTTTTCCTAAGAAGTGTGTCAATGCTTAGAGCACTACCTGTATCGAACCCTAAAATCAAATCATACCCTTAACTAACAAAACTTAGCAGCGTATATAACTTCAATCTCTTCGCTTATCAATTTTTGTTTGAATCTTTTTTTACTGCAATAAATTAATAAACGAATCTATTTCTCGTAAAAAAACATATGAATTTTCATAAATATGCATAAAAATCCATGTCCAAACAGTGTAAGTAAGTATATATTTTGCTGAAAAAGTTCAATAATAGAGATTTGATAGCAGATCCATTGACGGTCTTGTGGCTCAATAATAGAGAAAAATAAAAAAATTCGTACAACTCATAAAATGACTTATAAATTTAAAAATCTACCCTTAGAGTAAATAAGGTAAATTATTAATATTGATTCAGACCACAGTAAAATAATTTAGTATTACTTTAATAAAACATAAGTTTCCTAAGAGTTTTTCTTAGACTGTCATTCATAGGGTCACCTATCTCTCCTCTGTGTGCGATTTATTTAAAATGCCCCACACAACTGAATATGAAATATGAGATAGTAAGCATGTTTTTTTTTTTATAGTGCTTTACGTCCGGTTCTTTTGTAGAGGCACTACTTAGGGCACTTAGCACTTGTAAGTAAGAAGAAATTGGGACGGAATTAGAAGGGGGAGGGCCCTAACAACTGCTCCCCATTTGCCCATGACGATATTCACGTGGATCAGGAAAACCCTGAGAAATATCCCGTAGGAAGAACCTAATCTGGAACAGCCCAGTGTATCTGCCTCATTTCTGATCTCGTGTTCAAGCTGCAGACTTAGACAACGAGGTAGGAATTTGGCACACCTCCCGATAAAGATGTTAAAGAGACAAAGAAACAGTCAATCTATCAACAAAGCAAACAGCAGAGGCAAAATGGCGGGACTTGACCGGTGACCCATCTAAGTACTAACCACGCCAAATGCTGCTTAAGGACGTTTGGTAGAGATAATGGGGGGAAACATTTGCGGGGCAAGGGAAAACCAGAAATGAGTGAAGATTTGACAACGCCGTACAGGTCTTCAATGCGTGAGTGTTCATGTACACGCATCAGGTGTCTACTCAACTGCTGCGTTGGTTACGACGGTGTTATACGTGTATGTTCAATGTTTTCGCGATAAAGCAGTAAGTATTTGACTTTGGTTCGTTATGGAAATGTAATGAAAATAAATAAATAAGTAATAAAAAAGATTCGTAACCATTGTAATTACATTCGTAGATTTCATTTGTAAAAATGCCTGAAGCCAAACAGTATATAACATCCCAACTACGACAGATGAGAAAGGAACATAAATAATCATAAGTTTAATATTTTATAAGAAAAATAAATAACGTGTCATTAAAATATATTGTTATTTCCTTATGGGGAGGGGTGGGCGTAATGTACATACGCTCATACACACATTTAAGCTTGTATTTTATACGAAAGTATGTAAATATCTACGATTATATTGAAATATTTACTAATTGACGTCCCAGAACTATTTGAATTTTTTGCCACTTGCGACGTTGCCATTGCGTTTCTATCAAACTTTTATTTATTTTTCCATACATTAACGAATCAGACGATCGTCGCAAAACTTAGTATACATTAAAATCATAACATTATCTGTGACATACAAGAAAATTGGCGAAATTCACTGGGCCAATTTGCTTAAAACTGAGTTTTAATCAGTTTTTCCATAAGCGACTGTGTTGAAATGACTGAGCTTTGAAATTTGATATCTCAAAAACAAAGCAGATGATTTCTGAAAGTTTTGACAGGTTTGTTGCAACAACATAAGAACGTCTGGTCAAAATTTCAGAAAAATTCACTGGAAAATTCTATCTCTACCGAATGTCCTTAACCTCGGTGATTGACGGAATTGTGACTCTATCGCTGAGCCATCGTATCGGCATTATCAACGTGTAGACATATAATATGTATACCAAAATCATGTAATTGTTTGTTTAGGGTACTCCACAAGAACCACCACAATCTCCCCACCACCCCATTACAAAATAAGGTAAAATTCTACCATTTTTCCCCTTATTTCAGCTAAGCTTAATCTTTTTTAGACCCCCCACAGCCCCCACAACAAAAGTCGTAGCATGGCCTAGTGGTACTACTGTCAACCAGTACTAACTGTTAGTGGATCCCACATCTAACCTACATAAGGCTGCCATCATATATCTGCAGAAAAGAATTGTAGATTGTGGATTGCATCAGAAAAAATTCCCCCACCCTTATCGTAATTACTTTAATACACGAAGATAGCCGTAACGCACAATGTACAACACTGGGGCAGAGTTTGTGGAATACTCTAATGGCTGAGTGTTTCATTCTCTATTCGCTTTATGCAGCAATCGGAAATAGCGCCACTCCCAGGAGAAATATATCGGTACTAATTAATGAGAATACATAGCTCCTTATGGACTTATGATCTGTGAAAAACGTTTGCTTAAACTTTATGTGAGCAACCAACTTTCTTTACATTTACGGGCAATTAGGTACCCGGATATCCATATCCAGTTTTTTTTTTATTTATTGAGTTATATTATTATTCGAATCAAATGAAATTAGTTATATCTAATAATTTAGTATAAATAGACACTATATAAGCCATTTTCATGAAACATAAGGCAATATAAATAGTTAACATGCAAATTGAAGCAGAGGTGTTGAGCGCACAGTGTGTGCTGGGTAAGTTTCTTTAAACAGCAAGTCGCAGCTACTCCCAGTATTTATTGTTGTGGTTGTAGCATAACTTACTGGCGTTACTATAGCACTAAGAAGTGTCTAGTCAAAAGAGTAACAAGTGCTTAGCAATGAGAATCGACTGTACCGGGAAAAACACATCATAATGCTATCGATATTTTATTTACAATCGTTATAACGATATAAATGATTCAGTGGCATTGAGTAATAAAGATATTGAAACGAAGTTCTTTATCATGGGTTACGATGAGATGTGTCCTCACTGTGTATTTCCTGTGTATAAGGATGGTGGAAAACAGGGACCCATCAGCCAAAAAGTGTAAGAAGTCGTGCAATTTTAGGGGGGAGATACAGAACAGCAGTAGCGACACAGAAAGAGAGAGAGGGGGAGACAGCCAGCCAGGGAAGGGATTCATCGGCCAGATAGTGAACGAAAAAAGCGTGTACTTCTATTTTTGCTAGCCCAAAAAAAAAAAAAAAAAAAAAGATTACAAAAGCTAGAAAAGCCAAATTGAAGAGAATTTAATGACGACTTAAATGCAAAAAAAATTTTTGAAACGGATTTTATTTAAGTGAATGGTATCACTTTTTTACTTTTTTAATCAACGTGTGTACACACGACTCTCATACCCGTCTAAACTCAGGTACCACAATCACATAATCAATACGAAATTTGTGAAAAATTTGAATATTACAATTAATAAAGCAAATAGAGAGAGCAAGTATATATGCGCATGCTAAGTGTAGTGTTACATATATTCTTATTGCTGTGCCGTAGTGTGTTACTATGTGCAGTGTCCACATATACAATGTATACATGCACGCATGGATGAGAGTGAAACTTCTTTACAGAATTATGGATACAACCATGAAAGTGTGCATGTATGACGAGTGTGTATGTGTACTTTCTACTTTTCCTGTGCAAGTGTGTACATGTTTGCCTACGCGAATATGTATAAAATATAGAAGGTAATATTAATACTTTATATACTAATTGATATTATTAATTTAATAAGGTACATTAAAAAATAATTTGTACATGTATGAAAGATCAATGCAAATAGCCAGTATTGATTGAACAGATTATTATAATGTTGATTAACCTTCAAATATTACAAAATACAGCATATCTTTAGAAGGAAGTAAGAAAGAGCAAAATAAAAAGATTTACAGGCTTCCTAATGGTAGAAAAATCATCGTGGCACACAAAAAAAAGGCGTTGGGTTATGTGAAGATATTACCTTAAATTTTAGTATTTTTAATATTTCTGTTTAAGATTAAGGTGGAAAATTTTTGGAAAAATTATAGCATATTTGCGAGCTTATGACAAATATGTATATTTTTCTCGTTGTTTGCCCAACAATAACCTTAAAAATTATTTTAAAAAAATTCCAAACCCTTCATGCATGACAAACGTACAGGAAAGACATAAATATACAGCCATAATCCGCGAAAAAGAGTACATATTGAATTTAAATGTGCTAACGAACCTTGTATTTTACAGTATACATGTCATTTCTAGATACATACGAGAACTTCTTATCGGGAAACTTTAAGTCTCAAACGCTGTTTTTTAATATTTTTTTTATAGAAAATCGTCTTTCATGTCCTGAATTCGCAAGGTAAGAGTTATTCTGTAGTGTAGATTTATAGTAGTATAGTATTTGCCATGATTTTTTGTCAAAGTTAATCTTAAAATATATTTTTATGTAACTTAAATTGGCTTGTGCTAGGAAAATAGCATATTCAAATAATTTGCTTGGAGAAGAAAATAATAGTTTGCCTTACGATGATGACAGTGAAGATGATGACTGACTACCACACAATGCTTTAGAAGTGATACCAGAAACAGACACCGATACTGGCACTGAAGCGTATCAAATTCAAAAGTAACAGGCTTTTGTTATCTTTGTTATAGACGAACAATCTTAAGACGCAGAAAAACTGAAAGAGTTGGGTGAAGTATTCAAAACCCCGTATGCCATAAGCATTTGTCAACAAAAAACTTAAGCTTTGACTGCATTCAATAAATAAAAATTATTCATTTCTCACACAAATTACAAATAAATCGTTGATATTCTACTCAAAAACCGAAAAACTGATTTTCCTTACCATTTTGCATTATATAATAATCGTATAAGTTATTTACAACACTCATTTTTCAATAAATAAGTCTCTTTTTTCTAGTGGGTATCTGGATGCTCAGTGGGTATCTGCCTCCTAGGACTATTTTTTTTTAATATCTGGATTTTCATTAAACAAAAAATATTTTTACATATTTAAAATAGCCAATAGCTTATTAAAGAGCCAAATCGTGGAGATTTAAAGTCTTAAACCTTGAACAATTTTTTTCAAAGAGTAATTGGTAAAAAAGTGAGCTGGTGGGTACCCAGGTACCCAGTTGCTTTCATGAAAGCCAATGATAATGTATCTATAACAACTGACATAATTTCTTTGGGCATTAAGTATACTTCTAAGCTAAAGAATACCTATTTAATGATGCATTCATAAAAAAAATTTTATTTTTCCACACATGCCCGTAGTTTGTAAGTAAATATTACGGCTTCCCTCGGATATCCGTTTACTTTGTAAAGTACTTTTAAGTCAGCACATTGAAGTTCAATATCTATTATGCTCACTTATATATACATTATACGCATTTCATACGAGAAATTTACTTTTTATTATGAAACCATGACAAAAGCATTTTTTGCTACTAACATGATACTTGGGACTAAAAAAACAAATTATAGTTATTAAAGATACCTCACTGTCAAAATGAACGCTTGTAAAAGATCATAGTTCATGAGGAACCAAAAAGGCTTATAAGAGTGTATTCTTGTCAGTTATCGATATCTTTTTTCATGCAGGTGGCATAGCTTCAAATTGCTGCACGAAGAAAATAACGTATGTTGCGGAAGTCTACTCTTCAATCATATACTTCTAGAGAAAGCATAGAATTATATACATTTACAGAGTGACAAGGTGGAAAAAGTTTAAGAAGTCAGTAGACAGAGAAACAGTGGCATAAAGGCATAAGGTTACTCTAGTTGGTTCTACTATACTTGAAACCCGCAATGATAAACAAAGCCCTTTGTGTTCATATGTCAGAACTCATGTTACACAATATGTGTAAATATATCTTCCTACATTATAAAGTTGTTTTCACATTACCCACAAGATATGCTTTCCCACCCTGACCCTTCTTCTCCACGCTGCCCCACTCTTCCCGTCCTTTTCCTACAATTTACATTATTTTTCTTAGTTATTTTTACCTTAATTTGACTGTTAGAGACTTCTCCACGCTGCCCTCTCCCTTTTCCACCCCCTCCCCACGCTTCGTTACCCATTCCCCCTGCCGCAATTTTTTCTTAACCCCTTCTCTACCTTATACATTACATATTTATCTGAAATAACGAAATTTTTATAACACTGTTACGTGGGATCCTCGGTGCAGGAATACATAGAAGCGTGACTTGTTGTTACTTATGCTTTATTAGAATTCCTTATATTTAAGGGAAGTTGTGCGTGTCTTCTCGTCTCGCGGACTTCCGTCTTTACCCTCTCGCGTCTCTAGCTGATCTTCCCCGTCCGTTTTCTCTCCCTTTCCTATCACCTCTCTTCTCTATTCCCCTACCTTTCAGGCCCAAGCAGAGGCGCACGCACGCATAGCCATATGCTATCGTACGTAACAACACGTTGTAAATTTTATTTTATTTAAGAATAATATTTGAAAATAATAATAATATTAAACATCCTTTTTAACAATTTTATGTGGAGATGAAACAGTATATGAACTAATAAGTTCTTGAATAATAGATGCATATTAAGGTTTCAAAACAGTTCATTGTTCTCATTTAAATGCATTTATCAAATTGACAGAGTATGTTGTTTAATAATAACTTATTTAATTATGTGTAAGTTTAAATGTCTTCGTAGAGCATCTGTTCCTAAAAATTTGCTTTTACATTGTCGACAAATATTTTTGTTGATGACTTTTTGTGCGCTTCATGGTGTTTTTTTTAAATGATGAGCTCTTTTGTAATTATTGTTGCAGGTGTCACATGAATGGATTTGCTTAAATTGGTGATGGTTCAAATGTTCTGTTGAAATTAAATTCATGTTTGCTTACTTTTACGCAATAGTGACATTGACAAGCTTCCTTTTATGAGCTTTTACATGATCGGTTACTAAAAAGTAATCTTTAAATCTCATAATGCAATAATTACGTTTAAAATCTTGATTTTTAAAACTAAAATAGCTCTAGATACTTTAATGCTATGATGTGTTATGTATTAGATATTTTCATGTCAATGATATTTTTTTACATTCATTAATGTTAGATACAATGGTATGATGATGACGTCAAAATTTATCACTTATATTTTGACATACTAAAAATTCCTGACAGACAATATTTTTTATATTTCATTCATCTTTAGAATCATTTTGAATGTAAATGTTTTTCGGATTTGTAAACTAGGGAAAAGCTACCTATAATTGTTCATAGGAAAAAGAAGTTTTTTTAAATATAATTTTACAGATTATGTTAAAAATTTTGGCCCTGCGATTCATTTATTGTCATAGAAAAATCCAAAATCAACAGAAACTGTTTTCTATGTAAAATAAGCGGTAAAAAAGAATAATCCCTGGTATTAAAAGTGATTCTAGTTCTAAATGCAGTTCGGCCTTCTAATTGGCCTGTAATAATTTTAGCTTCAATATTTTAATTAAATGACTTCGTTTTACGTAAATAAGCTTCTTTACATAGCCAGCTACTGTACTTCAATTTCCTATCAAAATGACAACTGAATTAATTTTTAATTTTATCTCATGAAGTAGTAAGCCTTTATAAATTGCATTAAATATATCAACTTTAAAATTCAAACTTATGTTTTCATTAGATTCGTCTGTTCCTTTTTTTTTGCTGTTGCATAATCAAAACTGTAGAAAAACAAAGTAGCTTATTTTATATTGTTCAGAATTTCGTTGCTCAATTATAATTTCAGTAAGAATATTGACCTGTATGCACTATTTCTTCTTTCAGAGCTTTATAACCTAACCTCAAGTGGTAGAAATTAAAATTTGTGGAAATAATTAGACCGTTTCATAATATAAAAATTAAGAAACATTGTTATTAATAATAAAAATGACAGAAACATATTTGGCTTGAAATCTGTAGGCAGACACAATTATTCAATATACTGTAGGTCATGTTACTTGAATGAATCGAAGATTTCGTAAAAATAACAACTTGAAAAGAAGTATGTAAATTTAAAATAGTACAGTACTGTTTTCAATGATTTAACTAATCTTATTAAATCATGGTTACCATTATTCCATTCAAGGGCCCTTAATCTAACTTCAAATACTCTAAAATAAGATTTAATGATGATAGTACGATCGTTACTTTATTTTAAATAACAGAAAAATTTTAAACGTTAGTTGGAATTAAACTCCATTAATTTAATTAAAGATTGGTGTATAAAAGATTTTTTTTAATATGTTGAAGGTAATGTTACTTAAAAAAATTGAAAATTGATTAGTATAAGTACACAAATTCGGTATCGTCATTCTTAAACAAAATGAGAAATTTTTTAGGTGATTTATAATAATGATTTGTTCTAATATCTACCAACATTTTAGTAGGTATACTCATAACTTAATCAAAAATACCAAGAAGTAAGATTTTTGGACGGTTTAACTTGCAAATATTTAAATATGATTATATTAACAACTTTCAAGAATCTTAAAAAATGGTCTCGGTCACAAATGTACGCATATGATGTACAGTAAGCGAGTGATGACTGGCAAGTGTTGCTACACACACATACATATAACACTCGCCTGTAATATGGGCACGGCATCATGGTGAGACGTGTATTAAGAATATGTTGAACAATAAAGGCTTTTGTTCATCTTAATCCCAGAGACTTATTTATTTAGTATACAAAATATAACATGGCACAGTTGGTAGGACTCGCTGAAGAATCAAGTGTTGAGCATTCTGGACAGCTGATATGAACTAATACAGCAGCTCAAAATAAACAAGTCGATTAGCAGCCTCACAAGGGAATCACAACAATGGTCGGTGGAAACGGGACTCCAGCAAAGGGTACAGCTGCACAGCCCCCAATGTCAACAACAATAGTTAACGCACGCACAGCTTAACTTGAGGCCTCCTCTACCACTATCGTTTGAAGGTAACGTAGCAGAGAATCGGGCCAGATGCAAAAAAAAGTTCACCATTTACATATTAGCCACAGAAAGCACAAAGACGGCAGAAGCGGTACAGGTCGTTATCTTGTTACACATACTGGGAGAAGAAACACAAGAAAAATTTGACATCTTTAATCTTTCCCAAGAAGATGCCAGCAAATTTGAAACAGTGATGAAGTCTTTTCAAGACTGTTGTGTGCCAAGAAAGAATAAAAGTGTGAGCAGACACAAAGTTTAAAAAAAAAACAAGGTCAAAATAAATCTTTTAAGGATTTTCTAACGGATTTAAAAAAAGTTAAGCGCCAATTGTTCATTTGGTACGCTCTGTGACAGTCTAATAAGAGACCGAATAATCAGCGAGATCACAAATGTCAGCCTCAAGGATTGCCTGCTGAGAGAAAAAGAGTTATCCTTAGAAAAATGCACCAAGCTCTGCAGAGCGGCCAAATTGGCTACGCAACAAATTAAATCGCTCAAGGAGCCATGCAATGTAAATGCCATAATCTCAAAAAGAAAAGTAATAAAAACCAAGCACGGGGACCACAGCAGTCATCGAGGTCAACAAAGCAAGAAGGACAGAGCGGAGCAGCAACAACAACAGCAAAAGCAACAGTAGCTAGCAGGCATGGGGATTCACAGCAGAGAGCTAACATGCAGTAGGTGCGGATATACACACGTGCCAAGAAACTGTCAAGCTTTTAACAAGAAGTGCAATGCCTGTGGAAAAATAAATTATTTTGCGAAAGTGTGTAGAGGTCAGAAAAACCTAGACGAAATCGTCACTGACAGCGAAGAAGAAGTGACAGTATGGATAGGGTGTGTAAATATCTTGGAAATAAGTTCGGACTGGCATGAAACAACAAAAATAGTAAAAACGGGTAAGGAATTAACGGTAAAGTTAAATAGTAGAGCAGGCGCAAATGTGATGAATATTTTTGATTTTAACAGGCTTGGGCTCGTTGGTCCCCTGCATCCCACTCACACTGTATTTAAAACATACACAGATGTCAGCATACCCGTATTGGACAAATCCAACATAGATTGCATGGTAAGAAATAAGAAGCACACACTTGAATTTATTGTAGTAAACCCACGCAACGTGTCTCTTGTATTTGGTCTTAAGTGTTTAGAAAAATTAAAATTAGTCTACAGAGGAAACTTAGTCAATAATTCGAACTCATGATACGACAGTGTGATTATGCAATACAAAGACGTGTTCGGAGAAATTGGTAATTTCGTCTATGATTTTTACAAGAAATCGAATTATGAGGGCAAAATATGTAAAGGAAGAAAAATTTCATTTAAACTCAGAGAAACGTTTGAAATAGAACTAAAACACATGGAAGTGCAAGGAATTATTACAAGACAAATCAAACTTACCGAGTTTGCGCCAACATAGGCAACTTTCTACATTCGAGGGAATTTCATCAAAATTAATCAAGTCAAAAATTTTCTCGTGATTAGATGCATCCAAAACTTTTTGGCAAGTACCTTAAAGAGGACGTAGTTCAAAGCTTACAACATTTCACTACTCGGCAGATATGGATTCTTGCGACTACCCTTAGGCATCAGTATAGCTTCACAAGTGTTTGAATAAATCTGTGATAAGATTTTTGATGATATAATTGGACTAGAGAGGTTCATTGATGCTTTTTTAATACATACTAAAAATAAAGGAGACCACAACATAATATTAACACAGGGTTTCGAGCGAGTCTGTGAATGGGGTGTTAATCCACGAAAGTGCGAAGTTGCAAAACGAAGTGCTAAGTTTTTGGGTCATATTTTCTCCAAAAATGGCCTCCAAGTTGACATTGACAAATTAACAGCCATGATAAATATGCAATCTTCATCGACCGTAGGAGAAGTAGAAAGATTACTAGGCATGCTGACCCACGTAGCAAAATTTGTAAAAAACGAATCAATCGTCCCTGCACCACTGCATAAATTGATTTAAAAGGGAAAAACCTTCGTTTGTTCCAAAGAACACAAAATGATTCTTAAGAAGATATAAAAAAATTTAATGCATTACCCTGTTTTACAATATTATAATACAAACAAAACTTGCACCCTAAGCGTAGACATTAGCAGCACTGGCGTAGGAGCCGTGCTCTTACAAAATAATTTACCAGTAGCTTTCGCTTCAAAAGCTTTTACGAAAACACAAAGGTATTGAGTTTAAATAGAGAAAAAGTTATATGTGATTATATTTGGACCCAAACGGTTCCATCAGTTCACAGCAGGCAAAGCAACTCTAGTGGAAAGCAATCACAAACCACAAATTCCGATTTTGAATAAATGTCTGTCAGAAATACCTGTAAGATTACAAAAAATGGAAGTGCATTTTCAAAGGTATGACTTGCAAGTTTCTCACAAACCAGGCCAAGGTTTACTTATAGCTGATGCGCTATCGCAGATGAATCTACAGAACTGTAACGACGATGAAGACATCAACGCACAAATTTTGAGTATACAGCTATCAGAATGTATGTCAGACGAAATGCATCAATCATTTGTAAATGAGATTAAAGGCGATAAACAATTTTAAATAGTCTTCAACCTCATTTGCATGAAATGGCCCAATTAAATAAAAGACGTTCCAACGTGTGCTATAGCATTTCATACATATCACTCACAAATTTTTGAGCATGACGGTTTATTATACAAAAATAATACCGTGATTGCACCTTCAAGTTTAAAAGAATAAATATTAGAAAAAGTACACTATAATTATCTAGGAATAGAAAAAACAAAACTAAGAGCCAGAGAAATAACTTTTTGGCTGGGTCTAAGCAAAGAAATTAAGATTATGACTGCAAAAAGTAATACGTGTCAGAAATTTCAAAAAGCAAATACACACGAACCTTTAATGCCAAGCAAAATATCACGTGTCTGTTGGACAGAGGTGGGAGTTGACCTATTCTACTCAAATGGGATCATACATCTCATTTTAGTTGATTAAAACTCCAGATTTGTAGAAGTTTTTACGCTTAAAGACGAATCGTCTGAATCGGTTATAATTCCCTTGGAGCAAATTTTGTAAGGTTTGGTGTCCCAGAGATAGTCAGATTCGACAACGGTCCATAGTTCAACGAGCACACATTCCAAAGTTTTTCAGCAATAAAGAAATTTAAGCACAATATCTCCAGCCTTTACTATCTCACAAGTAGCGGCATGGTCGAGCGGTGCGTTTAAACTGTTAAAAGAACTATAAAGAAAGCTATAGTAGACAAAAAAGATTCTCTCTTAGCTCTTTTAGAATTGTGCAACACACTTATAACCTCAACGATTTTGTCTCCAAATAGAACTTTGCTTCGAAGAAATGTAAGAGGCATTTCACCAAAATTTTAAGAAAAATACAGTAAGCGCAACCACTCCAACATGAAAGAACAACTGTTCAAACGGCAACAACTACAAAAAAAATACGATGACATGCGAGCGAAGACCCATCCAGTCATCAGTCCCGGAAAAAACGTTTAAATAAGACGTATCATTAACAAGCCTTCAGAACCTAGTAAAATAATCGATTTGGGGTCAAACCCTTGATCTTTCAAAGTAAAATCTGAATCTGGAACGATCCTCACTTGTAATCATAATCACTTGCTCAAAGACCCAGGCAATAACTTTACTCACAAATCTGTAATTATCTATAATGAATCTGATAATACCACTGAACAAGACTCAGAGTCCTCGGCAATTGCGTCACCCGATAACACGTCAGGAAATGCCATAGACACATATGTGTCAGAACACACGCAAGTGCAGGCAACCCAAGCCAGCACTCTACCCAAAATATATGTAACGCTAAGCGGACGCGCAATCAAACAACTTAAGCGCTTTGGTTTTTGAGTGTACACGCTAAGTGCGGTAAAATTAAGTTATATTACTTTAAGTTAGAAGTTCTCTCTTCTCAATTGTATTTACTATACTGAAAAAAAATCAGGTGTGGGTCTCGGGACCCACGATAGATATAAAACATCAAAGAATATGTTATTAAACTCGGTAGTATTTGATTGTCTACGATAAAAATAGTAGTTTTCGTCAAATAAGTGCCATTGTTTTCAGGGCTTTTTTGCGGCCCGAGAGACCTACGAAACAGGGCAAGAGAGACGTAAGGCAGCCACGGAGCATTGTCGCGTATGTGGCGAATCCTATTTTTCTTACCGAGCCCACACCTACCTCTCAAAAACGCTTGGGATAGGAAAAGTACTTATTTTTTTTACTCTAAATAATTTTCATTTCATATTTTTATATTGAAAAGACAGTTTATTTATAAATATGTATTTTTATCAGTGAATATTATAAATTAGAAAAAAGCAAGCTTTGTTTGTATTTTTTTTGTTTATTAACATATAAACAACGAGAACAAGAAAGAGCAAAAATACATGGCAAAGAGTATATCTATTGTTACGTCGGCGCAACATATTATTCGAGTCTAAGCTTTCGCTTAATAACTCGGGAATCGCACTGGGCGTGTAGGTGGGACGCGGGGCAAAAAGGTAGTTATATTTCTTGTCTAAGTATTCAAAAGGGGGCGAGGACGGCCGTTTTCATTAAGTTGACGTGGTTGTCGAGCAATAGTGTGATGCACTTGTTCACGGCGCGCCTTGGATTTATCAAGAATACCCGGTGCGATATGTCAAATAGTATCCCGTTCGCGATCTAGAGGTTACCAATACCGTCACGACCAAAAGTAATTAGACTCTAGAGGTTACGCAAGGGGGTAAAATGGTTTAAGCTCGCGACTGGTCTAGGAGCCATCAGTACCATCTGGAGTAAATGTGATTGCCCTAGACTTAACGTATGGAATAATTCCTTTTTTTAATCTCGTAGTGTGGTATTTTACCGACACCGTATTTCGAACTCTAAAAAACATATCCGCGTTGAAACTGAGAGGAAAAATAGATTTGTCACTTTAGTATTTAAACTTGACTTACTTTTGTTTTCGGTATGAAACGTACACGTGCCAAACCAGCGCGAAGTGTCCGAGATCGAAAATTTAAATCGCACTCGTGGAGGACCATGAGATAGCAGAGGTGGACTCTAACTATCCAGTCAACCGTTCGAGGGTGAAATTGAATTGTAATTGTGCCTCATTGTGCCTCCAGACTCTTTTTATAAGGAGTAGCGGACCTCAACCACGTGCTGGTGGAAAAATGACGCAGGAAAGCTTGCTGCCGAAAATTTTGGGGGAAAAGACAATGCCAAAGATCTAATTAGCTGGAGTTGCTCTAGTTTAGCCACTCAAAATTGGCACTTCCGATCTCTGGCTAGCTTTCCTACATGCCTCAAGAGAGGGGAAGGTGATTCACTCACTTGCACCCTTTCCTTCTCTTTTACATCAAGATTTTACAGATTTTCCATGTTATTTAATATTAACATCAGGATGACATATTGCTAAAATTTACTTCGACTAAGCATTGTTCGTTTATTTAATCAAATTTATTGCAACAAGAGCGGTAAAAATCGCCCAATATTTCATAAGGGGTTGACTAAATAATCGTTCACTGCGTTGCTATTTTAATAATAGAGTTAGTAATAGTAATTTTTACGCATTAATAACTATCATAGTTACTAGAGTTGCCAGATACATTAATTAAACAAGTTGATAGTCGGAAAGAGTTATTGTTAACAGCGGTCCAACCACTTATCTCTAAAGCAGCTGTAGTTGTGGTCCAAACACTTATCAGGTGTTTGTCGCGACCCATTAACTGTTAATTTAACTAAACTTGTCAGTTATTGTTAGCTACGGATGTATTTCGAAATGTTAGTAGCATGATCAATTCTTACTTTTCCTTTTGCTTACTCGTTGGAGAGGACGTCGGCACGTGGTGCCCTGGGGATTCGAAAATTTCGTTACTTATATTGGCTCGATCATACAAACTCTCTCTCGACATATCAGATTTAGGAAAAGGGGAAGGAACTATTGTTGACTATTGGCTTAACTTCTCTGCTTTCCTTTACATATTGAAAAGTAGCAACATTTGTCTGGATTAAAAAAATTAGGTTTTTGCGAATGTTATAAAAATTCTATAGTGTAAGAGGGTAGCTTGGCAACTTATGTATAAAAAATGAGCGAAAAACTAATAATGTCGCTTTGTTAGGTTTACAGCAGTTAACATTATTACTTATATTGTGGTTGCTTATCAGCTATACATTAACTCTATCTTAGTCTACTTGTCTTAGTTCTTATCTACTGGCACCACTGTTCCTAGCTAACCTTTTGCATCTATTAGATCATTCAAGTTTTCTTATTATTTTATGCTTCGGGAAGTATTTCATTTGATTTCTTTTCCGGTCAGCATGGGCCAGCGTACATGTATGTGAGTCATGCATGGTCGTAGTACCTTAGCTACAAGAAATCTTGTAGGTTATTCACCTCTTTTTAGATGCACATTGGCCCCTGCGTTTAGTGTTCTAAAATCGGCATGGAAAGTTTTGAAGAAAGGGGGAAAAATTAATGTGGATATACTGATATTACACTATAATAGCTATCTACACGTAGGTACATACATCAGTTTAACAAACGATTAGATGCATCGCTTTCTCTGTTTCTCTTTTTCTTTTTGGGTACCTGTTTACTATGAGTAGTTGCGTCCGTGTACGAATTTCGTTAGCTCTTTATTAAAGATGGGTTAAAATAGAGTTTGAATAAACACAGTTGGAAGACCCTGGGAAAACTTTGCATTGTGGTCAAGTATTCATATTTTAAAATGATTCTGTTCACAGAGAAAAATTTTGTTTTAATGATAACAATGATACTAATTCTAATAATAATGTATCATTTTCTACTTGCGCAAAATATTTAAAAAAATTATGAAAAGTACTACCTGTATAAGTACAATAGAGAGAAAGAGAAAGAGAGAAAGAAAGAGAGAGAGAGAGAGCAAGCGTAATAACAGACGATCAATGGCTCTCTCTATCTCACTTACTCTCTTAAGTAGAATCAGCCAAGTTTCACTGCGAATCAGTCAAATATCGTTTACTCATCACAATAAGTTAACGACTTTTCCTTTATAATAAGTCAATATTGACTAATTCGATTCATCTAACTTCAGAGCGTACTTTTACAAGTACTGCCAAAATGACTTTTTAATTTTTTTCTAAACATGCAAACGCTAGTCGCAACAAAAAACTAAGTGCTTGTTGAAAAAAAAAATTTCCATCTACACGCTGGTATTTTTATTTTTTCTGTAAATCAAACCGTTAAAAGATATAAGCTGAACAAAGTTTAGAACACAATTTTACGTAATTTTAATATTTTTAGACCACTCAACAATAATCATTACTATTTTTTTTTTTAATTGGCAGGCTATATATATATATATATAAAACGCCCGATTATGGATCAATTCTCTAATTCAGAAGTTTCTCAGTTGGTATCTATAAGTAATAAAAACAGAGATCAGATCGGCATGCTGTCTAGCACAATCAATGAGGTCTCTGACTACCAATCTACATGATTTGGGTTCGATTCCCGGAGTCCGTAAAGTTTGAAAATCTTTTTACACATATATAATGTATAATATATGTGTGTACGTATATATATGTGCTATGATGTACAACACATATATGATATTTGTTTAATATAAACTCTTCTACATAGCTGTATATATGGATAGTGCACGTTACAAACGAGAGAGGGGTGTCAGTAAGCACATGGAGAAAGAGATAGAGAGCCAAGCCGAGCCAAGCTAAGCTGAGTTAAGCCGGAGATCGTGCCATCGCACGAGTCACTTTATTGCGTCGGTTGAACCCCCAAGCGTGCCAGTAGATGTTTCAAATAAAAAATAAAAAAAAAAGGGAGATGTCGTATATATACGCACATGATGTACAGCAAGCGAGCGAAGACTAGCAAGTGCTGCCACACACATGTACATATCACATTTGCCCGAAATACGTAAGCAGCTCTGTAGGGAGATCAACGCGGCACGCCATCATGGTGAGACGTGTATTAAGAATGTGTCTAACAACAAAGGCTCTTGTTTATCTTAATCACAGTGTATTATTTATTTAATTTACAAAATGTAACAGTCTTTACGTGTTTTTTTACAGTATAATATTTTTTACTGTATTCATAACTTAATTTTTTAAATAGTGACTTACGAGAAAAAAATTAAATTATACAATTACGCTATTGTGTTATTGATTATTTATTAACAAAAAGCATTAGTAATATTTATTATAATCATTCATCACTACGCAAATCTGTTGCTCGATAAGATTTATAATCTATTTAGTCGATGGTAATTATAAAATATATCATTCTTGTAACTTTAGAAACCAAATATGAGCTTATAATAGTACTCGAATTCTAATTATCGTTATTTGCCGGATACGCTAGAAATTTTTACGTCCGATTCCTCTTAGAAATTCATCGTCAAATCAACGTGGACCCTACGTAGATTCTACATGACTTCTATGTGGTTTATATAACCTAATTACTAGGCTACCATATACATAGGCAACTGGTACATAGCACTTTTTTTTGGCAATGCAGATTTGCAGAAAATGATAGAGAACAATAATGCCTTAGAAAAGGGGGTGGGTGCATAAATCTCTTATAGTAAGATCGTCCTATAAATGATTAATAATACAAGTAATAACGTACATTTGGAGAATTAAAGTAATATTTATGTATGTGTGTACCCAAAGCCATTAAGAAAAATCGGATAATACGTGGCATTCGAAAAGTAGGAGACTTGCTTGGTGGAAAACTTCAAACGATGCATAAAAATTTTTATCTCTTGAATACATTAATGTCTATTATCCTAACCCTAAATTTGATATGCCATGAACGTAAACACATTAGTTATAGTACCTAAGGTAAAACTTATTAAAAATAAATAAATTATTCGCAATGAACTAAATAATCTTATAGTAACGGTGTTAAGTAACATTGACTTTTGAATAATACCTCATATGAAATACATCGATAACTCACTATGTCGAAAGTATACGAAAATGTTAGAGCAAAACTCAATATTACAAAGTTTGGTTTTGTTAAAGTACGAGTACTGTTTGAGCTGGAAAATAATTCTGGGATGGCAATTGTCGTGAGTAAGAAGTCAGGATCAGCGGTCAATAAGTTATTTTGTTGCTTAAAACTATGTACACATTTATTAACAAAATTAATTACAAATTCTCGCTGTGAGAGAAGCGTTTTTAACAGTGGCCATGAGCTGACTGACTGTTATGCAGAACAGTTGAGTTTAATTGTCTCAAGCATTTTTGGTCTATAGATTAAAATAACATAGTGAAAATAGGTAGCACTTAAGGAAAGATAAACATAAGCCTAATACAGGCAAAAGTTTTTGTTTTTGATTTTGCACGTAAAAAGATAGTAAAAATAAGAAAAGTGTTACTATTCTAAGAGGAAGAATGTTGATATAAATGTAGCGCAACAAATATAACTTTTAAACTGGACACACTGTTCACCTATTACATAAGTGACTTAAACAAAATAAAAATAGATAACTAATTAAAAAAAGAGAAAAGAAAAAGGTCTTTATCGAAGTCACTGAATAAGAAATAAGTACTAGTTAAGTTTATGTATGTACAGGACCAGAGAGCGCCCAGCCGAAGATAGGGCATTGGGCTAGAGGTGTTCCTGTCAGTCCAATTCGTAAGCCTTCTTGCAGCACTTGTGGAAATACGTCGGCTTCAATCAGCATTTCGATCTCCACAGGGTTCTTACGAAAATCGTTGGCCAACTGTAGATCCTACAGATAGTTCCAAATGCTGGAAAGCTTGAGTGTGCCAGGTCTGTTTTTGCTGATCAGCAAAAGGACCAAGGCGTCAAGTGTTAGCTTTGCGTCACTGCTATTGGCCGAAGCAAGAGTGAGGCTAGCTTTCCTGTGAACTTGCAGACCCTTGGTTCCACCGACGCCGATGATCTTACGAGTTGTAGCGTTGCTCGAAAGCTTGAGCTTTTTTAGCAAGCTTTTTGCGACGAATGAATGCTATGAGCCGCTGTCCAGCATATCACGTACCACATGCGTGCAACTGTCAGGATCTCGTGTCTTGACTAAGACGGTAGGGAACAACGTAGAGTTCACTGACGAAGCAAGCCAGTGATAATCGATGTGGCTTCATTGGTGAGTGCCACCAGCTAAGCAGATGCTGAAAAGTACACAGACGTTGTAGTCTCATGCAGCTCCTAGAGCCCATGCGTCAAGATTCCGGATGATAAGTGCCACTACTATAGGTCGTGATGATGAGAATTAGGACGATCTAGCTGTTGTAGTGTCACTAAGACATCTTCAGTGTCGCTGAGAAATGCCTCCAGATCTTTTGTGGAGTCTGATGCAGTTGGCATGAAAATTAAATTCCTGGTAAATGCTGAGACCAAGCGCCACTTGTTTGTGTAGCGGTCATCAAACATCTTCCATGTGGCTTCAAAGTTTGCATCGATCATTTGCGCTATACGCAGCATTTCTAATGCTTCACCTTAGACATGTACGTTCAGGTGCTGCAACTTCTCGACGTTGCTTAGCCAAGAATCACGCACAACAATAGCTCTGAACAGATCCTTGAATTCTAGTCAGTCTAAAAACTTGCCTTAAAATGTTGGCATTAAATTATGACGTTGCTTACAACTATGTACAAATTTATTTAAAAATCTAAATCTGAATGTTCGCTGTGAGAGAAGCGTTGTCAACAGTGATCATAAGCTGACTGACTATTGCTCAAAACAGTTAAGTTTAAATGTCTCAAGCATTTTGGATCCATACATCAAAATAATAGAATAAAAATAGCTTGTGGTACAGAAAAGCTTAACATGAGCTTGATACAGGTGAAAGTCTTAGTTTTGATTTTGCACGTAAAAGAGTAGAAGAGACAAGAAAAGCGTTACTATTGCAAGAGAAATGATTTTGATGTAAAAGTAGCACAATAAATATAACTTGTAAACTGAATACATACTAAACAGTAGTATTTTACATGCCTTACAAAATGTATGTAGCGTTAAGGTTTAAAAAAGGATCCCACCATTTTTGTACTTTGATTTCAGAGTTTCTTAGGGCTACTGACTCATTAAAAAAAATACTACGTGTTTTCAGTGTACAAGGGCTTCAGAAGTCCCTTTCAAAATGATTACTCAAAACCTCAAGCTTACCTAACCTTTCTGTTTTGTTGATAGGTATTATTATTGGTCTTTAGTACCCTTTGTTTAGTACAGAATGCAATTTCTTCTAATATTAGCATTTTTAATAACCATTAATGATAAATTAATAAATCTCAAGTCCAAAGCTTCGACAGTGTTGGTTTCTTTTAGGAAAAAATGAAGGCTCCCATAATAAATTGTATGTTGTTTTATCACGATGTAAATGTAACAATAAATTATCCATTTTACTTAATCGTGACGATGAATTAAAAATGGAAAATATTGTTTCAGAAAAATTTCTTTTTATTTCATACAAATTGTAATAAATCAAAAAATTTTATAGATTCATTTTGTCTTCAAGTTGCTTAACAATATTTTTAAGATTAGAATATCAAACAAAACATTTTCTTTTAAAAGTTAAAATTTTAGACTCATAACTAAGTGGATTATGACCAATTTTTTGTTTAAGTACAAGAAATGCTTGGAAAAAACAAAGGACACAAAATAACTCAGTAGACTTTACAGAGTTATTTCAATTGCCTTTTCGTGGAATGTAAGACTAAGAGAGAGAACCACAATTTAGTTATTCAAGTAGTTCATTCATTGCCTATTGTATTTATATAATTTATATGGTTAATGTATTTATTAAAAGTGTAATAAAAAGTAATTAGCACGCCATAAGCAACACTCCATAGTCTGTATGAAAAGTTGCCTAACATTTTAATAATGTAAATTGTATGTGGTCTTTTTTCGAAATAATAGAGAAATGTAATAAATTATTTTACAAATTTTTTTACCTTTTATAAAGGACATTAAAAGGTTTTTTAAATAAGTTATGGTTTTTAAAAATGTTCTATTAACGGCAAAGAAGTGTCATTGCATAATTTAATTTTCTGTTTGTAAGTCACTACTTTTAAAATGAAATTATAAATACAGTTCAATATAAGATACTGTTAAAAAACGTAAAGAAAATTTGTAAGGATTCTTAGAAATTATTAAAATAAGTTGTATATTACAATATACCAGTTTGACTATCTGAAAATCTTACTTTTTGCCATTTTAGAATTAAGTTACAAGTGTACCTAATAGAATATTAGTAGATCTAAGAACAAATCATAATTGTAAATCACCAAAAATGGTTTTTATTTTCTTTAAGGATCACAATTCTAAATGTAGTTATTTATATTTGCTCATTCATTTACTTTTCAGAGAAACGTAACCTAAAATACATTTAAAAAAATTTTTTATACACAAATAGGTGATGGGCCCTAAAAAAAATAATGCATACCATGATTTAATAAAATTAATTAAAGTATCGAAAACAGTACTGTTCCATTTTTATTTTATAGAATTGTATCAAGTCATTAGAATTACGAAATCTTTCATTTATTCGAATAACGTAACCTACAGAGTGTTGAATAATTATTTTTGTTCATAGATATAAGGCTGAATACGTAAGTGTTATTTCATAAGGTGTACAATTCTACAATTTTTAAAATTACGGAGATAAAAGGAATTTTTAAATTGGTGCAGAAATAAGGGTGGTAGCCGGTTTTTAACATAAAAAAAAAAAGTAAGAACCCCTGTGCAGCCTCTACTGACCCCTTTAAACTCAAGGAAAACCCTGAAAGCCTCCCCAACCACGAGAATTAAAGAAAAACTACAGGCCTCTTACTGCCTTGCAAAATTGAAAGAAAAAACTCATCTGGAGGCCCCTACTGACCCCCTCTTTAATTTCTCACTATTTTCCTCTTCTAAATAAGGTCTTAAGTTTGAACAACCTTTCAATGCTCTTTATAAAAAGTAAAAAAATGTGTAAAATAATTTGTTTCAATCCTCCGTTATTTCGAAAAAAAGTACCATACACAATTTGCATTAATAAAATGTTGAGCAATTTTCCATACAGACTATAGAGTAGTGCTTTGGCATGCTGATTACTTTTTATTACACTTTTAATAAATACATTAACTATATAAATTATACAAATACAATAGGCAATGAATAAACTACTTGAATAACTAAATTGTGGTTCTCTCTCTTAGTCTTACATTCCACGAAAAAGCAATTGAAATTACTCAGTAAAGTTTACTGAGTTATTTTGTGTCCTTTGTTTTTGCCAAGCAGTTCTTGTACTCAAACAAGAAATTCATCATTATCCACTTAGTTATGAGTCTAAAATTTTAACTTTGAAAAAATGTTTTGTTTCATATTCTCATGGTAATAATATTGTTAAGAAACTTGGAGACACAACGAATCGACACAATTTTTTTGTTTATTACAATTTGTATGAAATAAAAAGAAATTTTTCTGAAAAAATATTATCTATTTTTAATTCATCGTTATGATTAAGTTAAATGGATAATTTATTTTTAATTTACATCGTGATAAAACAACGTACAATTTACTATGGGAGACTAAACTTTTTTTTAAAAGTAAAAAACATTAGTAAGGCTCTGGACTTGAGATTTAGTAATTTATTATTAATGGTTATGAAAAATGCTAATACTAGAAGAAATTGCATTTTGTAACGAACAAAAGGTAATAAAGACCAATATAAATACCTTTTAACAAAACAGAAAGGTTTGGTAAGTTTGATGTTTTGAGTTGTTATTTTGAAAGTGATTTCTGAAGTCGTTATATACTGAAAACAAATAGTTTTTTTCCTAATGAAGCAGTATCCTTAAAAATCTCTATAATCAAAATACAGAAACCGTAGGATCCTTATTTTGAACCTAAACGTAATGTAAATTTTGTACGGCATGTAGAATAATACTATTTTGTACGTGTACTTTAACGAAATCAAAGTAAGTAATATTGACTTTTGCCCTAACATTCTTGTATACCTTTGGTATAGTGAGCCATTAACGTATTTTGTGTGAGTTTTGCATAAAGTACCCTTCAAAGTTAATATTACTCAATACTATTACTAAAAAATTATTTTGTTTATTGCGAATAATTTATATATTTCTTACAAATTTTATTTTAGGTACTAAACCTAATGTGCTTACGTTAAAGGCATGCGAAATTTAGGGTTAGGATAATAAGATATCGATGTATTCCAGATATAAAAATTTTGACGCATGACTTGGAATTTGCCGTCAAGTAAGTATCCTACCTTAGGAATGTCACGTCTTGTCTGGCTTTGTTTGATGGCTGTGAATATACACATGTATAAACAGTACAAAGATTTGCCACATGTATTACTATTATATTATTCATATAATTGATTATTCATAGGATGGTTTTACTATGAGAGAGTTATTCACCCATCCCATTTTTCTGAGACATTGTTGTTCTCTATCATTTTCTGCAAATCTGCATCCTACAGTAAAATGCTATATACCAGTTGCCTATGTAAATGAGAGTTACCCAGGTATTAGGAAATGAGAGCAACAGACAGTAGGTCCGGCTTTTGTGTACATTGTGTACAGTTGTAGTCTCTGTCGGCCCAACGCTCTGTGCGTGTGTGCTTGATCGACTTGGCGCGCTGCAGGTGTGTGTGTGCGTATTCACGCGGCAAGCTTTGTATACTGTAAGCGCCAGATTATACTCAGCTCTCGTCAAAGATAGACTCTCTTAATTAACGTTGCCAAACTCTAGCATTCAAAGGTGCATACATCACCTTAAATGCTAGTGTAAATCTTCTGATTAACTTTGTCAATACAGTGGACAAAGCTCAGTTATGCAGTGCAGTGCACTTACTGCTTTGTTTAAGTTGCTCACTGCATAATCTGCAGACCAGCTCAAATAGTTAATTTCATTGAACTACCAGTGATTATCAACAGCAAGATTCAGTGAAACTCTTGTGTATTTCTACAGACAGAAATTGTGTATTTCTACAGACAGTAATTGTGCATTTCTACAGACAATCGTTTTTCGTTAATCAATATTTCAATCAGTTATATAATATCAGTGCTTTCATTTTCATATTCATTCGTCTAACTTTCAAACTCTTTTGCGAGCTCAAGGCCAGTGTGTGTTTACATATTGTGTTATTCAACTTGACTCTTTTCTTTCTACATTCTTCGCTTTTATATATTTGAATAGTTCATTGCTTTAAGACTATAGTCATTATTTCTTTCCTCCTGTATTATTTTGACCTTTACTATTTTTGTAAATATTAACTGTGATTTTTCTTGGCCTTTGAGTGACATTAAAAGTTGTTATTTTAGGCTGTTTAATTTTACTGTGTTTTATTGTGTCTTTCCAATCACCCTATCCGAGCCTAGTGTATGCTAACGCATATGCCTCGAATACCAGGAGGAAGTGAGAGAGCGGATTCTTGAATCCAAGCTCTCGAGGTGGGAAGCAAGCGCTCCACCATCTTAGCTTCTGAGAAATCCCAATGCTGTGAGCTATCAACTGTGAAATTAGGAAGTACCTCTAGCTGATATTACACTGTTGGTAGCTTTTACTAGTTTTCGGAACACACCTATCCCAATCATGCATAGGAAAAATGTGGCTAGCAGCTGACTTAACAATAAAACCATATTTCATAATGGCTAAGCCAGAAAATATTTGGGAAACGAATTTGAGGAGTTCAAGATACACAGGTCCAATTTTGGTTAACCTAAAAAACTTCTGGCCTATATTTTTCAGTAACGCTGTTATATATATATATATATATATATATATATATATATATAGAGTCTGAATGAAGCTTAAATCTATTTGCCACACCGGCAAAAATACATATTTTTTGTTATTTAAAAATTCTAGTAGGCAAATTTTACGTAAAAAGTAGCGTGGTTGCCGAGTCTTTATCTGCTTTATCAAAGTTACCTCGTGGCGCTTCCATGTGACTTAAAGTATTTTCAGTGTTTAAAGTTATCTTTGAAATACAAACTTTTTCCGATTCTTTTACCAGTGATAATTTAAGCTTAAATGCTTCATTCTAAAGAATATGTTATTTTGTGTCATTATATAGGCTGTCAGCAACTCTTTCGTTTCTAATTAGCATTGTGATTGCTCCAATTTTTAAATTTACCTTATGAGATGGCAAACCTTTACGAATATTATTAAGAACTTTAACAGGAAATTTTATGTAAACTTCTTCTTCAGACTTATAAACTACTTTATAAGGTGCATGATCTATGCTATAGTAAGTTTTCTTTTTTTTTGGTAAATAATATAAAATTTTGTTGTTTAAAAGTTAAGTGTGTCTATTTTGGAAAGTGAGAATAGCATGATGTATTAGACTTTTTTTTTTTTTAAAGAAAAGTGTCAATTAATATCATCAATTTTCTGTGTTACATAAGTTTTAAATGATTTTATTTTTTCTTCTCTAATTTCCAACAATAAATAAGAAAATTTTGGTTATAATTAATTATTAAGAAAATGTAATTTTATCTGTACTTAATTTATTGTAAATATAGTTAAACATTTTCATAAAAAATGAAACCTCCTAAGAATTATTATCTTCCTTCAAACAAATGTTTACAGAAATCGGTGAACTACACGATTCACAAGATTTGTCTTCTAATCAAAAAAGTTGCTTTCTGCATGAAAGAGCACGATTACATTATTAATGTTATTAACTTATGTATTATCCAAAATTTGAAACCAAGCGAAAAATTTCGTGAATTGATAAGGTAATATGACAGTACAAGGTTGTTAAAATATATCATCAATTTGTGAACTATAATTGATTAATCACACAGCTTAAGAATTTCATTAAAGATTGAATTTATTGATCCTTTGTTTTTTGTGGGGTGTTGGTCGTTGGAGCTTTCAGGAGGGGAAGCCCTACTGGTATATATATTTATATATACTTCTATTTATACATACTAGTAATGCTCCACCTCCCTCCGTACTCCACGCATCTCTCCATCAATTTTTTAAAATATTGTTCAAACACTTTATTTTTCCAATAAGTCTTTTAAAGTTTAAGACATATAAAATCTGTATAAAGTAGTTCTAGAATTAAAAGAAAAGTAGTTTTAAATTAGTAAATATTATATAAATTCTAAAAATCGTTTTTTACCTGGTCGGAAAATATCCAAAAATTAATTAAATATTGTTTTACAACATTATAAAGTAAATTTTTATAATTATTTGATACAGTTAACTTTTATGAATGAACGAATCTATACTATATGATAGTACGTAAATATTATTTATACGTATACCATTGAATTTTATTAAATATCTTCAGTTAAAAAAAAGATTTTCAAGTTACTGTTTTACATCGAAAAATTATTTTTTTTACAGTAGAACATTAAATTTAAACGTGAATACATACGTATTAAAATAAAATGTACTTAAAGTTTTTAAATACCACAAAGGTTTTGTTGCGTAGGAACTTTTTTTAAAATATGTAAGTGTGTAGTGTGTGTGTTTGGTAAAAGCGACTTTTTCAGATCTTACATACTTCCAGATATATACATCTATAAGAAGGTAAAACTTCGTGAGCCTTCCTATAACCTTCTTTTTGTTCTTATAATTACTCTCGCTCTTCAATGTGTATAGTTTTCTGCATCTATCACTTTTGGTCATTACATACTCTGTATTTTATAATTCTTATTATTATGCATATTATTCTTAATAAAACACCAGTGGCATTGGGCGCTTGGGTATCCAAGTATGAAGTTATACATTCATGATACTATCTGACAGATGATATATAAATATAAAAATGTCTTTTGTAGAACGGAAACTTTTCCAATCATCATTGAAATCATTATATGCATATTAATTAATCATGGTTTGGCCTTGTAGCTATGGCACGATGTGCTGCTAGGCTGGTTAGTATAAGAGTACTCATTTTTATTGACTCTTTTTATTATTATTTTAAAACAATTGCCTTCCCTGATAACATATCTCAATACGCGGTCGCATCTGTCTCATACTTTGACGCACTTATTGTTACAACTAGTCGCATATATGATACCCACAATAGATGCCTTAAAAAAGGCTTAAAAAATATTGGAAAACCATTCTGAATGATATGTATTTATTTTATTTTATATTCGATGTAGTGGATGACTAAAATTTTGTGAAATGAAATATGATACAAACTAAATAATAATGCGTACGTAATAAGTTATTTTTAACTGAAACAAGATGTATAAAAGTAGATTACGTTATCACTGCATGGCTTTTAATCTCGTTATAAGATTTATTTGCATAATGTTCTGAAAACGACAAAATAGGCTTGTGATAAGAAAGTAAAAAATATAAGCCTTTGGTTTACTTCGAGAATTATTAACATCCTATAGTACCAGTTAATCGTTTATAGGATAGTATTACACGCCAGTAAATGTAGCTTAAAAGTTGCTTCTCGCACGAATAAAAAAGTTTCGTTAAAACAGGATGTCATGAAAATGTAGTAACTTATGTTACAAATGAAGTAAAGATTATCATAAGTTTTTGAAAAATTATGATTAATTATTTAAAAAAGCCCAAAGATCAAATAAATTACATAAATACGCATTTGCCTATTTACCCTAGCAGCGATAAAGTATAAACATCCTTATTTTTTATTGGAGTCTGATCAGTTTTCATGAGTAGGTTATCCGATGTAAGTATAAAGCCTACTGTGCAACTTCAAATTACTATACGCTTAGCTATATTAGTTTACAGCTTTTTTACTCATTTGTGTATTTACATACTAGTTAGGTTCTCTACCCCCTTCACACTCTACGCGTCAACCTCCCACTCCTCTATCCTAAAAGGAGAGTCTTTTAATGAAGTATAATAGAAACACGTAAAATTATAATTTTAGGTTTTTCAAGCCAACAATTTCAGATTGGTGACCTGAAGCAAATGTGAAGCAGAAGTAAATTTTTCATTTTATCTCGCCAATCCTAATTCAATACACCATACTACTCAATTGGAACTGCGACGAAAAAATATTTTCAAACTGTGATTCCTCATCTTACACTTAATTTTCTCAAAATAAAAATAAAAAAAAACACTTTTCTCAAAACTCGAGATTGATCCAATCAGTTTTTCTGTACACTAGCTGAATACCCTATCCACTCTGGTACGTGCTATCCCTATTGTAGATTAACCTGATTTTTTTTGTTATAGTGTACTTCTTAGCTTATTTCTAATTTTAATTTTTATTTACTGCTTATAAATTAATTAACAAAATTAACTTTTTTTAAGAATTAAATAGTTTTTTTCAAAACTCAGGAATAAACATTTATTTGTAGCTACTGTTTTTACAGAATAAGATACTTATTTTATTATAATTACATTGTTACTTTTAACATAAGTACACTAATAATTGTTTATACGACGTTTTAATTTTTTTCTATTGTTTTTAAGTAGTTTATCGATTTTTTTATCTTTTTTTATTACTAATGCTTTATGCGTACAAAAGTTTTTAATACATAAATAAGTTTTTATTTTGTTTTATTCTTTTGCAATCTTTTGTTTAGGACTAACGTGACTTTTTTAACTTAATGATACTTATAACAGATAACAGGATGAATAAGAACTTCAGAGAGGTAAGAAAAGCACATGTATGCAACAACTCTGGAAATTACTGTCGTTTAATAGATAAAGCTATACATATGATCTTATGCATACTCAACCTCCTCTTTTTTATTTTATTTAAAGAGCCACTTATGGACTCATTTCAAAATTTAATAAGTTTATCTCATAGTAATGCATCATACAAAAAAATTCAAAAATTTCCACGGATCATTTTGTTATACATGCAAACTTATGTGATTCTTTCGTAAGATTATGTTTTCAATTGAGATTTTTGAAAATTAAACTTATAAAATACGGTACAGTTTAATTATCTGCAGATTTTTGTGGTTTTTTTATGCTTTAACGAATATAAGTAAAATTTATGAGAAATCTATATAGGTAATTAACGTCGTGAAGTGACATTCACTGGCATGTACTACTATTCTATTGAAGGCAAAGCGATACTACAGGTTGATTATGATCACTAAAAAGACTATATAAGTACTGGACAGTAGAGTTGTCCATTGCACATGCGTATCCACTATATTCACTTAATTATGTTGATATACAGTGTGAATAGACACTATGAATAAATTAAAGTTTATATTATGCTACTTATAAATATATCCATTAAATAAATGATATAATAATACATTAAGATTTTCCACTAGAAATTTTAAATAATACAAATTAAATGCTTTTTATCTCGTGAATTCAAGTTAAAAGTTGGAGCAATCGTTATGTTAATTTGAAATTTGAGTTTATCAGATGGCTTAAGTAATTGTAGAAGAATGTTTTTATAAACTATGTAAATACAACATTAAAGCACAAATAATAACAGGAGAGAAAATAGGAGACAGAGTTTTAATATCAGAATCAATTTTAAATACAGAAAATTCTTTTTCACTGCCATCTACATTTTACCAAAAACAATTTCCTTTGGAAGCCGAATTTTCCATAACAATAAGCAAAGCTCAGGCTCTAAGTTTTGATAATAATCGGATGTATTTACAAAAAATTTTTTTTCGACACGGTCAAGCATACGTTGCTTTTTCAAGAGTTCAAAATCCGAATACTATTTTTATTAAAAATGAATCAGATAACAAATTTAAAATTCAAAATAAAGTTTAATAATAAATATTTGATTTATAAGCATAATATTAATAATCTAACCTTGACTTTAAATATCAATTGCCTTAAATGGTTTTATTTTCTTTAATACTAATTTTTTAGTTAAATTTTTTAAATGGTTCAATCATAAAGGTTTTCATGGCTATTTACAACAATAAAATATATATTCTGACCATTTTTTCTTAAAAACAGTTATTGTTCAGGTTCTTGAATTCATCAAGAACTTCATTATGTTATAAGAGTTTTTCATACGATCGAACAATATTGTAACCTACAATGATATTTTTATTAATAAAATTACTTGGTATTGTATGGTAGTATTAACATTTAACATTGAAGTTAAGGAAATCTTTTTTTTTTTTTCAATCCTATTCAGATGAACTGGAAGTTGTTGAAATTTACATACCTTTCTTCTTCAAACATTACCAAGACCTCCCCAAACAAAAAAAACTCTTAAGGGGCCACAGTATTACCCTTTGCGTAGTGTGAAAATTTATTAATTAATACATAATTAATGATAAACGATGTTGATTAAAAAAGAAGATTATGTACTATATACTTTTCTGTCTTAACAGTAATTTAGTTGGTCAGTTTAACAAATCTTTTTGCTGATCTTCAATTGAATTCTGTAAAAATTAAGTTGCATTAAAGATTCTGAGAGATAGAAGTTTCAATTTGATAGGGTGGCTGTGAAGCGATATGGAGCAGCGAAATGTATTGTAGGGGGGGTCCTGTAATTTCATAATAAAAGAAACGTAGATTTTTTGTATGAAATGCATATAACGAATGAGTAAGCATTAAAAATATTAGATTTTAATGTACTATCTTAAAAGTACTTCACGAAATGAATTGATATTCAAGGAAAACCGCAATACTGACTTACAAAATACACGTATGTGAGAAAAAATAATAATTTTTTTATAATGCAACATAAAATAGGTATTTTTTAGCTCAAAAATATACTTAATGCCCAATAAAACTATGTCAGTTGCTGTAGACATAATACTATTAAAATAAACGCGTGAAACAGATTATTGGTCCATAAGAGGCTGTGTATGCTGCTGTATATTTAAATTGCTGCCAAAAGTAAATAGAGAATGTAACCCTCTGTCATAAGTGTATTCTGGAAATGCTGCCACAGTACTGAGCATTGTGCGTTACGGAAATTTTGGTGTATCAAGATAATTAAGTTGAGGAACATTTTTTAATGCGATCCGCAATCCGCAGCTCTTTTCTAAAGAAGTGTGATTGTGACACTACGTAAGTAAGAAGTGGAATCTATCAACAATTAGTACAGGTTGGCAGTAGTGCTGCTAGGCTATGCCATGACCTATGTTGTGGAGGGCTGTTGGGAGTACAGATAAAATTCAGCTTAGTCGAAATAAAGGAAAAAATGACGGAATTTGATCTTATTTGTGAGGCAGTCGTAGGTGTGTTATCGTGTGGAATGCCCCAACCAAGCAATTGTATAATATAGATATATTTCTATACAAATTCCAGATGGATCTAGGCATAAATACACCTAGATCTCTATAAACATGTATAAATACATTCTTAGTAGAGAATAAATAAAGTTCTAACAAATAAAGTTGATTAGATGAGAAAACAAATTTTCTTATTAACGAAGCCATATAACCCTTACCTTATATTTTACTTTGAATAAGATTTTCCTATGGATTTTTTTAAATCTTTGGAGTGTTTTGATTTTTCAGATCAAAGCTTATTGCTTGTTCCTTGATATCGAAAAACTGCATAAACCACACATACCATTCTACACTGCACTACATTACACACTCGTCTGTGTTGCTGCACTGCATACTACCCAGTGGCATGAAAAAAAGGTGCACAAACAAATGTTAATTTTAAGTTTTTCTCTGATACAGCAGCCTCTCTTGAGAAATACACTTGCGAGAGAACGCTTATTATTTTACGCTTATGTAAATAAACAACTCTGTATTTCCAGGTGCCTGATTTGAGTTTCACGGCAGGCTAATGGTATTGTGTACTGGTATAAATATTTTCTAATGCGTGGCATTCATCATAAAATAAAAGAACTAAGAAAAAATTGGCCATAAGCTGTTTACAAATAATAATAATACACTTAGTCTGGCCACATGTGTGTAGCTGCAACTCTAATACACATACGTGAAAATTGACTGTAAAGCTAGAACCCTTAATTGGATCTTAAGACTTGCGCATATCCTTCTCTTAAGACTCTTCCAGCAACACTTACAAAAATACCACAAGTCATAGTGCTAGTTGCCTACAACCTATTGGAGTCGCTAGAATAGATGCAACTGGGGTTGCAAGTTCCAAGAAGAGTGATGCATTTTTCTATTTAGGTAACACTCATCAATATTTATTTAATACAAGATGGAGAATAAACGAGTAGACGTACAGAATATCAAACTCTTAAGGTGAAAATGGCATAGTTCTCCTAATACACTAAAGATAGGAATATCAAAAAACTGAGTTAATAAAGAGTACATGGTAATTGTTATGCTCTTGGTACTGTTGCTGGCGTCTGAGTAGACCAGAGCTCGCGATTTATGAGCGTAGATAGATAGTATAAGCAGTGTCTAGATACAGAACTTGATTGAACTAGATTGATTTTGGTTATGTATCATGATTTAAAGTTACAAACTTTTCCTTAAACAGAAAGTTAAACATTCTACAGCTCTAAGAATATACCAATTCTGGTCTTTCATCTAATAGTTTATTTATTCGTCTATTTTGGCACAGCTAATCTAATCTCGATAAATGTTCTGCGTCTGTTTCTCGACGCCTAAAATTGCATACGTTAAAAGCATTCAAAGTTCTCCTTCCAATTTACCTTCTTACGACTGTAGGCATGGTTAAAACTTTTGTAAACCCTAAAGGCTGTTTCTTGCTCACTTTTTTAGGTTGTTATAAATTTTTTGTAAGATATTTCAACGTTTGACGGACCTAAAAAAATCGGTGAGTTCAGCTCTTTCTTGACTGAAGTTTCCAGCAAACGTGACTGTCTGGATACCTCAGGGTAATCTTCTCTAGCCCGCTGTTGAAGCACCAGACTGACTAGGAGGGGAACTGAAATGTCTGAAGCGTTGAAGCTAGTTGTATCTAAAGTGGAAGGATTAGTTCGTGATGCTTGCCTGTTGAAGATTGTGCCATTTGCTCAAATTTATTCCTCGTTCGTAGCTTAACTCTATGGTTTACCAAGCACAGATTTCGGAGAAGATCAGTGATTTATGGTTAAGTGCTTAGAGATAAGAATATAATGCAGGGTTGTTGGTAGTCAGGATAACCAGCCTCGTGACGGACAACTCCGCTTGTAATGTGTGCTCGTGAATGACTGACTTAGTTTAATAATGGGCAGAAACGGTGGCAAGAATGTATTTGTTGTCAAGGCAGTTTAACGTTAGATGGTTCTTAAAAAAACCAATTAGATTGATGGATAATTAGGAAGCATACACACTTATGATGGCCCTAAATAGGGCCAATAGTGATACTTCGAGTCATTCCTCATTATTATTCTTGATTATGTAGAGCCAACTGCGTGTAGCTTGACTCTTACCCTTAAAGTTACTGCATACATCATGGAGATCATGGTAAAAAGAGATACGCCACTTGCAGAAGAATATCTCATCTTTGGGTTCTTTTACGGATAACCAACCGTTTATCATTGATTGGAGAAGTAGGCCTGCAGAATCCGTTCTCTGTGGGTATGCCGTTGGGACGAACCACTGAGGAGAAGGCTGATAAAATTTTTAGCTGATGTAGCTGTCCTAACTCCTTAGGGTTGTCTTACTTGGCTTGCTGTTGTAGCAAGATCTGCTCTTGTATCACCAGCGTTCTTACAGTAACAACTACGAAATCCTAAATTGTTAGAGCAGGTTGTGTGTGCTTGGGCTAGATATCTCTTGGTATTTTGCTTGAGACATTGGTCATTAGAACGCCTTTTAATCGTGTCACTCGTTAATATTGGCAGTTTGAAATGGAATTTGACGTGAGTCACTTCTTTATTCGAAAAGAGTGTCATTGGTAGCTGAGATACCCAGCTGCACGACTTACATCTCTTTTTTTGATGCAGTCTCAGTAAACGACTATGCTATTTGGGAATTTTCTCAGGGATCTTATAATTGGACCCACTTTCTTGTATTTTAGGTATTATCGATTTGACTTCTACACCACCTAGCGTATTTTGCTAAACGAAAGTTAAAAGCAAGCGTACTTTTTAAAACTTTGAGTTTATTTACTGCTGTTGCTGTTAATTTTTTTATGAAAAAAACTGCATGAAAACTATCTAGAAAGTCTCAAAAATTAGTATGCAAAATTTGAGCAAGATCGGTTAAGTTGTTTTCATGGTTAGCGATTACAACGGTTTTTGAGAATTTGCTTCATACATTAGTAAGATGATTACTTGTTATTTGATCATTATTGCAATTGTTCAAATTCATCAAATACTGTTGTATGAATTTTTTGTTATCTGAAACTATATTTTTTATGCATGAAACAGATTGAAATAATATGAAGTTTTTAGTAACCTTATTTGATCTTATAAATGTCAAATAAATTCATAATTTATTATTTTATCAATTAAGTACCATAGTGCCAGGACTTCTTTCACATTCTTATAGAAAAACATTTAAACTTATCGATGTCAGAATTAAATCTACAACTTCTTTAAATCTTTGAGATAAAAATACTAGTATATTAACTATTAATGACTTTCAAAATTTGTTCTTTTCGTAGATTTACTTGAAATCACGAGAAAAAAGTACTTTAATAGCTGTATACAAAAAAAACTGCCATTTATGTATGATGAGTGATTTTTTGTACTATAAGTAATATGATTGTATTCACTCTTGTGCTTGTGCTTCTTCTAAGTGCTGTGTAATGGATACTTTGAAAAAACTTCACTAAAATTTAGTAATTTATGAGCTCGTAGAAAATGTACTTCATCGTTTGTATCCTATTTAAGTATAAATCCTTTATATTTTTATATGTTACACTATTTAATGTGTGAATAAATACAAGTAAACTTATCTGATAAGAGATATTTAGGATTTTTGTATTCTGAAAAAATTTTTTATTGATAACTATTTAATTTTCATTTTAAGGTTTTTTTCACGGAAAGTTAAATCACCAGATGCTAAAGCCAAGACACCAGAACTACAGATGAGGGGTGAAATTGGAAGAATCGCAAGACCTGCCCTAATTAGTAAGATAGGGGTTGGAAGATCACCAACGGTTCGAGTTTCTACAGTATGATATATTGATATTTTCTTAATTAGAACCAATATTTATTAAAATAAATATAAATCATTAAGAAATGTGGAATTTGTGTTTTGTTCTAGATTGATCTAAAAGTTGTGCCACCCCAAATACCAGAAAGAAACGCACCAAAAACCATGTCTGTTGTCTCAGGAACTGGAGTTGAAGCGATCGGAAATGAAATTTACGATACTGAATGTCTAAAACTTATGAACGAATATTTTTATGGTGTTCGTATTTTCCCTGGACAAGACCCAACACATGTTTATGTCGGTTGGGTAACTTCTCAGTACCACCTGCACACAAAAGATTTTAATCCATTCAAGGTTCGAAGAATTTCCGTGATTATGACAGATGACTATGATCGATCAATGGAACAGTGAGTAATATGTCGTTAGTATTAATAAATTTTTGATTAAATATGGTTCTATGAGTTATAACTGTACCTACAATGCACTTAACATGAGGATTTATTTAACTCACTAGTATTCAAAGCTTGCTTAAAAAATTAGGTTTTCGAAAACTTAGAAACATTTTTGAAACTATTTTCCTCTTTATTTTTGAGTTGATAATGTAAGAAGTTTTTTTTACAAAGATGTAAATTATGACTTTAATTTACATTTATAGTCACGGATTTAAAAAATTTCCGAATTTTAGCCTACGTTGTAAATAAGGCATATCTCAGTAGTAGTACCCAACTTTTTTTTGAAAGAACTACGACGATACATAGTTTTATAATGTGTGAAACAACAATTTCCAAAAAAATCAGAAGATCAGAAAACTTCCAATAACAAGAATATTTTGCAGAGCCCATGTAAAGAAATGAGATGTAAAATAAAAAAATTAAAAAAATGATACAGGTAAACTATGAGGCTATGTGGTATGCAAAGGCTTTGGTGAACTGGATCGTAGCGTGCGCACTACCTTACTAAAAGCTCCAACCAAATGCTCTTATCTCTAAGGAACAAGCGATAAATTGATTACCTCTCTAATGTACGATACTCAAGAGCTAAAAGATATATTGTAAAGTAACTCTGAGTTCAGTTGGAGACAGTTTTACGATAGCTTGAGTTCCAAAAATGCTAGCTGAGAGGTGAGCTAGCTCTAAATACTAAAGTGTGGCACACTTATGCCACCCTAACGATCGGGTTAAGTTGATAAAGGAAACTGGTTCATCGAAAACAATAATAAATAGGAAACCACGATACAAGTTTACATTATGAGAAAGCTAACACAATGATGAGTGAAAACCATATTTCTAAATTTAGGTGCAATGTCTTAACAGCTAAATTAAAAATGCATTATTATGAAAAATAAAAATTTATCTTTGACAAAATTTACGTTAATGAACAAAAGATAAGATGGGCTAGGATTGAGAAAAATAAATGAAAGTATAAGATTTATGAGCCAATAACAAAGATATAATTTGTGGATCAAAGGAGAAGACTCTTGAAAGAAAATCCAGATGAAAATTGAATTGTCAAAAAAGAAAATAACAACGTTCTTTAATTGTTGTGTAGATGTGCCTGTATAAGTGTGTAAGTGTAAGTGCACTGCTCTCTTTCTCATTGTCGTCCCACGGTTCTGTAAGTGCGGATATTCGCCATATGTGCTCATAGCACATGAATATCGACGTGGCACGTGGCTTTTATTCAATCATTCAAACGAGCATATATATGGAATTTGTGCAAAAATACGTTAATGTGTTGCAATGCCACAAAACTTTTTAAAACTTAAAACGAACAAAAATTTTCCAAAGATAAGCTGTGTACAGGTAGGCCAGCTCTAAACTTCCTGCCCTCTCTTTTCTGGGCAAGGGTGACTCAAAATACATTTAAGATAATACGAATAATACTTTATTTTATCTGTCCTTATATTAAAGATAACTTTAAATTGACTTAAAATAAACTCAATTAGAGCATGACTACTGTAACGACTTGTGTATAAACGTGGTGGACTAGCCGCATCAAGATTTATTTTGTTTATTGTTAGTATTTAACCTTTATCATGATAATTTCATGTAGTAGTATGCTTATTACTTTAATAAAAGCCTTATTCTAAACACCTTTATTAGTAAGGTTAAACTATAGAATCACCTGTAAGAAACCAGTGTACCAAAAAAATTAATTAAGTAAATAGTAATGATTCAGGGTAATTAATAGAGTTTGCCTATAGAGTGACAGATGGTATTCGTGTAGTAAAAATAAAATCTTAATAAATGTAAAATAGTAAAGCTTATTTAAAAAATAAAGTTGTAAAGCAATGTTTACACCCATTTTGTAAACTTAAGGGAATCTTGGAGGAACTTTTTGTACAGTCTAACGATGTAGTCAACACACTTGGCCTTGTATGCTCCATTGTAAAACCGATAAATAGTGGCTCGTATCATTATTAATTGGCTGATAACTTAAGTCTGCTATATCAAAAATCTTAAAATTGAATTCCTCAAACCATAAGTTTTCTCAATGAGCTGAATAGATACACTTTTTCAGCATTGTGCAGCTAGTTTTTAGGAACAATTCCGATAGTATTACGGAAAATTGTCCAACGTCCACATTATATACCATGGAAACAGTATTTCAGCTGAGTAGTTTTCTTGTTTATTCGAAGAAAATCACATGTACTTGTCTAAGTCGCTGTGTATCTAGTTTTGCGATTACCAGACAAAATACCTTTTTTCAGGAGATAAAAAGAAGTGAGTAGCATAGTCAGTTTCGGCTTCTTGAAAGTAAATATTTTAATAATGTAGCAGTAACCTATAATGTCTAGTAAAAGGCTATACCAAGTATAAGATCATAGTTTTATGTAGAACATCATCTAAAAATGATATTATGAAAAGTCATCCTGTCATGTACAAAATTAATCCGACAACAAATAGAATCCGTGTATTGGAACATAATTCTGATGATTATAGACAAGTTTAAAGTTAGCTATGACTGTTAGAGGTATACAAGCAAAATTAAAACATTTATCATCATATCGATTCGCCCATATGTAGATGGAACCTTTATACAATCACTCTTAAAATCAGCCATGCCCTTCTGTATGACAAATATACAAAGACTTATAATCAAAATTTACATATTTTTTATTTCAAGAAAATTTCTTAAGAAATAAGAAAGAACGAAAAAAAATGTCCTCACTGCATGTTGATCGAACACACAACCTTCTGTTTACTTAACAGTTACTTTACCACTCGAGCTACCGAGGAGCCGTACGTTAACTTGCACCGTAGGCTTAGATAAGTTCTCAGTCTTAATATTTAAGCTGTTTAACGTTAAGCTTGATTTTAATAGTTATATTGAAAAAGGAGTCGAATGCTTGTAGATAAGATAGAAGTTTGTTGTGGTTGATAGTTATGGCAACATTGCAGTCTCTTACGTTTAGTACCGTACTGTGTATCTGTAGTGAATTTACAGCCAACATCTTGAAGACCAGAAAGACATCGGCTATCACTTTTTCGCTTACCAATACTTTCAGATACCTCGACGGTTATTTTTCAACAAATGTAAATGTATGCATGCATCAATTCATATACTTAGCTTTACGCAGATTTTTAATCTTAAGTTAGTCAAGAAAAATTCTCCTTTTCTTGTAACTGCGAAATCAAACATGACAGCTATAATCGTACTAAATTCCTTACTATAATGCAGTAAAATGGTTTTTTTTACAAAATCCCTTTTAATGTACACTTAAAGTTTTACAAATTATATGATATTGTTCATATCACCTTTTCCAACTAGTAATATATTAGAATATATTTTTACACATAGCTCTATTTTCCCAGAACTTGTGGAATACTTAAACTTATTCATCTTAGTCTTATTGTTGTCAAAATATATTGTTGAATTTTTAAACTTGCTCATTTTTTCCATCAACTATTTGTTAATATAGATTTTTAACATTATCAGTTTTGTTTTGGATCTTAATATTTATTTTATCGTTGTCATTCCTCCTTTGGTTCACAGTAGCCTTAAGTAAATCAGAAACAAATCGCGATTATAACCGTATTTTTTTCTGTGGTTTGGTAAGTAGTAGTTTTCAAAAATAATAATTAATTAAAGAAGTTCTTTTTCTCCTCGTTTAAGCAATGATTAAAAAAAGAAGATCGGGAATAAGTTTAAAAGTCTCATTAAGAACTTTTTTAACCTTATCTCTTTCAAACTTTAGCAACCTGCACTTTCTTTTGACGGTTTCTCTAGCCCTTATTGATTGATGAAATATGTCCTATTCTCTTTTGTACGTGTAAATGATACATTGCCATGAAGTAGACTGATCAATCTACTATGTACAATCTATATTAAAAGGAAAATCATTTAAAATATTGCGGTACGAATAGCATTGATCTTTTAACTAAGTATACTAAATATCAAAGTTCACGTGATCTTGTATAATAATTTAGAGGTTATTTTAAACAACCCCTGCCCCTCTTTACCCCTACTCACTTAGCCACCCACCATTCTTCTTCATAAGGTAGACTTCTGTCGGTATTTTCCTATTTTTTATTATGTAAGATTTATGTTGAGCCCCCCTCCATTTCCCTTAGCCCTCCCGCTTAATTTTAAAGAATCCGTCTGAGCCCCCACCACCCCTCTTAGCACCACTTTTAATAAGGGAAAATTTTATCGGTTTCTACCTCATGTTTATTGGATTACATTTTTGTTCGCCCCCCCCCCCTCTCCTTCTTACGCTGCTCCTCAGCCACCCTCACTGTTATATAACCCTATAACCGAATAAACGAATAATTTTTTTTTATCACTTTAAAGAGCTTCCTTTAGCCACCCTTGAGCTTATTCTCTAAATGAGATAAGCTTTAACGTGGGAGATCGTGTTATTTTCTCTTTAACTACTTTTTGACCCCCTCTTCTCCCCCACTCACAGGTTTCCTTACACTTTTAAAGAAACACTTACCACCACTCCCTTTAAAATAATGTCATCTTTATTTAATAATTTCATATTATTTAGAAAATTAATAAACATATTTTTTTTAAAACATACGTTATAATTTTCTGACTTATTCTTCTAATGTAACGAATTTAAATTTTTTAATATGATTTACTCATTTAAGTGAAATTTTTTTTTTTCATTGAAGATTTTATTTCTACTTGATACTATACGTAAAAATATATTCTTGTTTAGTAACACGGTATTATTTCGTTACTTCATTAAAGTAAACTATATGAAATATATATAATAATTTGTTTTATCATTACATAAAACGATATTTATATACTAATTTTGTTGACTTTATACATTTATTTATTATTTAAATGGACTGTAAAATAGTATTACATACGACTATATCCTTTTTTTAATGTATACGTTATGTTTTTTTATCTACCTTAGATTAGTTAACATCAGAAATTTTTGTTCTAATGATATTATTTATATTTAAATTATTATCTCGATATGTTTCAATATTAATTCTATTTTGATTTTAATAACGTGGCGTAATAATGACCATGTAAAAACAGTTATTTTCTCAAATATATTCTAACATTATTAGAACTTTGAACTTGAGATTTATTTATATTTGTAAAAAATGCTTAGACAAAAGAAAATTGTTATCTGTATAAAATCAAAAATAACGATGGTGAATAAAAAAGTGTTTTTTAAATTGAACTAGTAATTATATAACGTCTTAGAAAATCAATTAATTTTTAATGATGTGATAATTTAATAGTTTCTTGTAAAATTATGTTTCTATCACTTTTTCTCAAAAATGGAAGAATCTGTCTAAAATCTTCTGCCAAAACAAATAGTTTATTATAAAAACGGATGTTTATACAACATCAATTACGTAGTGCTTTTTTAGTTAGTTCTAAGGCTTCTTTAAGAATTATGCAAGTTTTGTCCCATAAGATCAAATCTACTTCTCTTTATTTTATTTTTTTTCATTCAAATTTCAAGAATGATCTGTTAATTTTGCTTAGGTCTGATTGTAAGCGCAATGTTCTACGACTGGTCATTTTTTTCAAAGTGAAATTAATGCTGTATTAGTCCATGCCATGCATAAAACTTTTTTTCAATGAAAAATAAAATAATCAATTTACGTTTCATATACGAATAGTTGTCCTGAACATCCTGAACCATCAATAAAAAAGATCGCTTGTTTTTAACAACGTTTTATTTTAATAATAGTTATTCATTATTTGTTTGATTTATCATACCTTCATTTAAACATTTGTGTATGAAAAATATTTTTTTTGGTACTATTTTCTTTTATATCAAATTTTCTTAGTGTTGGTAAGTTATGATTCTTACATAATTTGTTTTGTATTTATAAGATTCTATTTGTATGTAAGAGTGCATGATATTTCTACTGACTCATTTTGGGAAGGCAAATAAGAGAATGAAGTGTTTAACTGATATTAAAAAATTAAGGGTTGGTGCACGAAGTGCCCAGAAGGGCAAATCCCCACTAGTACATCCATATTTTGATGTGTACATCCCTATATTATAAATTTAATTGTGTAGGGAATTTCCCATGAAGACCCCACAGACCCTTCAACCCCCCCCCCACCCAAAAAAAACCTGCCACAGCCCTTCACATGTAAGCTAAAATTTGACCGTTTTTACAGATTATGTGACATTATTAATTTTTTTCGCAACCCCCTTCCACACAACTCCTTCACAGCCCCTTACAACCCCTTTACATAATTTTATTTGTAACCCACGAAGGTAACATTTAATATCGTAATTTAATTATTATTAAATTGTTTTGGTTTATAAGTAAGTATAAAGTTCTCACTGCATCAACTTTCTCTTTGTCACTTTATTTGTGCTACTACTGCTAAAAAACAACGTAAGATTAATTCTCCAATGCACGTATTTATTTGACGCGATGTAATTACAAATGCAGATAATGACGTTACATAGTTTTTAAATAATATTAGCTACGAAAAAATTGTTCACATATAAAACCACTTAGTAAATAAAATTTATGAAGTAAACCTATATTATAACCACAAAGAGACAGAATTCAGAAAAATTATATATATCTGACTCTGAAAAATTAAAGATTAAATTTATCTAACCAAGAAGTATTATTATGTAAAAAAAATTTTATAATGTTACACATCATTAATAACTGATGAAATAATAATAAAGATAATAAAATTTAATCTTTTGCTTTAAATTTTGTCGACTCATCTCTAAGAATTAACAAGTTTTTTAATGATGTGAAGATATTTTTTTTCAAATAATTTTGTTTGTTCTTATATTTTTTTTCTTTCAACTTGAATAAATAAATTATTTTTATTTTTACATCTTGTTAAAGCCACGTATAATTAACCTTAGTAATATAAAGGGTGTTTCAAATACAAACCTACATTATCGAAACATCGACCTTAAGATTTATTTATTGTCATAGCGAATGGCACTACGATACAAAGTTGCTTACGATGCAAAATGAAAAGTAATAATAAGATGTTTCTTGTGTTTTTTTAAAATATTTTTAGAGTAAAAACTATATTTTTAATTTTTTTTTTGTAGTTAGTATTTCTTTTTCTATACTATACTGTAATAATTTCGTAAATCCTAACCATGGTCTATTACATAGTCCATTGGATATACTTCAGTTTCTAACTAGTATCACTATTGTACCAACTTTTAGGTACAGTTCTACCAATAAAAAATTTTTTCTAACCAATAACGTCTCTGGCAAAATACCAGAAGACGTATTTAGTCATAGCATAACCTGCTCCAACACTTCAAAGTTATGTGGCCGTACCATAATATGGCCTGGTGCCATCAAAGAACTTTTTACTCCAAATGTAAGCCAGGGAAGACAGCCCTGAAGAGTATGGGCAGCCACAACAGCCAACTTCTTAGTGGTCGTTCCAACAGCATACTTACAGAGAAGGTATCTTCCAGGCCCTTTTTCCCGACTTACTATGAGCAGTTAGTTATCCGGGAAACGACCTAAAAACGAGATATTCTTTGGTCAGCAGCGTACGGTCCTTCGTACGGTCTTCGTACACAAAGAAAAAGAGTATAGCTACCCGCAACTGGTTCTCCATCATCAAGAATAATAATTAGAAATAGCTGCAAGTTTTACCACTGGCCTTTTTTAGGGCCATTATAAGTATTTACGTTCCCTACTTAACCATCAATCTCATTGGTTCATTAAAGAGCCACTTAAGTTTAAGCTACCTTGCCAACAAATACATTTTTCCTACCATTTCTGGAAACATTATTCGTCAACTAAGAGATTGTGTAAAGCCCGCCACTATTAAACAAAGTCAGTCATTCACTGGCAGACATCACGAGCGGGGTTGTTTCTCGCAAGGGTGGGAACCCCAGTGACGATCCTATATTACCCTCTCAACTCTAAGCATTCAATCGGAAATTACTGATCCTCTCCAAAGTCTGTGCTGGGTGGACCTAACAGCTATGTAGGAAGAAATAACTTTAGCCAATATAGGAGTCCCCAACGAACAAGCATTACGAACCAATCTCTTCACCTTAGATTATCAAAACAACTGAGTCTGCAAAAATAAGGTGCTTCAGGCACCAACATTTTCGACGTTTTCCCAGGAGACGCAGGGAAAGAACACTACAACTAGCTCCAAAGCTTCGGACTTTGTAATTGTTCTTTCGATCCGTCTGGAGCTTTGATAGCAGGCTAGAGAAGATCACCTTAAGATATCCAGGCAATTGTAATCGCTGTAAATTTCAGTCAAGAAAGAGTTTACTTAAGAAGCTTACCGGTCTTTTTAGGGTAATCGGACGTTGAACTGTCTTGCCAAGAAATATATTAGAACTTAACAAAGTTGACAGAAAACAGCCTTTAGGGGTGACAAAAGTCGTAAGCATGCCAATAGACGCAAGAGGGAGAATGGGAAGGAAAACTTCAAATGTAACCATTAGATATATCTAATGAATACAATTTAAGGCGTCAAGAAATTGACGCAGAAAATTTATCGAGATTGGAACAGCAGCGTCGAAATCGACAAATAAAGAATCCATTACGTGAGAGATCAGCATTTTGCTGTACCCTTACAGCAATCTCTTGAATCTTTAAAGATCCAAATTCAGATTCTTAAACAAGTAGACAACATTTTTGTATTTTTGTGGTACTAAAAGATGTAGAGACTAGGCTCTAGAACTTTATTGCATTGGTAACAAAGTTGTGAAATAAGAGAAAAAAATTTTTTTTATAAATATTTTTTGTGAGTTTCAAATTTTAACAGCTTTCAAAAATACCCCTTTTCGAAAATTATACGAGAGAAACTGAAAATCAACATCTCATGGCAACAATTATTTTATGACATAAGGAACCCACGGTACATTTTAGCATAATTTTATTTTTTTAATCCTTACAGCTCAGTATTTGACCAAATAAACTATATAAATTGCAAATAAATATGTTTTTAATAACAAGATTATTGTTCTGAGAAGGGTCAGAAATAGATATAAGATTTATGACTGAAAACGTTTCACATTACATGGCAACACATTACGGTGTTCTATTTTGTAAGTCTTAGGCAAGGCCAAGACGGGGGGCCGCTAGTTATGAATATCAGAAAATGTGTAAGAACATTCATTATTTGATACATAATTTTTAGAAATACAATAAGGTTTATTTCCCCTTTTCTAATTTTTAATAATAATTTAAAAAATCCTTCATCAGTCGAACAAGTGTTAACTTTTTTCTTGAAAATTTGAAATAAGTTTAATAAAAAGAAAGATTTATTAGTTTGTTTAATTATTATCATTTTGTAACCATCTTTTATATCTGGAAGAATTTGACAAAAATTCTTAAATTATTTACGTACTTCCAAAATATTTTTTAGTATTACATAAATCCCTTTACACTCTGTCTACTATATCTATGGTTTTCTTAGATAATAAAAACTTTATTTTTAATATTTAAATCAACTTCTCTCAATTCTTTTTTTTTCCTTTGAATTTTAAAAAGGCACTCTTCATACTATTCAGATCGAAACAAAGTCCAAAAGTTTTATGAATTGTCATTTCTTTTAAATAACAACATGCATTCAAATAACATTAAATATTCTTTTAAAGCCATTATTCAAAATAATATACATTTGTTTAAACACTTCTTTACTAAAACTTATTTCTCAATCTAGGTAATTTTTTCTCCAATTTTTTTGATGCAGGTGAATTAAAGCATTCACATGATTTGTTTTTTGATTCCAAGATTTCATTGATACATAAAAAACCAGAAAGACCCTTATTATCATTTAAGCCCTCTGTGAAAAATTCTTTAAATTTATATTTTCTCATCTTGAATGTTTTGTAAATTAATCACTAAGCAATCAATGGTTTTAATTGGTATAGAAACATAACACCAATTTCTTTTTAAAAATTTCATCAATTTCTTTATCATGATCTATTAAACTCATTTGCAATTGCAATATCTTTGAACGTTGAATACGCTATTTGTTTACATATTTTAATATCTTTGATTAATGTCAAGCTAGTTACTTTATGTCATTCAAGTTTAAGGAAATATTTTTCGTAGTCTTTTGGAAAAACAAATTTGAATTTACCTGGTCCAGTCTTTTTTATTACATTTTTTTTGTTTTCCTAAATTTTTAATTTATCATTGAAAATTTAGTATTCTGGAAAGTTTACAAAGATTTTGCTAAGTCATCATGTTTACTTAGCTAAAACTACGCTGTTAACAGCGTAAAATACTTATTTGTAAAACTTTTAACATTATTTTTTTTGGAGATAAGTTTTTGTTTGTTTTCAAGGTGAACAGTTCAATTAATAACTGTATGTTTTTACAACACATTAAAAATTCTCAAGAAATATCTGCAGAAATAAGTGTATCAATTTGTTTGGGTGTAATACTTTTTAACAGGATATAAACTTGTTGAAACGAGTGCATGAGTTAGGCTACATTCTTGAAATTTAATTGTATAAACTATGCACGATGAAAAAAAAAATTATTAAAAGAAAATTTTTGTATTCCAATCTCATTATGATTTTTTTGTTGTTAAAATTTTTAAAGTATTAAAATTAAAATAGTGAAAAACTTAATTTGGTTTAATTGTCAATTTTTTATACAGAATAGATTTATAACACCTATACGTCAAAGGATTAGATAACATAAAAGAGATTTTTTTTAAATTTTATACTGTTGTATTAAAAAAATAGTTATTCTAAAAAATAACCTATCAATTGATATAATGTATAGTTGACTAATTTTTTTACAGCTTTGAGTAGGAGGTAGATAGTGCAGTTAAAAAACTAGATGGTAGAAAAAGTATAAAAATGCCACATGTCTTACCTCTCGCTGTTCAAACTGGCGTGGCTCTACCTTCAATATCTTTCTTTGCTGGCTTAAGTGTAACCAGTGTACTAGCAAATGGTAAAGCTGGAATACTAACAGTGTTATTGCAAG